>NW_022107431.1:7515145-7520372 GCF_000313985.2 Echinops telfairi
ATTTGCAAGCTACACTACCTGTGGGACACCTAACCTGTGGACTGTGTCACTGTAACTTGAGGTTCCTTCAAGACTTGCTTCACCACACCATTGGAATTTATAGCTCTTCAGCTGGGAACTATCAGACCCTGTCATCTGGCTGACTGTTGGTGACCTGCCTTGCTGTTAGCAGCCTGTGGCCAGATAGTCTGAATTGCTCTTCAGGGACTACCCGGTGGCCCTCAAGACTTGAAGGACAGTGTACTAGCTGTCTCATGGAAGTGAGTTGCACTGAGCCATTTGTACTGCTTTATAGATAAATTAACTGTTTATTTCTTATGTCATCTATCTGTCTATATAGATATATATAAAATTATTAGTGTCCTGGTTTTGTTTCTCTAGAGAATGCTGTCTAACACAAGGACCAATTATTTTTGGTACAGTGTGTATTTCATGTAGTTTTTCAATACTACAACTCAAGGCTTGAATTTTTTTCTAGTTTTTTCGTGAGATTTGCTAAATGTTTTTCCTTTTAAACTCCATATCTTTGTACATTTTACTGTAATATTCTACTTTGTCTTCTAGAGCTGCCCTTTGAAATTTTCTGTTCGGTTCTTTTACTTCATCATTTCTTCCATTTGCTTTAGCTATGCTACATTTAAGAGCAAGTTTCAGAGTTTCTTCTGCCATCCACTTTGGCATTTTCTTTCTTTCCTATCTTTTGTAAATTTTTTATTAATTGTGTTATTGGGGGGCTCTTACCTTTCCTATATTTCTAATGACCTTTTGCTTTCTTCCCATGAGATGTTCCTAATGTCATTGCATAACGTCTTAGGTCATCTGCCCGCCCTTCAATTAACCTCACATGTGTTTATTGGCCAGGTTGGCACAATAAACCTTAACTGTCTCAGTCTTGAACTGCTGATTTGCACTTAACAGCATCTGTGATAGAAGCCCTGGTGGCACTGCTGGGTAAGTGTTGGGCTGCTAAGCGCAAGGTCGTCAGTTCAAATCCACCAACTGCTCTGAGAGAGACAGATGAGGCTGTCTGCTCCAGAAACGATATGTGGTCTCAGAAACCCTTTCTAGGGTTGCTGTGAGTCATAATCACTGTTGTGGGGTGCCTTTATGAGCTATTGAACCCAGATTGGTGCAGGTGGGTGGTCCAGTGAGTCTACTGGGGTAGTGTCCGTGCTGAGATGTGAAGGAAGGATACAAGTTAGAGCTGGTGGATTGGGGCCGGGGCCAACTGTCATTAGTGTTCAACACATAAAATCTGTTCTTCAGATGGTCTCCAGATTCAGGTGGAATATAATCAAGGCTGTATTTTGGTGCTTGTGCACTTGTATGAATTGTCTTCAGCTTCAACATGAACTTGTATGTGAGCAATTGATGGTCTGCTCCACAGCCAATGGCCTCGGTTCACCTGATGATATTGAGCACCTCTATCATCTCTTCCCACAGATGGGGTCAATTTGATTCCTGTTTATTCCATCGGGAAAGTCTATGTGGATAGTCTCCGTTTATGTTGTTGAAAAGGGTATTTGCAATGAAGAAGTCGTTGATATTGCAAGATTCTATCATGGGATCTCCAGCTTTATTTCTATCACGAAGGCTATAGTTTCTAACTACTAATCCTTCTGCTTGGTTTCCACTTTATCTAGGCCTTATAATGTGATCCCTTTCAGAGACATGGTAGTGGTGGCTGGGCACCATCTAGTTCCTCTGGTCTCAAGGTTGTGGAGACTGATCTTTCTGGGGTCCAGTTACACATTGGACTAATTTTTTCCCATGTATGTTAAATTTTCTTCACTCTTCTTTCTTCCAGACAGAGAAAAACCAATACTTGCACCTAATACGGCCACCCACAAACTTTTGAGAGTCCAGTTGCTGCTTGGAGAAGTGGGATGTAGAAAACTGCCTCGTGGATTATATTAATGCAACTGGCCTGCTCTCTTAGGGAGGTCGTTGGAAGGAGACACCTCAGGAAATGTTTGGGTAGAATGCAGAGAAGGTCTAGGTTTTAAAATCATCACCACAGATGGCATGCCACCTATTGATACTCCACAATGTTGACCACTGAGATTCAGACCACATGTCACCTGAACTTCAAATGATACTCTGAATGTTTATGAAATCCATTCTTCTTTTTTTTCCTCTTAAATTCAGGGGAGAGCAGAGAAGTAAGCATTTGGCCATGAACGGTCCTAACCAATCCCTACATAAGCACACCATGATATATATCACTTCTCTTAATATAGCAAATATGGTTTCGTTTCCACCCAGTGGGTATTTGGAGGCGTTTGAAACTGGACTCCTCTTGCATTTATTTACAGTGCGGGTGTGTCAGGGACAGTGTCACATCACATTCTATAGTCCTACACGGGCCTGGCTTTTCTACCCAGAGCTGGTTTTTCCTTCCTTCTTAACCCCAAACTTACAAAGTGTATCTTGTCAAACTGTGACAAATGGCTACCAGAATGGCCCAGAACTGGCTAGCAAGAAGAAACCTTTGTTTTCTTGAAGGACATCCTTTATGCGGCTCATTGAATCTGCTCCTTGTACTCGTCCCCATCAGAACGCAAGGAGAGGGATGCAGCAAAACCACTGGGTGATTCCCAAGAAGGCTGGAACGCACTTCAAAAAATATTTTAAGTGAAATATTGCTCTTCCCCTAAAAACAAAACAAAACACCACCCCCAAAGACAACAAACCAGTATAGTTTGGTCTGCACTCATCTAAAAATAGGTCTTTGGTGAAGCAGCTTTCTGCCAACTACACCGAGGTTGTGTGTCTGTGTGTGCGCATGCTCACATGTGCCCATGGGTTGGGCCCAGGGGCCCGAAAATTGCCACTTTGACAAAAAAAAAAAAACCCACAAAAAATATAAAGGAAGGAAAAAGAGGCCCGCCTCTGGCAAAGTCTAGAATCTAAATGTTCATCAAACTGCTGCTGAGAAATTGGTACACAGAGCAAATAATGGTTTTCCTGCAAAAGTGTTGAACTTCAAAGGATATATAACATGCAGTCCAGCAAAATGAATCTGACCTTTCATATTTAGCATCGAAGCATCTCTGTTTGGTGAAATACTAAACTTTAGTAGGTTCTTTTGTGCTCTGCGGCATCTGGTTGTGTAGGGGGTTGCACTGCTAACCACAAGGTCTGCAGTTTGAAACCACCCGCCTCTCAGAAAGAGAAAGTTGGGGCTTTCTACTCCTGTAAAGTGTTACAGTCTCAGAAACCCACAAGGGCAGTTCTGGCCTGGCTTATAGGGCTATGGGTTGGAATCAATGGTAGTGAAGTTTTAAAAGAAATTTTAATGTGGCTTTTAACGCTAGATTTCTAGGCGCTCTCTTGCTGTTACCTTTCTAATTGTCTTTGTCTTGGATGATCCTTTGATTTTAAGGAAAACCAAATCCTAAATCCAACCCACTGTCACAGAGCTGAATGCTGACTCATAGTGACCCTATAGGACAGAGTAGATCGAGCCCATAAGATTCCTGTGGTTGTCACCCAATCTGGTGTCAATTTAAGGATGAAGAGTGTAGGGGTGGAGTGTAGGCTGTCAATCTGGAGATAGCCAATGAGACTTCTCTGGGCATGGCCTTCTCCTGAGAATTCTGGGAAATCTGGTACTTCCTCCTTGGAGGTGGAAGACTCTCTCTCTCTCTCTCTCTCTCTCTGCTACTCCCTGGGAGACATTGCAGAAGACAAGCCACATGGATGCAACCAGACCTCGGCAGCCGGAGAAGCCACAGAGAAGCCCTGCCAGCGCTGAGATGCTTACAACGCCACTGGACCCAAGGGCTTTCTACTCACTGGCCTGTGATCATCCTGCATTTGGCTTCACTGCATGTGTTTTGTGAGTCTGAAGCGGACTTTATAGATTGTTATCGAACATATGAACTAATATCAAACTTATGGACTTGATCTGGACTGGGCTGGGATGTTTTCTCCATGTTCAATTGCTCTTGCATATAAACTTCTTTCTTATACACATATGACCATGGATTTGCTTCTCTAATCTACCCAGACTAACACAAATCCCAAGGCTGTACATCCTGACAGATTGCCACGTCTGTCTCCTGCAGAGTGGCTGGTGAGTTTGAATGTCTGACCTAGTCGCGAACAGCCGACACGTAACCTACTACCCCATCAGTGCTCCCAGTGCCAATGAGTCAAATCAACATTTTCTTTTGCTTTGGAAGGAGCATTTGCAAGAAATCTGACAGATTTTATAGAGATTAATTGTTTGTTCAAATGCAAGGTCACAGATGATTGGTATACAAATATACGGGTCACAGCCCTATTGGCCCAAACGTGCAAAGGAATCAGTGCCGAACAGGACAGCAGTGATGCCTCAGGTCTCATTAGTTAAAATTGTGAGCTCCCCCTTGGCATGTCTGTACTCCTGCGGAGAAGTTGCTATTCTCGATGCTGTTACTGAAATGGGAAGGCCAACTTACTGCTGGTCACATTTTAAAGCTTCTCATGATCTATTACTAACACTTTCCCTTCAGAACAAAGAGAAAGTGAATAATAAGTCAAAGAACCCCCAAGCCCACTGCTATTGAGTCACTCTGACTCATAGTGACTCTGGAGGGCCGGGCGAACTGCCCCATGCAATTTCCACATCTTTCCCCTGGGGAGTGTCTGCTGGGTCCACTGACCATTCAGTTAGCGGATGAGTGCTTAGTCTCCATGACACTAGGGACTCTTTGTTCAAGTACAGGCTGCTATTCGTAGGTGCCCACGAGTGTTTCAAATTTCTGAGGCTATAAATCCTTATGGGAGCAGAAAACCCTTTTTTTCCTTCCTAGTGGTATCTGGTGGATTCAAACAGCTGCCCTTGTGGTTAGCAGCCCAACAGAAACCCACTACACTACCACTGCCTTCATCCTGTGACAGCTTCCTTCCTGACTACACAGGGCTAGGCATGCCTGTCCAGTTATGCCACTCCTTACAAAGCCTGGACCTCGGGTTTTGGTTGGCCCCACTTTTTGGTAACTCCACCCCACCCCCCTACCCGCCAGCACACACACAGTGTCCGTGAAAGGAGAGAGCGTTCAAGTGCTAAGGAAAAGGTTGATAGTTTGAGGCCACTGAGATGGGAGAAAGGACCTGCCGATCTGCTCCTGTAAGGATGACAATAACTCCGCAGGCCTGTCTGGATAGGACAGGCTGGATGAACAATCTGGAGGAGAAAACAACGGGACTGACAGTTCCGGGGGGACATGGGAGAGGGGGA
>NW_022107431.1:7521587-7527727 GCF_000313985.2 Echinops telfairi
TTTTGAGAAACGATGTACAAATGCGCTTTACACAATTGATGTGTGTATGGATTGGGATAACAGTTGTATGAGCCCCTAATGAAATGTTAATTTAAAAAAAAAGTCTGAAAAAAAAAAGATGACAATAAACACAACCACCTGAGACAGTTCTACTCTGTCGTGCAAGGTTGCTACGAGCTGGCATCAATGCAATAGCATCTCACAGTAACAGTCACCATAAATGACCTCTTCCTTCCATGCATGTGACCCTTTGCTGGCCCCGGCCCCAATCCACCAGCTCGAACTCGTATCCTTCCTTCACATCTCAGCACGGACACTACCCCAGTAGACTCACTGGACCACCCACCTGCACCAATCTGGGTTCAATAGCTCATAAAGGCACCCCCACAACAGTGATTATGACTCACAGCAACCCTAGAAAGGGTTTCTGAGACCGCATATCGTTTCTGGAGCAGACAGCCTCATCTGTCTCTCTCAGAGCAGTTGGTGGATTTGAACTGATGACCTTGCGCTTAGCAGCCCAACACTCACCCAGCAGTGCCACCAGGGCTTCTATCACAGATGCCTGTTTTCTTGTCCGAATCGCCTAGCTCAGTGTGGGTATACCTAGACCGACCTGTTCCCTGTGCTGGATTCATCCCAGGACCCAAGCAAGGTACACAACACATGCCTATTTATTATAGGACTTCGCGGATTTTACTGCCTTTCATTTAATTTCTGCCTTCTCGTATGAACAAAAAAGGTCCGCCAAGGTGACACAGCCAATTACTTAGGTTTCATATTTTTCCTGTTGCAGTTGTGAGCTGCCACTGAGTGCGCTCCATGCACAGTGGGACAACACGCTGCCCTGTCCTACATCGTCCAACGATTGGTTGCAGATCAGATCATTGGTTAGCCTTCCTTCCTAGCGCATCTTTGTCTGGAAGCTCTGCCAAAACCTATTCCGTATGATGGCCACGTGCAAGTCTCTTGACAGAAGTGGGACTGGCCGGGCATCGTCGTCCCTGGGTCTCCATGTGGAAGGCGAGCATTCTGACCCCAGAATGGCCATGTGGTTGCCATGTGCTATTGAGTCGATTCTGACGCAGTGACGCTAATGAACAGCACTGCGGAACCCCGCCCGCTCCTGCCCCCCCCCTCCCCCGCTCCTGTCCCGTCCTCCTAAGAGTGGCGTGTTTGAGCTCACGGTTGCTGCCGCCGTGTCCATCCACACCGATTTCCCTCCGTCTCACCGACCCTCGACTGTACCCGGCACGATGGCCTTTTCGCACGTCCCAGGCTCTGATACTTAATGAACGTCTGCAGCTGGCTCTTCTGTTGATCTGTGCCCCACCAGCCAAGGAGGGCCCGAACGCTTTGCTCCCTCCACGTCCTTCTGGTCTCCTCGTTGAGGAGGCAGCTCTTCCCTCGTCGTACTTTGAGTGATTCTGACCCAGAGGCCCGCTTGCCAGCACCACACCAGACTCTGTTCTGCTACTACGCATTTTTAAAAAATGTGTGCGCTGAACTTGTAAGTCATTAAAGACGCCGCGTCCACTTCAGTTTTACCTTTCCTCGGTTTCAGCAGCTCAGACCGATATTTGGATCTGAGGGGTAAGGATTCTGGAAGGTTTTTTTTTCATGAAGCAATTTTATTTATTTATTTTCGCATGTTAAACCCTCAACTTTTTACTCCTCCCACATTCCTCCTCTCTCCCTGTTCCTGCCCCCATCCCTGGCCTACTCATTGTCATCAAGGTATTATTATTATTATTATTAATTGGGAGTGAATACAGATATATCACGCATAGTTCAATCGCGCCAAGCAGAATTGTACACTTGCTACCACAATCAGTTTCCGAACATTCGTTTTCTTCCTGGACTCCTTGACATCGCCTCCCTTTTACCCCCTCGCCCCCGCCCGTCAAAGTCTTGTCTATTGGTGCATAAACCACATTTCTTCTTTTCCTGGTTTTTCCTTATAACTGGTGTTATTAAGTCAATATCTTTGTAAGATGGACAGAGTCTGCTAAGCACCATGGCCTATAGTTTTGTCCATGTCTTGCAGTGTGGAAAAGAGTTATCCTTGTTTTTGTCTGGATGTATTCATTAGGTTTTCAGCAGTTAATCCCCCAGAAGGGGACTGCCTCTTCCTGCTTCCTAGTCCGTCTCAGTCTGGAAGCTCCACTGACACCTGGTCACACCATTGACCCTGCTGGTACTTGAAATTCCCTGGTATAGCTTTCAGCATCACAGCAACACACGAGCCAGCACTACAGGACAGGGACAGGTGAGTGAGGAGAGTCTTTCGGTGGGGGTGTCGGAGGAGGGGTCTGTCTTTAGGTGTGGAACCAGAAATTCTCCAAAGAGTTGAAAATGTGTAACAAACAAACATACTAAAAATGTGCCCAGGAACACTGCTAGCAGCATTATTTACAGCAGCCAGAGAAGTGAAAATCAGCCAAATGCCAGTGGATGAATGGATAAGCAAATTGTGCCCTACACAGACAATGAAATAGTATTCAGCTATAACAAGAAATAAAGTCTTGATACCTAGGAATGAATTTCAGAAACATATGCACAGGAAGGCAAACTATCACCATCACCACCATAGCTACAACCAGCACTGGACTCAAAAGATTGAATTCACCAGGTCCAGAGGATGATATTCCTGCTCAGAGCAATCAATGTATGGAGAGGACCACAGGGTCGGCCCCACCACGAGACATGACGTCCCTCACTGACCCATAGCGCTATGGGGGACAACACTGGAGACACCGTGTGGGAATTGTGCCCCATCTGACTCCGTCACATTGGGGGGAAACACTAAGGCAGTGATTCTCAACCTTCCTAATGCCGCGACCCTTTAATACAGCTCCTCATGTTGTGGTGCCCCTCAGCCACAAAATTATTTTTGTTGCTTCTTCATGACTGTCATTCTGCTACTGTGATGAATTGGGCGACTCTCCTCTGCACTCAGGCATGCAAGAGAGCAGCAGGGGAGCAAAGCAAGGCAGTCCTCAGGGATAGAAAGTCCCCAGGGCATGCCACGCCATCAGGCTCAACCAGAAAACACGCCTAAAGATCGAAAACTTGACCTGGATCTATTTACAGGCTATTCTTTTTTTGGCCTTGTTTTCTTCGTTTTGTTTTGTTGCTGTGTTTTCTTTGCCTTGTTTTTGTGCTTATCATTGTCTCTGCATGTCTAGCTAGATAAGATAGGTGGGATAAACAATCTGGAGGAGAAAACAATGGGACCGATGGTTCCAGGAGGACACAGGAGAAGGTCAAACATGATAGTGGGACAAGAGGAAAGTTAAAGGAAATAGAGGAAAGAATTAGGAAGCAAAGGACATTTATAGAGGTCTAAATACAGGCATGTACATATGTAAAATATTTATATATAACGATAGGGAAATAGATCTATGCACATATATTTACATATTAAGTATTAAGGTGGCAGACAGACATTGGGCCTTGACTCAAGTACTCCCTCAATGCAAGAACACTTTGTTCTAATCACCTGGCATTGTGTGATGCTCACCCTCCTGACACGATTGCTGAAGACACAATGGGTGCATAAGCAAATGGAGTGAAGAAAGCCGATGGTGCCTGGCTATCAAAAGATATAGCATCTGGGGTCTTAAAGGCTTGAGGATAAATAAGTGGCCATCTAGCTGAGAAGCAACAAAACCCACATGGAAGAAGCACACCAGCTTGTGTGATCACGTGGTGTCGATGGGATCAGGTATCAGGCATCAAAGACCCAGAACAAAAAAATCATATCGATGTGAATGAGGGGGAGCGTGGCCTGGAGACACAAAGCCCATCTGTAGACAATTGGACATCCCTTCACAGAAGGGTCACAAGAAAGAGATGAGCCAATCTGGGTGTAGTAGAGCACCCACAAAACATACAACTTTCCTCTAGTTCTTTAATGCTTCCTTCCCCCCACTATCATGACCCCAATTCTACCTTACAAATCCAATAGACCAGAGCATGTACACTGGTACAGGTAAAAGCTGGAAACAGGGAATCCAGGACAGATAACCCCCTCATGTCCAATATTGAGAGTAGCAATACCTGGAGGTTAAGGGGAAGGTGGGGGTCGAAAGGGGGGACTGATCACAATGATGGACATATGACCCCCTCCCAGGGGGATGGCCAACAGAAAAGTGGGGAAAGGGAGACATTGGTCAGTATAAGATATGACAAAACATATATAAACTATGAAGGGTTCATGGGGGAGGAAGGGTGGAGGAGGGAGAGGAAATGAGCTGATACCAAGGGCTCAAGTAGAAAGAAAGTGTTCTGAAAATGAGGATGTCGACATATGTACAAATGTGCTTGACACGATGGATGGATGGATGGATTGTGATAAGAACTGAAAGAGCCCCCAATAAAATGATTTTTTTTTAAAAGAGCAAATCCAAGGCAGGACATCGTGGACATTCGGACCTGCCCCCTCCCCTCGTCAGTGCTTCATGGACTGCAGCTGAGAGTGGTGACGACCCCCTGCCTGGAGGTCCAAACCTTCTCTGGCCATCGGTCTTTGAGTCCATTCTGACTCAGGGCAGAGTAGAGGGGCTCCTGTGGGTTTCTGAACTCATAACTCTTTAAAAGTAGAAAGCCTCATCTTTCTCTTGAGGGGGGACTAGTTCAAACTTTGGACCCGGTGATGATGGTTAGCAGCCCAATTCATAACCCATCACAACACTGGCTTAGACGGTTGCATTTAACTTTTTGTGTGTTTATGTAACCCCTAAAAATGCACCTTTAAAAATGGTTGATGCTTGTTTCTCAGATTAATATTGTCCTAAACAAAAAAGTGAAAAGACGTTTTAGAGTTGAGTAGGGGATGTATAAACTCCCCTGTGCCTTATATAATATGCTTGCTTGGATAAAGACAGACAGATATTCCTCTTTATTACCCAGATCAAATGGTTAGAACAAATAAAATGTCTGAAAATTGGAATGCTGTCCAGTTATCTCTTCCTGTGTATATAAAACCAGCCTCAACAACTCACTGTCACGGAGTCAGTCCTGACTCTCGGCGACCCTATGGGACAGGGTGGAACTGCCCCTGGGAGTTTCTGAGGCTGTAACTTTTTCTGAAAGTACAAAGCCCCCTCTTTCCCTTGTGGAGTGGCTGGTGGTCTCGAACTGCTGACTTTGCACTTAGCAGCCCAACTGGTAACCATTAGGCCACCAGAGGTTCTCAATTCTTTACAGATGCAAAAAACCCAAACAAACCAAACTCACTACCCTTGAGTCAATGCTGATTTAGCAGCCCGAGAGGACAGGGTCGACCTTCCCCGTGAATTTCAAGACTGTAATTCTTCCCCTGCCCCAACAGTTTTATTGGCATATAATCCACATATCACAGAATCCAACAGTTCATTCACACCAAGAAGAGCTGTGCAATCATCACCACAATCAGTCTGAGAACATTTTCCTCATTCTTTTCCTCATCGTTATTAGCTCCCCGTTGCCCCTTAAGAACAACAAAGTAAACAGATTTTAAAAAGCCTCAATCAAAAAGAAAGCAGAAAATATTAAAAAAACAACCAAATGTAAATGGATCATATGGGCGATCAAACGATGGGGTGCTAGATTTTAACCTGAGTGCACCTGCAACAATCCACTTCCGAAAGCATTTTGCATGATAACACAAGACAGTAACTCTGAGGAGTAGAAACCCTGCCTTTCTCACCGGACAAACTGGTGGTTTTGAACTGCTGACTTTGAGGTCAGGAGCCCAGTGTGCTACCAGGGCTCCTCTGTACACAGAGGGAGTGAGAAATGTTAAAAGAGAAATAGGATGTCTCCTCCCCCTCCCCATGTAACTCTGAGCCGGAGAGAGATGAAGCTGCCTGCCTCCGTGATGTAGTTCTGGCCATCCGGTTGGGCGGTTCTACTCTGTCCTCTGACCAGGAGGGGGTGGGTGGGGGTGCAGTGGGGCAGGGGCACTAGAATCAGAATTGACTTCAAGGCATGGGTTGGGTTTGGATTTTCGATGTAACAATGAAGTAACCAGCTAGTTAGTTAGCTGTCGAGAGAAGCCAAATCCAAGGCATTTTCAAGATATCGAGAGCGCCAAGCCCTCTCTGAAATCCATCACCACACGCCCCATTCCAGACACCAGCTGGTAGAAAGCACCT
>NW_022107431.1:7527827-7530395 GCF_000313985.2 Echinops telfairi
CCCACCCCCCGCCCCCAGTTCTGAGCTGTGAAGAGACCCTGACATCTGTCAATGGGCTGGCGTGAAGCAGACCTTGTGGGAGGATCCGAGTTTCAGAATGGACGAATTTCTGTTTACCATCAATCTGCTCCTAGCAACCCACCCCTCACCTAAGACGTGAGATTTAAGAAACACATATGAATTTGCCTGACTTTCTAGAAACCCACCTTTTGTCTGAAACAAGAGGAACCTGGAGAAAAGTCAAAGTGAACTTGTTAAGCAGGAGACGCGGCCGGCGGTGGGACTTCCCCATCCTCTGAACGGTTTGCGTTGAAAATAAAGTCCAGGGGGGGAAATTCCATTCCATTCCAGTTCCATTTTCTCCACGAGCTTTTCGAAAGCCTCTGCACACAAGCGCTTCCTACCCGGCACAAGTTGACCACGCAGTGGTCACCCCGTGAGGGCTGAAGTCCACTAGCCTCTTCACCCCTGGCCCTGGTCCCAAGGCTCCGTATCTGGAACCCCAGGAGGTCCATCAGCACACTAGGAAAGGGGAATTTCTCACGAATGGCCAGCCCGTCTGCCTGGATTTGTTCGGACAAGGGGCAGTGTGTTGAGCGGGTGGAGTCCCTGCCTTGATCAACGATCAGGGTGCTGCTCAGGAGAAAAGTCCCCAAAGCCCTGGGGGCGGGGGGTGCTATTGCGTTAGCTTTGTTTCCCCATCCTTTCCCTGGGGCGGGGGTGGGGGTGGGGGTGGGGCGCTAATGCCTGTAGTTGCCTTCCTCCAGGCAGTGGCTATTGGGTGCCCGCTGTGTCCCTGGGACCTTGCAGGATGCAGGCTCTCGCTCTGGTCTGCATTTCAGGTTTCTCTTTGGTCAGCAGAGTGAGAGTGACAGGAATTGGCCAAGGGCCTGCAGCATGGCCCACTCTCCCTGGGAGCCATCCTCCCCCCTGGGCATCCCCACCCCTGCAAGGAAGGGGTCCATTTGCCAGCTCTAGCCTGGGGACCAACATGGGACAGATTTTGGCCATCTACAGCCCCGGTCCAAGGAAAGTGTGGCGTTTGCTGCCCCCTCCTGGCCAGGTTGGGGTGCACACTTTGGTTGACAGGTTGCTCTCTGCAGTGATGGCGTTGTCGGGCGCCATCCAGTCAGGATCTGAGGTGTGGTAAGCAGTGCGCAACAGAAGGAAACACTGCCTGGTCCTGCACCATCCTCACAAACCATCCATCTCACGGAAGCTCTTCCTCCTCACAGACCCTCTACTTTACCAAGTACAAGGGCCCTCTCCTAGGACCCGTCTCTCCTGATAACACACCCAAAGTAGACGAGACACCCCCCTTTCTAAGGAGCATTCTGGCTGTATTTCTACCAAGACTGATGTGTTTGCTCTTCTGCCAGTCCAAAGCACATTCACTATCCTTTGCCAGCACTGTAATTCAGATGCATTGATTCTTCTCCCAGCTCCCTTGTTCCATACAGCGGGCACGCCAAAGGCCTGGCCGAGGACTCACGCTTTCACAAACTGCAGAAAGGAACCAACAATGGCTCTTGAGTTTAGCAATGGCTCGGGCCTCCTCCTGGCCAGCACTGCGTGGGGTGGCTTGACCAGCATCAGAGGACTGATGAAGGCCTGGGAAGCCCATGGGGAGGCAGCATAGACCATACACCAGCGGTTCTCAACCTGTGGGTCGTGACCCCGTTGGGGGGTCGAACGACCCTTTCACAGGGGTCGCTGGATTCATAACTGTAGCAAAATGACAGTTATGAAGTAGCAGCAAAAATAATTTTATGGTTGGGAGGGTCCCGGCATTAAGAAGGTTGAGAACCACGGCCATACACTGTCCTGAGTCTCAAGTTCTTCATGAACCAACCTTTCCCCACGAATCGTGTAGCATGACCCACATTAAAAAACCAAACCCAAATCCACTGCCATCAAGTCAGTGCCAATTTAGGGTCTCAGTTCTACCCTGCCCCCGGGGGTGGCTGTGAGCGAACCACCCACATTATTGCCTCTAATTGATGCACTACGGAAAGAGAGCACCCCGTCTCCAGAAGAAGGCTTACAACCTTTCTCTTGTAGGAGAAGAAAATCGTGCACCTGTCCCTTCCCTGCCACCTGCCCGACGGTGCCCATTCCCTAAGCAGGCCTCCTCCTGGCCCAGAGCAGCCTGGCTCAGAACCTCCGCTCCAGGGAAGGTGGGCTTTGCTGCCCCCTCCTGGCCGAGCTGACAAGTTGCTCATTCATGGACCAAAATCATGAAAGAAACAAACCAAAAAAGGAGGTGGGTATTTTCAACTCAATTAAACCGGCTTTTAATTGTGCACCAACTTGCGTGTGCAGGTCTGGAAACAAAACGTGCAGCGGTATCTGCTTGGAGGCTAGCCTGTGTTTAATGGTAACCAGCTGCTGCCCTGTTAAACCCCAGTCCGAGCGACCCAGAGGGCCCAGGAGAGCGGTTCCGAGGGTCTGCAGGCTCTAGAGCAGTGGGTCTCACCTTCCTCAGGCCACCACCCTTGAATACAGCTCCTCATGTGGTGGTGACCCCCAACCATAAAATGATTTTCGTTGCTACTTCATCACTGTCAT
>NW_022107431.1:7534375-7538850 GCF_000313985.2 Echinops telfairi
TGTGTGTGTGTGTGTGTGTTTAGTAGTAGTAAAATCATTTAAAAATTTTTTCACAGCCCCGTGTAGACCAGCCACCAATGCTGACGAATCCCCTGTGAAGTCTCTTGTGAAAGGCATTTTGGGTGGAACACCGCTTGCACCAGCGCTTCCTGCCCATGCCATCCGTTCCCAGGCAGTCCTCTGAGCTTCTTTCCGGTGTGACTGTGGACGATCACCCACGTCTGGGCCCAGGCTTCTCTGGAGAAACAAAGCCAGGCACACTGTGCTCCCGTGGCTCTGCCAGCTGTGGGCCTGGAGCAAGTGAAGAGGAGCAGGGGTGACAAAGATCCATCACTTCTTGGAGGGTTCTGTAAGGAGATGAGCTGAGGAATCTTGCAGGTGGCTAGCAGTTAGTCCTGCCTTATCTAGCCTTTAACAGCAGGCCCGTGCACTCTCTTGAACTGGAGTCACGTCTCTTCTTTCTGCCTGTTCTAGGAGGACTCAGGAAACGTGGTGGAATGATTACGAAAAAGGCTTTGAAAAACCCAGGGAACTGCTCTCTATGATTCCATGTCTGAGACTAAGAGCCCTTACACCGCTGAGTCTATTCCAACTCGAGTGACCCTGTACGACAGAGCAGAACTGTCCCATTGAGTTCCAGCCTGGTTGTCATCTTTACCTGACAGCCAACTGTGTGTTGCCTTGGGCAAAGCTGTTGTACAAGACTTCTTTGACATGTCGGGCGAGCAAGGATGTCACTTTGAGGACTAAGATGCATCCGATCGAAGCCAGGGTATGATTTAATGACCTCATGGGCATGTGAAAGTGGGATGTTGAATAAGGAAGGCCGAAGCAGAATCGATGGCTTTGAATTGTGGTCCTGGAGAAGACTATTGGCAGGAACGTGGGCGGCATGCCAGAAGAAGAAACATCTGTCTGGGAAGAAGTACGGCCAGAAGGCTGATTAGAAACGAGGATGGTGACACTTGGTCTCACATACTCATGTGATCAGGAGAGACCAGCCCCTGGAGAAGGGCATCCTGCTTGGTAAGGTAGAAGGGCAAGAAAAAGAGGAAGACCGTGGACAGGATGGATCGACACAACAGTGGCCGCACATATAAGAACAATTGTGAGGATGGTGCAGGACCCAATGGTGTCTCGTTCTGTTGTGCACCATTAAGGGGGAGTCGACCGACCTGAAAGCCCCTAACAAAATCACCAGCAACCAATGGCTGCTATCATTGCTTTTACAAAAAGTGTCTTGTGCCCCGCCCCCCCCAAAGGACACAACCTTTCTTTTTCAACGGTGGCTCGGCAAGGTTGTGACACACCCTGCCAGCCAGTGGCTCTCCACGGCCTTGAGGTGAAAAATTCCTAATATGAAGCAAGGCAATCAACATCCCCACCCCCATTCCCAGGTGCTAGGGGAATGTTCCATGCTTCCTTCTTCCCTGTGCTACTCATCTGCACCTGCTTCTTCTGGTGTAATTTAGGATGGAAAACTTAGGATTGCTTCAAGGTCCAGGCAGGCAGTATAAATTCGTGACATCCAGTTCATTTTTCCTTTTTTTAAACACAGTATTTATCTAACTAAAGGTGGATCCTCATCATTCCTATCAGTCAGACAAAATGGAGACCCCGGAGCATACTCTCCGAGTCTCTCTGCCCCACGTCCCACCAGATTCCATCAAGGGAAGCTAGGTACTCGAGGCCTGGCTACTTGACGTCAGTGCCAAACAATGGAGATGGACCTCAGATGACCCCAGCATGGGATCAAGGTGCTAGCAGCTGAACCATCAGTCTTCCCACCATCATGTGATAGTTCATTTTATGAGTCAACTTGGGGAAGCTATGGTTCCCAGGGATTTGGCCAAACACCGGTCTAGTGGCTGTTCCATAATGCAATCTGTTGTAACGTAATTACTTTCCACAATGAGACTGAATGTAATATGATGTAATCACTTTCCACCATGTGACTAATGTTATATGATGAATCAATTGCTGGGAAGGTGAGTTCCTTGGGGTGAGGCTTGGGCCTAGGCTATGAAGAGATCATTTGACAGAGCATACTCGTTCTCCTCTGCATTGTTCCCATCGCCGGGCCCGAGCATCTTGGAAAGCAGACCTGCAGAATTCCCCAGCCAGCTGCTAGAACTATGGATTTGGAACTTGACCAGGTCCCTATGGTCCCATGAAGCTGTAGAAATCTCCAATCAGTGCCCTGAGGCATGGATTTGGGACTCACCAGGCCAACAATTGTGTGAGCTAGTCCCTCGGAGAAAATCTTCCTCATAGCTATAGTTCTTTGGGTAGCGAGTTATGACTCCAGGATCTTTCAGTTGATCCTGGAGAATGAGGGGGTTTCAAAAAGCTCACGCAAAAAACCTCACTATCTTTCAATTCCATCTTCCCACAGAACTTTCTGAAGCCTCCTCATGTGTACACACACACACACACACACACACACACACACACACACACACACACAGAAGAGTAAGTCCAAAAGTATTGCTACAAACTCATAGAAACCTTTATTCAACAAAAATATCCAGATGTAAAACTATTATTTGTTAACATACCCTCTATCATGTGCATTCATTTCTCAAACTGGTGGCATAGTGGTTAACTGTTGGTTAACCTCAAGGTCAACAGTTTGTAGGAGACTCTGTAGGAGAGTCTGTAGGAGAAAGACGAGGCTTTCTACTCCCATAAAGAGTTACAGCCTTGAAAGCCCACAGGGCTTTCTACCCCGCCCTCAAGGGGCTCTCTGAGTCGGCATGGACTCACGGCAGAGCGGAGGGGGCCCTTCCCCAAGACATCTTGGCTTGGATTGACCCTTCATTGGACATCCTCCAGGGGCTTTAACTCTCTTCCTTGTCAATGTTCTTTGAGTCTGGGGTCAAAGGAAGCCCAAAGGGGCACGATCAGGGCTGGTGGCTGGATGCAGTCATGTTTCCCAGGAAGATCCTCATAGCACAGTCCTTGTTGCGTTTATGAATGAGCAGGTACATTGTTGTGATGGAATAAAAGGTTTTGTTGTTGGTACAATTTCCCTGGTCTTTTTCTCACCGTGCAGTTCTTAATTTAGAAAGCAAACAATGCCTCCCCTCAAAAAAAAAAAGCCCCAAAGCAAACCACTCCTTAGTAAGAAGCCTGCACAATCATTTCCGAGAAGCATCTATCCAGATGGCCCCAGTGGAATGTGCTGAAAACAAAAGAAAACGTCAGTCCCCACAACTTTCAAGGCAGACGTCTCTGCCTTGACTTTCACTGGCCCAGAAGATCCCCATCTAAGACCCTGTGTTGACTGGGTCTTTTTTGAAAGGCACCCCAAGGAGACGAAGACTAGCGTACTACTGGGGAACACTTCTGTTCTCAGTAATAAACCCGTGCATGTGTGAACTGGAACCTGAGTAGCAATACTTTCTGATCTGCCCTCATCTATGTCTCCTGGTTTCTGCTTCTCTATCCAACCCCGAAACAGCCGGCGTGGCATGGGGCTTCACAGATCACAGGCCGGAGGTGTCCCTGGGCTCTGGTATAAACTCTTTCTGTCCCCTGCAGCTGTCCCCTGTGCCCAACCCATGAGGATTCTCCTTCCTGATGGCTCAACATTCCCCATGTCCGCATGCCTGGCCCCTCACACTCACATGCATCTTTGATGACCCCTCTACTGGGGCAGAGGACCCTCTGTTTTCTGCCTTGGAGAGCGGACTCTCCCTGGGGGGGAAAGCTAGACAGTGGAGACCCTAATGGCCACTGGGGCTGAGGATCTCACACCAGGCTCCAGAAGGAGATGCACAAAAGCCAACAAATGGTGTGTGTGTGTGTGATACAAACCAAAGCAAGTTATATTGGAGTTTGGCCAGACCTGCTTTTCTGGTAATACACCCCAGTAAGCAGACACAGGAAAACAGCCTGCAAATCAATATGGGGAAAAAGCGAACTTGCCAAATCTCTCACAACCACGCAGGGATGCTGGATGCCGACTAGATTCATTCGTATTTTGTCTTCGGTTTGAAATGATGGGGTGTTTCTGGAGAAGTTCGTGATGTAAAGCACTGTTTTCCAAAGTGGAAAAATACCAACCCCTGCGGGGCCCTGGGACAATCGAGAGCGGGCTGCAAAAGCAGATACCCACCCTTAATCCTGGACGATGGGCAGGAGTAGAAATGAGTTTCATTGCCAGGGGGCTGCTGAGCACTTTCCTCCCCGGCCCCCCTGCAAAGAGGGCGGTAGATCAAATAAAATTGGAAGCCTATGGTGTTTAGAATGGGAGTTCCCATGAACCCTGAGCTGGGTGGAGCTGTGGGGGTGGTGGGTGGGAAGGAGCACCCAGACAGAGGCCTGGGGTACTATGTCAAGAATTCAGGAAATCTGACCAGTCTCCTATCCCGCTTAAAAAAAAATCATTTTATTGGGGGCTCGTACAACTCTTATCACAATCCATATATACATCCATTGTGTCAAGCACATTTGTACATTTGTTGCCATCA
>NW_022107431.1:7538950-7554960 GCF_000313985.2 Echinops telfairi
GCTATAGTTCTTTGGGTAGCGAGTTATGACTCCAGGATCTTTCAGTTGATCCTGGAGAATGAGGGGGTTTCAAAAAGCTCACGCAAAAAACCTCAGGTCTGGTGGAGTAGGTTGCCTCTGGGCACTTAATCAGAGGAGCCAAGTTACACACACACACACACACACACACACACACACACACACACACTCACACGGAAGAGTAAGTCCAAAAGTATTGCTACAAACTCATAGAAACCTTTATTCAACAAAAATATCCAGATGTAAAACTATTATTTGTTAACATACCCTCTATCATGTGCATTCATTTCTCAAACTGGTGGCATAGTGGTTAACTGTTGGTTAACCTCAAGGTCAACAGTTTGTAGGAGACTCTGTAGGAGAGTCTGTAGGAGAAAGACGAGGCTTTCTACTCCCATAAAGAGTTACAGCCTTGAAAGCCCACAGGGCTTTCTACCCCGCCCTCAAGGGGCTCTCTGAGTCGGCATGGACTCACGGCAGAGCGGAGGGGGCCCTTCCCCAAGACATCTTGGCTTGGATTGACCCTTCATTGGACATCCTCCAGGGGCTTTAACTCTCTTCCTTGTCAATGTTCTTTGAGTCTGGGGTCAAAGGAAGCCCAAAGGGGCACGATCAGGGCTGGTGGCTGGATGCAGTCATGTTTCCCAGGAAGATCCTCATAGCACAGTCCTTGTTGCGTTTATGAATGAGCAGGTACATTGTTGTGATGGAATAAAAGGTTTTGTTGTTGGTACAATTTCCCTGGTCTTTTTCTCACCGTGCAGTTCTTAATTTAGAAAGCAAACAATGCCTCCCCTCAAAAAAAAAAAGCCCCAAAGCAAACCACTCCTTAGTAAGAAGCCTGCACAATCATTTCCGAGAAGCATCTATCCAGATGGCCCCAGTGGAATGTGCTGAAAACAAAAGAAAACGTCAGTCCCCACAACTTTCAAGGCAGACGTCTCTGCCTTGACTTTCACTGGCCCAGAAGATCCCCATCTAAGACCCTGTGTTGACTGGGTCTTTTTTGAAAGGCACCCCAAGGAGACGAAGACTAGCGTACTACTGGGGAACACTTCTGTTCTCAGTAATAAACCCGTGCATGTGTGAACTGGAACCTGAGTAGCAATACTTTCTGATCTGCCCTCATCTATGTCTCCTGGTTTCTGCTTCTCTATCCAACCCCGAAACAGCCGGCGTGGCATGGGGCTTCACAGATCACAGGCCGGAGGTGTCCCTGGGCTCTGGTATAAACTCTTTCTGTCCCCTGCAGCTGTCCCCTGTGCCCAACCCATGAGGATTCTCCTTCCTGATGGCTCAACATTCCCCATGTCCGCATGCCTGGCCCCTCACACTCACATGCATCTTTGATGACCCCTCTACTGGGGCAGAGGACCCTCTGTTTTCTGCCTTGGAGAGCGGACTCTCCCTGGGGGGGAAAGCTAGACAGTGGAGACCCTAATGGCCACTGGGGCTGAGGATCTCACACCAGGCTCCAGAAGGAGATGCACAAAAGCCAACAAATGGTGTGTGTGTGTGTGATACAAACCAAAGCAAGTTATATTGGAGTTTGGCCAGACCTGCTTTTCTGGTAATACACCCCAGTAAGCAGACACAGGAAAACAGCCTGCAAATCAATATGGGGAAAAAGCGAACTTGCCAAATCTCTCACAACCACGCAGGGATGCTGGATGCCGACTAGATTCATTCGTATTTTGTCTTCGGTTTGAAATGATGGGGTGTTTCTGGAGAAGTTCGTGATGTAAAGCACTGTTTTCCAAAGTGGAAAAATACCAACCCCTGCGGGGCCCTGGGACAATCGAGAGCGGGCTGCAAAAGCAGATACCCACCCTTAATCCTGGACGATGGGCAGGAGTAGAAATGAGTTTCATTGCCAGGGGGCTGCTGAGCACTTTCCTCCCCGGCCCCCCTGCAAAGAGGGCGGTAGATCAAATAAAATTGGAAGCCTATGGTGTTTAGAATGGGAGTTCCCATGAACCCTGAGCTGGGTGGAGCTGTGGGGGTGGTGGGTGGGAAGGAGCACCCAGACAGAGGCCTGGGGTACTATGTCAAGAATTCAGGAAATCTGACCAGTCTCCTATCCCGCTTAAAAAAAAATCATTTTATTGGGGGCTCGTACAACTCTTATCACAATCCATATATACATCCATTGTGTCAAGCACATTTGTACATTTGTTGCCATCATCATTCTCAAAATATTTGCTTTCTACTTGAGCCCTTGGTATCAGCTTCTCATTTTTCTCCTCCTTCCTCGCTCTCCCCTCCTCCATGAACCCTTGATAATTTATAAATTATTATTATGTTATATCTTACACCATCTGACGTCTCCCTTCACCCACTTCTCCGCTGATCCATCCCGTTTTAATGGTCTTGTGCCTGCCTACAAGGCCAAGGGTAGACACTGTGATCTATACTTTTTATATCATCTTAAAGGAATCTCATCATCATGTGAAAGTTGGATATTGAATAAGGAAGACCAAAGAAGAGTCGATGCACTTGGATGATGGTGTTACGTGAAGATTATTGAAGGTACCATGAACTGCCAAAAGGACAAACAAGCCCGTCTTGGAAGAAGCACAGCCAGAGTGCTCCTTAGAAGTAAGGATGGCGAGACTTTGTCTCACTTGCTTTGGACACGTTGTCAAGAGAAACCAGACCCTGGAGAAGGGGATCGTGCTTGGTAAAGTAGAAGGGCAGTAAAAAAGAGGAAGGCTTTCAACAAGATGGATTGACGCAGTAGCTGCAACAATGGACTGAAGTATAGGAGGAAGTGTGAGGTGATGCAGGACAGGGTAGTGTTGCGTTCTGTTGAGCGCAGGGTTGCAGTGGGTGGTGTCAGACTCCATGGCACCGAATGACAACAACAACCCTCTGCCAAGCCCGAGCCCAAAAGAGGTCCAGGAAACTTCAGTACCTATGATTTGGGGGCACACTTGTAGGTGGGGACAAGGCCATTAAGATGGGATGGGAGACAGTCGGAAGACAGTCAGATGTTCTGGCTGAAACAAAGGCTCAAGCGTAAGAGCTGTGAGGATGATTCAGGACGGGGTGGTGCTTCATTCTACTGTCCATCGGCTCCCTTTGAGTCGGAACAGACTCAATGGCATCTAACAACAACAACAACAACAACAACAACGGAATCTATGATCTGCTCTGTCAGCCTTCACTGACTTCACCATAAAGAGTTAAAAAAGAATAATCTAGGAGTCCTTGTGGTTAAGCAATGGCTGTTAGCTGGAAGTTAGGTGATTGCAACTCAACAGTGACTCTGTGGGAGAAAGGCCTTCTCATAGAAAATTAAACCCAAACCAAATCCACTGCCACTGAGTTGATCATCTTTCCGACAGAGTCACTGGTGGGTCTGAACCGCTGACCTTTCTGTTAGTTGTTGCGTGCATAACTACCACTATGCCACCAGGTCTTACAAAATCTGATGGGGGCAATTCTACTCTGTCATAAACTTTGAAGACGAGTCACTTCCCACCAAAATAGGTGCCTAACATTGACTTTGTGGACTCCTTGTTGTTGGGTGCCATTGGGGTGGTTCTGACCCATTGTTTCCCTACGTACAACAGAACTAAACACCACCCAGTCCAGCCCCAGCTGCAAACTTCTTGTTCAACGAGAGTCCACTGCGTCAGTCCATCTCGCCGAGGGCTTTCCTTTATTCCCTTTCCAGGGATTAGTCCCTTCTGATAACAGGTAAAGTCAGCCATCCTGGCTTCTAAGGGACATTGTTCTTCTGGTAGACCATGATACTTCCTGGTAGAAATATTCAATAATCTTCACCAACAGCGTAATTCAGCACCATTCAAAAGCATCAATTCCCCTCCAGTCTTCTTTGTTCATTGCCCAGTTTTCACCTGCATACGAGGTGGTTGAAAATACCGTGGCTTGGATCAGGTACACTTTAGTCCTTAGAGCAGGAGAGAATGACCTTTTCACAGGGGTTGCCCGATTCATGACAGTAGCAAAATTACAGTTATGAAGTAGCAACGAAAATAATTTTATGATTAGGGGCTCACCACAACATGAGGAACTGTATGAAAGGGTCGAGGCATTAGGAAGGTTGGGAACCACTGCCTTAGAGGAACATCTTTGCTCTTTAACACTTTAAAAAAGGTCTTGTGCAGCAGATCTGCCCAATGCAATATGTCTTTTGATTGTTTTCTTGGCATATAATTCACATATCCTACAATTCAATAGCTCAATGACATCAAGAAGAGTTATGTAATTGTCACAACTTTAGAACATTTTCTTCCTTCTTGTAGTTATTGCTGTTAGAACCCCATATCCCCCCAACATCCCTTGAGATGACCTCCAAAATGAAATGAAACCCACTGCCCCAGTGGGTGTCTGAGACGGCAACTCTTTACAGGAGCAGAAAGCTTTGCCAGGACCTAGCCTTGCCATGATTCAGTTACTGTCTCTATAGATTTATCTAGCCTGGATTTTATATACAGAAAAAACATACAAAACAAAGTAAGGAAAGAAAAAAAAAACACCCCAAAACCAAAAATGACAAAATAAAACCGAGAAAATTCTCAATCAGAAAGAAAACAAAATCTTAAAAGCTGGAACAAATTTAAAATGAGTCAAAAGGAATATCAAATGATAACATGTTACATTTTCACCTAACAGCTTCTGCCATTACTGACTTTATCATACTCTGTCTGTAAGCAAGGCTATTGACGTCCCTGGACTATGATCAGAGGGAATTCACCGGAGACGTAGTCCACTTCACCCTGCAAATGAATTTTGGGCTTCCACTGTCATCCGTAACTTTCTGCAAGTAGAGTGTTCAGAATTTAAACTCTGATGTCATCCCTTTCTCCGATCTCGGATTTTATTATTTATACTCCTTGGATCACACAGGATGGCATGCTTCTTCATTGTGAAATTAGTTGATGCCTCACTTAGATGGCTGCTTGTTTTAAGACAAGCCTTTAAGACCCCAGGTGCTAATCTGTCTAATAGCTGGCACCATCTGATTTCTTCAATACACTTTGCTATAGCACCCATATCTCCATGAGGGTGAATATCAAGTAGGGCTATGTCATAAGAACTAATTGTTCTTAGATTAAGGCTACAGTTAAGTGTGAACTCTAAGTCTATCCATATATCTATGGTTTGTATACGTCCCTGGTTCATTTTAGAAACAACATTATTATTTTATTGGAGAACATTACAAATCAGCCCTATGGTATGTAATGTAACTCTATTGATAGTATCAGTAGTTTAGCCAATGATATGACATTTTAAAAAATGTTTGGCAGTGGATTACAATTTCTTTTCTTCTTTTAAAAAAAATCATTTTATTGGGGGCTTGTACACCTCTTATCACAATCCATCCGTCCATTGTGTCAAGCAAAGTTTTACATTTGTTGCCATCATCATTCTCAAAACATTTTCTTTCTACTTGAGAATGGTATAGAATTTAAAACATGGTTGAAAACAGGAAATTATACATGTAGAGGCCAGTTTTTAAAAAATGTTGTTTTAAAAAAATTTCGGCCAGCTTTTTAGACCACAATACGTGAATTGTTAACTTGTAGAGAATAAAAGCTTAGTGACTTGGACACCATATACACAAACAATGAGGGTTGGAGATAGGGCCAAACTTTCAAAAGCACTCCTTCACAAAGATAGATCCATGTCTGCTTGACTAACTCATGTTAGAAAACAGCAAAGAGAGCATGAGAATAGTAAATGTACTGTCTTCTCTGGTCCCCATACTGTGGGCACCCTCAAAGTAAGAGATCGGAACCAAAGTCCAGTGACTATCAATTCCATGACCTGGGATAGTGGCTATCTGCTTCTTCTCGCTCTAGGGTGCTTCAGGAAAGTCCAATGCTCTTAGTGGGGTTTCCAAATTGGACCCTCTGGTGTGGCTTGTGGAGGATGTCATGCACCTTGAGAGGGTGAAGTTGTGCCCTAAAGTCCCAGCTGTCTATAGCATGTGGCCTGGGTCACCAAGGTTTGCATAGAAACGAAGTCAAAGTGTTTAATTAGGAGCATGATATTGGACATGTTCTCCCCTTGGCGGTCTATATAATCAATGTTACATGCTTTTCCCAATGGCAAGTTGCCTCACCCAGTTTAGCCTCTAACAGAGAGAATTATGCCCCCCACCCCACCCCACCCCCACCAACCTCTTGGGTTGAATTTTCAGTGGGGTACACTAATCATTCTTATAGAAGTGTCTGTTGATTTGGGGTGACTGTAGAAGAATGTTACATGGGAGACACTGATTGGCCTTCTCCCTTTACCCCCAACCTCAGAAACTGACCCCAGCTGAGGTGAGACCTCCTCCGTCGAAAGGTTTTTAAGATGCACAGATAAGAGGGTGGGTGGTATATGGTTCAGGAACTCTAGGGAGTCTCACTACCTCGTTGCTTGGGAGACTAGATTAGAAGATTATGTGACCTGAGAACAGAAGCCTACCTTTGTCTTGGTGTTATCCTCATAGTTGTTGGTGCCATGGAGTTGGTTCCAATCCATAGCAACCCGATCTTGAACCATCCTCACAATTGTCCCATGCCTGAACACATTGTTGCAGCCACTGTGTCAGTCTATCTAGTTGAGGGATGTGATAGTTAGGTTTATTGTGCCAACCTGGCCAATAGGAACATGTGGGATTAATCAGGTCGCAGTTTGATTGGAGGGCAAAGAGATAAATGGCTCTTTAAGGCTCATCTCTTGCTCTCTGGTAATCGGGGCATGCTGCTGCTTTAGTTAGTTCTCTGCCTCAACCTGTGAGCTACACTACCTGTGGGCCAAGGCAACTTGGGAATTGTGTCACTAGAACTTGAGGTTCCTTCAAGACCTGCTTTGTAATGTGCTGGTGCGTACATCATTTGAGCTTGAGGCTGGTGGATCCTGTCACTTTGCATTGCTTGCGTTTGATATATCCCATCCAGGCCTGCTTTGCTAAGCTCCCGAGCTACTGACTGTTGGTGACCCACCCTGCTATTTGATGCCTGTGGGTAGACTCTGTTTGCCTTGCCTGAGGGAGGACACTGCTGTCTGCTTGCTTGACCTTGGACCTGGCAGCCCACATGAGTTGAAGGGCTTCCAGTAGATTAACTCTTCTATGGAAGTGAGTTGAACTGAACCCTATTAGGGTTCTAATTAGCTGTTACATTCCTTCTTGCTGTATAAACCTATCTAGCTATCATAAATGTCCTGGTTTTGTTTCTCTAGAGAACCCTGCCTAACACAGAGAATTCCTCTTTTTTGCTACCTTTCTACTTTACTGAGCATGATGTCCTTCTCCAGAGACTGGTCTCTCCTGACAACATGTCCACAGTAAGTGAAAGTCTCGCCATTCTTGCCTCTAAGGAGCATTCTGGCTGTATTTATTCCAAGATAGATTTGTTTGTTCTTTTGGCAGTCTGCGGTACTTTTAATACTCTTTGCCAGCACTACAATTCAAATACATCAGGTCTTCTTTGGTCTTTCTTATTGAATATCCAACTTTCACATAAATATGAGGCAATTGCAAAGACTGGGGTTTGGGGCAGGCTCGCCTCAGTCCTCAAAGTAACCTCTTTGTTTTTCAACACTCTGAAGGGGTCTTGTGCAGCAGAGTGACTCAATGCAATACTTTGTTTGATCTCTTGACTGCTGCTTCCATCAACATTGATTGAGGATCCAAGCAAGACAAAAATCCTCCACAATTTCTCCCTTTCCTCCTTGTATCATGGTGTTACCTAGTGGTCCAGTTGTGAGGAATTTGGTCTTCTTTACATTGTGTTGTAATCCATACTGAAGGCTGCGATCCTTGATCTTCATCTTCAAGGACTGATGGATCTTCACGGATCTTCAGCCTCCCACCTCCTCACTTCCAGCAAGTAAGGTTGTGTCATCTGTATATCGCAGATTGTTAATAAGCCTTCCTCCAATCCGGATGGCACATTCTTCTTCATATAAGCCAGCTTCTCTGATGATTTGCTCAGCATACAGATTGAATAAGTATGGTGAGAAGATACCACCCTCATGCACACGCTTTCTGATTTTAAAGCATGTAATAATAGTCCCTTGTTCCATTCTCAGAACTGCCTCTCGATCCATGTGCAAATTCCACGTGAGCACAATAAAATGTTCTGGAATTCCTCTTCCTCTCAAGGCTATTCATAGTTTGCTATGATCCATGCAGCCACATCTTTCTAGTGTTTTCTGCTAAGACCTATCTTAAATTAACAGTAGCTCCTTGCTAATGTACAACTGCAGAATTTTTAAATTATCTTCAGCGAAAGTTTACTTGCATGGGATAGTGGTGATATTGTTTGATAATTTCTGCATTCTGTTGGGTCACCTTTCTTTAGAATGAGCACCAGTACGGATCTCTGCACGCGGCTGTCTACTAACTTCCTTGGCACAGACTAGAGAGTGCTCTAGTTCATCATCATTGTGCTGAAACATTTTGATTGATATTCTGCCAACCTTTAGAGCCTATTATTTTGTTAATCCCTTCTTTCTTAAATATCAGTGGCTTTTGATCATTCACTGTGTCTCAAAATGGTTGAAATGAGGAGCTGATACCAAGGAGCTTTCTTTCAAGAAAGAAAATGTTTTGAGAATGATGAGGGTAACAAATGTACAAATGTGCTTGACACAATGGATGGATGTATGGACTGTGATAAGAGTTGTACAAGACCCCAATGAAATGATTTAGAAAAAATAAAACATACAATTTCTGTTCAGCTCTCTCTCCTCATCATTTTTTCCATTTACCTTAGCTATGTGCCATCCAAAAGCGAGTTTCAGAATCTCCTCTGACACCCATTTGGCTCGTTTCTTTCCTATCTGTTTCATGGCATTTTGCTTTCTTCACATATGATATCCTCGAAGTCATCTCATCACTCATCTGGTCCCCGTGAGTTGGCATTCAGTGTGTCAAATCCATTCTAGAAGTGTTCCTGGAATTCGGACGGGATATACGCAGGGCTGTATTTTGGCTCCCATGGACTTGCTGTAATTTACTTTAGCTTCAACCTGAACTTACACCTGAGCAATGGACATTCTGTCACACAGGCTGCCCTGACCTTGCTTTGGCTGATGGTATTGAGCTTCCCCATAGTCTTTTCCCTCAGATGTGCTCAGGTCAGTTCTTGTGTATCCCATGTAGGAAGGTCACACGTGGAGCCACTGTGTTTGTCATTGAAAAAGTCATTTGAAAAATGACTTTGTTGATGAAAAGCGGCGAGGAAGGCACTTGACTTGCACAATTCTATCATGTGATTTCCAGCTTTGTTTCTCTCACCAAGGTCCTGTTTTTCCAATTAGTGATCTGTCCTCTTTCCTTCTCATCACCAGTAATTATCAATGCACTTTAATTGCATGCTTGGTCAATTTTAGACTAAACGTGCTGCATTCACTGTACTTCCCTGGAGTCATATAGATATTATCCTATCACATACTGCAATATATTTCACGATAGATCTTGAAATGTTCTTTTTGATGATGAATGTGACATCATTTTTTGTCTGATTCAACACGGACAATACCAGTCCATTTCAGCTCACTAATTCCTAGGATAACCATTGGTACGCATTCACGTTTACTTTTGACAACTTCCAAATTTCCTGAAGTCGTGCTTTGTACATTGCACGTTGTAATTATTAACGGATATTTACCACGGTTTATTCTCACTTTGATGTTTTTGAATATGCTATGCCAATCGACAGTGGTGTCCCCTGACGTGATGGTCCCGAGGCCTCGTGTTCAGTGACTCATTCCTTCATGCTGTTTGTATGTCCAAGGTGCTCTGGTGGTGTACTGGTTACGAGTTGGGATGCTGTCCGCAAGGTCAGCAGTTCTAAATGACCAGCTGCTCCTCAGGAGAAAGAGGAGGCTTTCTATCCCTGTAAAGAGCTACAACCTCCCACAAAAGCAGTCCTGTAGGGTCACTCTGAGTCAGGGTTGACTCAATGGCTGTGCTATGAGAAGGAGCTGTCAAAATTTTGCTCCTGGTGGACCTCACTATATTCACGGCTCTCGTTGCAGCAAAGGGAACATCCATGCACACATATCCTCTGTCAATCCTGTATATATTTGTGGATAAGCTCAGGATGTGGGATTTTTATAATGCCTTAGCTAAGTCTGGAATCCAAGGCCTAAATAGATTATGTGCAGTTAACACCATCCCCCGTTAGTGGCTCAATCTTGGGAATGTTAAACCCTCTAAGGCTCAGATCTCATGCCATGCAATGGAGATGATACTAAAGTGGCCTTCATCCACACAGGCATGTCTTGTATTTTGTTGTGTTTTGCAGATACTGCATTTTTTTCATTTAAAAATAAATAAATTGAAGATTTGTGGCAACCCTGTGGTGAGCAAGTTTACCAACACCACATTTCCAATAGCTCTCCCTTTTCGTGTGTCTCTGGTCATGTGTATAGTCATCCTCCCAGTTCAGACTTTGTCATCCTTCTAATGCACACCTAACGGACCACGAGACAGTGCCAACAGAACTTTTAGATATACTGGGAAACCGAAAAGTTAGTCAGATTCACTTTGTTGCAATATTAGCTTTACTGCAGGGGTCTGGATACGAAGCTTCCATGACCTCCCAGGCCTGCCCTTGCTGGTAGTCAAGGTTGAACGAGACAACACAGATGCCTCCCTAAGCAAGTGTCTGGCATATGGAAAGTTCTCAGCACATGTTAGCTATTCTTACAACGATTATTCTTTCCAAAAGAAAAGGAACGGCAGTCCAGGGAAGGAAACATAAGGAACAGGGCAACATGAGGGATGGTGATCAAGGGAAGCCAGAGGAGAGACGTAGGCAATATGATTGTCCACGTGGGGAGAATGGCTTTCACCATTTCCCAGCAGCTATTGCAGATTCCGCCCTCAAACATTTTGTAAGATACCGATCCAAGGTAATGTTTGACCCCATGTGAGTAGCGTGGCAGGGGCCGCCAAGAGAATCATTAACTTCACTTGATTATCTTGTTTGTGGAGATGTTGACTCTGATGGGGGTCAGTAACATTTCGGCATTGGGACACAGTTTTCTGGGCACTGCTGGCCAGTCCCAAAATGGAGCAGAAGACAGTGGTCCTTCTACTTCTTTTGTTTCTACAGTCAGGTAAGACTCATCACACATCTCGTATTTTAATATTATTTCCCTTCATCCTGGTGATGTGTGACTGTTATGTACGATCGTTTTGTCCCACGGGTGTATGTGCATGTTGTTTCACTTTGCTCTTGATTTCAGGAGTGTGAAGGAATTCTTCAGAAGATAAGCTTAATCTTACTATGAAGATTGTTGGGGGACACACAGGGGCAGAGATGGTGATTTTTTCAAATGTAAAGAATTGCGCCCCAATGGTTGCTGTTTCGGTTGGGAAAAAAAGATCACTACCGCTCATAAACTAAAAGGCTGTTAGTCTCTTTGTGTGGTTCTCGCTTTGATTAACTTCAGAACATTTTTGGTGAAGGCATTAAATTCCCTTCCTTTCAGATTTGAAACAATGAATGATCTCTGAGAATACATGACCAGTTCACGCAGTTGGCCTCACTTTTTGCCTGTTTTATTAAAAAATTTTTATTTTTTTATGACTTAGGTAAGATGTTCCATAACTATCTGCCTGCTTCTTGTGACTGGATGGCGCACTGGGGGTGTAGCGGGTAATGTGTTGGGCTCCTATCTGCAAGGTCAGCAGTTCAAGACCACCAGCTGTCCACTGGGAGAAAGAGGAAGCTTTCTACTCCTGTAAAGTACTACAGTCTCGGAACTGCACAGCATTCTACCCTTCCCTATAGGGTCATCATGCTTGGGAGATGACTCAATGGCAGCGATCTTGGCTTGCTTGTTTTATTCTTGTGCCTGGAGGGACCACAGCATTGGCTTGCCCAATAATGTGTGTCTATATTAGGTTAATAAACATTCATTTGGTGCTTGGGGTAGACCAGTCACTCATATTTACACCATAGATGGGCCACGTAAATGTACATGAGTGAGCATCTACTGTACTTGTATTAATTTGTTTTTTAAACTGCCAAATTCAATGTCACTCATTGTAAAGATGACAAAATCTACACTTGGGGAAATCAGGTTATTTGCTCGTTGACCACACACCAAATCCAGTAGGTGAAAGAATCAGGAGATAGACCAGGTCTTTTCAAGGACAAACCTCGCATTCTTGCTGTTTCAACTTTTTAGGCCGTCTTTAAAGTATTTTTCACACGGCCTCCAAACGTTAAACCCACTGCCATGGAGTTGATTCTGACTCATAAAGAAACCAAACGCACTGCCCTGGAGTCGACACCGACTCCAAGTGGCCCCATAGGGCAGGGTGGAACTGCCCCTATGGGTTTCCAAGACGGTTTCCAATTGTTTTCTTTTCTAGAGGAGAAAGCTCCATCATTTTCCTCAAAGTGCAGGTGGTGGTTTCAAACTTCTGACCTTGGGGTTAGCCACCCAATGCATAACCACTATGACAACAGGACTCCAGAATGACCCTACATAGGGTTTCCAAGGCTGTAAGTCTTTATGGGAGTAGACAGCCTCACCATTCTTCCTTGGAGTTGGCTGGTGGGCTTGAATCTCCGTACTTGCAGTTACAGTCCAATGCTTATCCATATAGCACCACTAGGGCACCTTTTAAAATACATCCTCAAACCCCCAAAACCAAACTCACTGCCGTGGCATCCATTTTGACTCCTAGCGGCCCTATAGGACACTGGGTAGAACTGTCCTGGTGGGTTTCCAAGACTGTAACTCTTTACAGGAGTGGAAAGCCTCATCTTTCTCCAGAAATCTAACACAGTAGCTCATTTTTTCAATAGCTTTCTTGATATAGAACTTACAAAGCATAGAACACCCATTTAAAACGTTAAATCCAATGGCTTCCAACCATTGTGAGTTGTACAACCATCACCACCACCATCCACTTGAGGGCGTTTGTATTACCCTCCTCACCCACCCCACCCCCAATCTCTTTGCCATCACGCCTATCCACCATCCCCCGCCTAGCCCCAACCACAAGTCTGTTTTCTGTCCTTCTTCTGGGTGTTTTACATAAATGGAATGGTACACTGTGCTAGTGTGCTTTGTAGGAAGACACTTGACATTTGCTTCATAAATTTCCCAATAAAAATTTCCAAGGTGCATTTTAAATTAGAATCAAATACATTTGGATTAATGGTACAAGGTCTAAGCAAGACCAAAGAAAACATTGAGCCGGGGGAGACTAGACAAAGAGCATTTTGTGATAAGTGGCTGGCTGTGTGTGGTGGGAGCAGGCGCTCTATCTCCACCCATGGAAAGATGGAGCTGGAAGGAGATGAATTTATTCACTGGGCTCCACCCAAGTGCTAGAACAGGCGGGCTTCTCTGCACCAGGATTAACGTATGTCTTAACCAACCTAGGAAAAAGTCTGTCTTTCCTAGGCTCTTTCTGAAAGGAATACATTTATCTGCACTTTCCATGAAAGGAACGTTCATCATTCCAGAGTGCTGAAAGGCCCAGGGAGAGACCAAACTCTTTTTACAGCTGTACTCAGGGAGGGTTGGAAACACATTTTGCATTTCATGAACCAATTAGTCTTCTCTTTCAGACACACAAGCAGGTATGCACATACACACACCACTGTTGTTTTAAGAAAACAACACACACATTTATTTTGGCAGCAATATATGCCTGTATTTGGCCTATACTAATGAGAATAAAATATAATAAAAATAAAACATCGTAATAAAATACTTCTGTACTTGCTAGTCAGCAAGTCTAATTATATCCCATTATATATGAACTGTAATGAAATGAAATAAGAAAAAAAATTGCTGAGAATTTGTCACGCAAAAAAGGAAGAGGAAAAAAAAATCTCTTCTGGTATATATATTCAGCTCCTAAGCAGGATTCAGTAGGGCTACACAATTAATTTGCTGTATATTTAGAAGTAATATAATAAAACACTCAACTCACTGCCATCGAGTCAATGCCAACTCATAGTGACCCCATAGGACAAGAGAGAGATGCCCTGTGGGTTTCTGAGACGGTAACTCTTTATGGGAGTAGAAAGCTTTGTTGGTCTTCCGCAGAGCAGCTGGTGGTTTGGAAAGCTGATCTTGGGGCCAGCAGCGCAACTTGTAACCAATATATCACCAGGGCTTAAAGGATGATAGAAACAGGAATGTTCACATTTTGAATGCCATTTATAGCCCGGCTATATGTTCCAGAACTCTTCAAGGAAGTTCAGTTTTTTATTAAGTACATTTTGTAGGTTTGCTGTAGGCTTGCTTTTGAAATCACCTCCTGATTTATCGAAATTACCCAAGTCCAACACTTCTAGGGGTTGAGGGTTCCAATGGGAGGACAATGCAGGAGATCTCCAAGTGGGTCCACGGGATACATTGTGCCATAGTCTTTGGATGTGACTCAAGTGCTTTTGGGTGTGTTTAAGGTCTTGTTTTCTGTCCAATGGCCCAACATTCCATTGTGGAGTCTCTTAGCTTGAGGAAGGAGGCAGAAGCAGGTGGGGGGGGGGGCAAGCTTTGCAATGACTCACGGGGTGCCTCTCCTCTCATTCAGCATGTGTGCTTTCTGAGAACGAGGATCTGTCCCTTAAGGGTCCTTTCTGCTGGAAAGTTTTCTTTAGCATACAAACGTGCTCTAGGAGGTCTCGTCTTTAAACCAAATTCGATGGCTGTACATTCCTTCCAGTAACTTCTCCTTGCACAGTAGACTTCTGAAGGCCTTGTCTTCTCCTGTGTTCCCACTGCCATCTTCCTAGCTTCTCTGGAACCCACCCACCCTGGCTTTGATTTTCCCTGTGTTAGTATGGGTTGACTAGAGAACCAACTTCATAGAGACACTCTAGTGTGTATAAGAAAGAGCTTTATGTACAAGAGCAGTTGCATATTGAGAAAACATTCCAACCCAGTCCAAATCAAGTCCATAAGTCCAACATTAGCCCGTATGTCCAATACCAATCTGTAAAGTCCTCTTCAGACTCACACAGCACATGCAATGACACCGAATGCAGGAAGATCACAGGCCAGTGGGTGGAACATCTTGTGGATCCAGTGGCGTTGTGAGCATTTCAGCACTGGCAGAGGTCTCCATGTGCTTCTCCAGCTCCAGAGGTCTGGCTCCATCAGCCTCTTTCCACGTGTCTTCTCCATAAGGATGTCTGGCAGGGAGTGAGCGTGTGTCCTGCCTCCAGTGAGCTATTTATCTCCTTAGCGCCTCCAGATGAGGTCATCAAGCTGCGACATGACTAACAGGCTAGATTCCACCCCTTCACTCTGAATTCTCAAATTGACACCAAATTATGTAACTACCACATCCCCCACCCCCCTCTGCTGGTCAAGGTTGCCATGTTGCCTGATCCAATGGAAACTTCGCTAGCTTTATCTTCCCTCTCATGTCTCCTCTATGAAAGCCATCTACAATTTTTACCTAAAGGATGGAGCTGCCATCTTCAGACCTGGATTGACCCTGTCAAAGCACAGTTAGGTGTTATGTGGAGTCCCAGAACAAGGACTACTCTTTACAGTCTTGTCTGGTGAAATATGGCTGGGCCTTCTTTGGCCACTGTCTGTAGCAACAAGGGAGAAAGCAGCTCTAAGATAGATTCTTGGCTTCTAGTTTTATCTCATGAAAGATTATGGCCAGTGTTTCAACTCAACTCAACTCAACTCAACTCACTACTATTGAGTTGATGTTGACTCATAGTGACCCTATAAGATAGGGTAGAACTGCCGGTCTGAGTTTCTGAGGCTGTAACCCTTTGAGACCTGAAAGCCCCATCTTTCTCTAAGTGTTTGTCCTAGACTCTGCTTTTCTTTCTTTCTTTTTTTTAATCTTGATCTTCTTTATTTATTTATTTTTAGTCATTTTATTAGGGGCTCATACAACTCTTATCACAATCCATACACACATCAATTGTGCAAAGCGCATTTGTACATTCATTGCCCTCATTATTCTCAAAACATTTCCTCTCCACTTAAACCCCCGGCATTAGGTCCTCATTTTCCCC
>NW_022107431.1:7556441-7591049 GCF_000313985.2 Echinops telfairi
ATGATGATGGCAACAAACGTGCAAATGTGCTTGATACAATGAATGTATGTATGGATTGTGATAAGAATTGTTTGAGCCCCCAAGAAAATGATTTAAAAATAAATAAATAAATGCCAAATAAACAAACAAAAAAATGGACTTTGTTGTGTTTATGAGACTCTTACCCTCCAGGAAGTTACGCCCAACCAAGGGGGCCAGGATCACAGTTTCAGGGGATACCAAGATCCATTGGCATAACCTGGTTCACAAAGACAATGTCTGATATCTCACTGTAGGGAGTAACGATTAGGGTCTCAAAAGCTTGAGAGCAGCATCCAAGGTGCAACTATTGGTCTCTCCTCATGTGGAGGACAGACGAGTGATGAAAATAGAAAGACACAAGGAAACAGTGAGTCCAGTGGTATCTGAGGTTGGGTTCTCTGGAGATGGACGAATGGCCTACACAACTTCAGTCTCCATCATCCTAAAACCAGAAGAGCTAGATGGTGCCCAGCTACGACTACCCACTGCTCTGAGAAGGTTCACATTGGAAATTCCCAGATAGAGTGGAAGGAAAATGTGGAACAGAACTCAGATCATAAATGAGACCAGCTTATTGGTCAGAACGAAGAAGGTGGGACCGCTAAGACTCTGGTTCTGACTCATGCTTCAGGTCTGGAACCGGATCCACCCCCGCTGTAAAATAATCAACCGTTTGAGATCAAAAGGTCAGTATTTATCCAAGACAAAGTTCAGAGGATTAGGAAAGAAGTCAGAGCAGATCAGGAAGCACAGGGAGAGAGTTGATTAAGGGATAGTTCACTGAGAGGGTTGCAATGGATGAGTTGAAGCAAAATGTGCATGAATTGTTGAAGGAAAAACTGATGATCTGCAGTGCAAACCTTCACGAAACTCGCAAAACAAAGTTTTAAGAAAGTGAGTGTCTGCCCCAAATGAGCCACACTTGAGTTCCACCCGTTGCCATTGAGTCAACTGGGACTTATGTGTGGCACCTTGCTGTGTGTCGAAGTCGAACCTCGCCCACAGGGCTTTCAGTGGCTGATGTCTCTGTCGGAGATACTAGGATTTTCTTCTGAGATGTCTGTGGCTGGCCTTGGGTGGTAGCCAAGCGCATTAACTATGTGTCCCAACTAGGGACTCCACAGTTCAGTTCAATTCCTATTTATTTTTAACAACGCAATACTTTTGCAAAAATGTTTGCACCTCAAATGTTTAACTATGCTCATTGTTAAAATAAGAGTGTCACAATCAAGGAGCACACTGCTGGAAATCGAACAATGGCCTCCAAATCCCACTTATGCCCAGGTATCGACAAAGTCAACACTAAACTTGGTCACAGCATTGCCACTTGACCCCTTGTCTCACTGGAGAACAGATAATGTTCTAACATGGCAAGCAGTAGCAACAAAGAACCGAACTTATTCTTATTTTTAGTTTCATGTCCATTAATCTAGTAACGAAGATGTTAGGTCGTTCTAATTTATTGATCTAGTTTACCTGTTACTGTCACACAATCTAGTACTGGGAATTCCCCGAACTAAGTGTTTTTATTCATGGATACTCATTCTACTTTCAGAAAAACATCACATGTTCTTTCACAGATACAAGGCTAATAGGTTACAGCATCATGGTAATCAAGCAAAGGCGTTGGTTAGTTTGGTCAGTGGTCTCACTTTCATTCTCCTTTTTTAGGTCAAGGAGACCCCCTGGATGGCTATGTAAATACTGAGGGGGCTTCTCTGTTCAGTGGCACAAAGAAGCAGCTCAGAGCAGGAAGTGTGGATGAGTGTGCAAAGACATGTGAGGAGGAACTCGAATTTGTCTGCAGGTATTCCCGTCGGCATGCAACCCCACTGAAATCTTGCTGTCTGAGACACTTACTCAAGGATTTATGAACAAAAATGGGATTTAGGAGGAAAGAGGAAATTTTGTGAAATCAGAATTTGAAATCCCTATTTGCTCCCTGATTCTGGGAGCATAGACTAGCAGTTCCTTATTGAGGTTTATTTGCATCCATTTCAGGAAATACTTGAAACCAAAGTTACTTATTTTTATACATGCCATAAACATTAGTAGCTGTTGTTCTAAGCTCTATTTTTTAACATTACCATCAATATCTATTGGAATGAGGATCATGTGAATGGAAGTGACCTAGGTCCCAAGGAGCAAAAGAAGTACAGATAGATATATGATTCAGTGTCTGCCTTGTGTGTGTGTATATGGTATACTAAAAAAATGGTATTAATGTAAAAGTTATATATGGCAGCTAATAGGATGTATTGGCCTGTATTTGGCTCATGAAAGTGTCATAATCCACAATCTATAAAGTTTCAGAGGAAAGAGCCACCCTAGGGGTTTGCATCACTAGAGATTTCCTGGAGGAGTTAGGGATTGATTTAGATGTGTTAGGCTGGGTTGTCTAGAGAAACAAACCAGTGACATTCATTTATGTAGAAGGAAAAAATTCATATAAAAAATCTTATATCAAGAAGGCATCCCAATCCAGTCCAATTCAAGTCCGGAAGTCCTATACTAGCCAGGCCCTCTTGAGACTCCCATCCCTGCGGGGCAATGATGCAGAAAGGTGTAACTGATGCAGGAAGATCACAGGCCAGTGGGTGCAGAGTGGATCTGAAGTGGATCTGCAGTCTGGTAGGGTGTCGACAGCTCCCAGGGTCGGGTGGCCCACATGAGGCCACCCCTGGAGGCAGGCAGAGACCCAGCAAGCAGAGAGGAGAAGTGGCAGAGAAAGAGAGGGAAGTCCCCTGTTTCACCCTTATAAGAAGGCCACCCCCCAGGAGGCATCATCAGACTGTGCGCTGACTGACGGGTGTACTCCAGCCCTCCGCTTCTATCCAAAATCAAGCTGGCATAAAGTCATCCACACTTTGAAGAGTGGGCTACATCTCGGTTAGGCAACGGCATGGGATGGCCAGACTGACTAACACGGGAAAGCTCACACAGTGAGTGTCCTGGTGGAAGAGCAGCTGGGACAGCAGACTGTGGATGGCTTTGACAGCCAGACGGAGCACCCTCGGCAGATGGTGCTGATGGGAAAAGCAGCGGACTGGGGCTGGAGAGAATGTAGACACAGGCTCCCCGAGCCACGCAGACCATCTTAGGGACGGTCATTGCCAGTAATCAGTTACTTCTTTTCAACATAAAACCAGTCTGGCTCTTCATGCAATTTCAAAGCGGAGCGAGGAAAGAGGAAAAGAGTTGGGACAGAAAGAGAATGTGGGTGAAAGGGACAGAAAGGGAGAAGGTGGGTGAACACAGCAGCCGCTTCCTGGTTGATGAGGTTAGGAGGCTCTTTGGTTGCTCTGTCAAAGTAACGTGCAAGGTCATGACCCTGAGTCTCCCTGCCCTTCAAGAGACAGTCTTTGTGGGCGTTGTTAGCAAGTCAGGCTGATGAGCAAGGTTGGCCTACATGTGGCCTGTGCGCTGACTTTCCACCCCTCCAGGTCATTCCAGTTCCACAGGAAGGAGCAACAATGCGTGATAATGGCTGAAAACAGCAAGTCTTCCACCGTCCTCAGGAGGAGAGACGTCGTTTTATTTGAAAAGAAAGGTGCGTTTCATGTTTTCTCCTCCTCCTCCTCTTCCTTCTCCTCTTCTTCTTCCTCTTCTACTTCCTCTTCCTCCTCCTCCTCTCTTCCTCCTCCTCCTCCTCTCTTCCTCCTCCTCCTCTTATTCCTTGGCCACTCCTCTTCCCTGTCCGACTCCCGCTTCATCTTTATCTCTTTAATTTATGACACTGGAAAGCAAAGTCGCTTTGGAATGGTGACACCCAGTTCTTAGTGAGTGCAGGGTGTGGCTACTATCCAGCTCCACCAATTTTCCTCTCACTTCGTATCTTGGGTTTCACATTTTCTTGTTTGACTGACTTCTACCTTTAGGACCCTGAAAAGGAAACATTCCAAGTTTGATTTTATTCTTTCAGTGGGGAGGTGGGAGGCCATATGGCTTGAGCCTCTACTTCTGCGGGGGGATGGTGGCTGTTCGCCACAGGCACATTTGGATAAAGCGACTTCTTCATTTTCATCTTTAATTTTCAATTTAGGGTGATGGTCTTTGTTCCCTGCTGGCTCTGAAATAGGCAAGGCGCCGTTTCTTCCTCCCTAGCCTCCTCTCAGGAGCCCTGGTGGCACAGTGGTTACACATTGGACAGTTTGAAACCACCAGCCGGTTCATGGGAGAAAGACAGGGCTTTCCAATGCCAGGAAGAGTTACTGTCTCGGAAACCTACGGGAGGCAGGTCTGCCCTGTCCTCTAGGGGCATGATGAGTAGGTATCGACTCTAGGGCAGTGAGACTCCTCTCAGATGCTGGGGACATGGTCGCATCATTTAGGGTAAGTGACCTGGATTTCTTTGGCGTCCTAGATCTCTTAGATACAAACAAAAGCCACCATGCAGCGATTACGAAGACTTAAATGAATTTGTGACACCTTTTAATGTATGGCACTGTTTGCTAGGTGTTAAAAGCATTTATAATAACAACTTAGCACTCCAAGTATTTTACAGTGAGGGTGTTAAAGGAGATCAAAGCAAAACACACAAACAAACTGAAAACAACACTTGTCTTAGTGCGTTCCAGAAACAGAAAGAAAAGAAAGATCCAACCAAAATAAGCTTCAAAGGAGGGGCTGGGTGGGCTGGTTGAGGCTAACAGCAGAGAGGTTAGCCAATGTCTTTTCTTTTTTTTTATGACCATAGAGATTTATTACGAAGATGCTTTTTAAAAATGAAAAACTTCATTGGTGCAAAAAGGCTAGGGAAATTGTGCTGAGGAATTCTCCCCCACCCCTATGATAGACCTGCTCATTCTCTGTGGGCAGCAAGGACTGCCCTAGGAGGAGTTTATTGGGAGACCTTTCCCCGTCCATCCTACAACCCTGATCTTTATCCTTCGGGTTTATGCATCCCAGAACTCAAAGAATCTTTAAAAGGAACACGACTTGAGTCCCAAGGGGTAGAATTCTTCAGGGAAGGGTTAGAACAAAACGAACCCTAACCAAACCACCAATTTCACTGTCTTCGAGTTGAAGCTGACTCATGGTGACCCTACAGGACCGGGTAGAGCTGTCCCTATGAGTTTCTGAGGCTCTAACTCTCTATGGGAGTAGAAAGCCCATCTTTCTACCTTGGAGCTGGCTGGTGGTTTTGAACTGCAGACCCTGGTGGCTAGCAGCTCAATGTGTAACCACTACACCAGCAGGGCAGGGCAGGGTTAGTGAAATGAAGACATGGCCTTCAGAAGTGCGGAGATCCAGATGAAGGAGACGCAGAACAACAATCACCTCCCATTTGGATCTTTCGTTGAATCAAGCGTTCTATGGGGTGTGTAGCAAAACTTTTAGACTCTCCCACAGAGGCGTTTATCATATCGCCTCGACAATGAGCTGCAGCCTCCTCTCCAGTTTCACTGCGAAAGCCCAACTTCTGATTCTCAAACATATCTCTTTGGGTGGAGACTGCTTCTGGGCATCTTGTCAATTGAGTCACCCATGATGTCCCTTCTACTATCCTTCTGGCCTTACCCCTGCAACTCGGGATCGCAGAACAGACTGAGATGAACCGGTTTTGGAAATTGTGATCGAAGGCTGTGATAGCTAAGGTGACTGATTCTCCTCCAGATTAGTGACTTCCAGGGGCTTTCCAAACGTTCATGGGAAAGCGGGATGAAAAGATAATGTGACTTTCCCAAGAACTTCCAGAAGTCCCCTTGCACATATTGCAGTCTTCTCCTTAGCGAACACAGGCACTTGAACATGACATTTGTTAATCATTCACCACAAGGAACCGGGGCAGGCATCCGCACTAGTTTGTAGCTGTTGGTGTCTAAGGTGAAGGGGAGGATGGAAGGTTATATAAACGGGGACTGGGACAGACAAACAGAGGGGTCAGAAGTCCACAGTTCAGTCACTGTACTGGGGCAATATCGACCGGGTACCAGTGTCGCAGGCTAGGTTTTCCTGAGGAGCCCTCTATGTCAGATCCTGGTGGCACTAACCTCCAGGTCCCTGCTGCCCCCTATGGCCACTGCCATCATCACCCACCCTGTGCCTGAGTGGCCACCATGGCTACTTAGAGATACAACGCGGCCAGCTAGCTCAGAAGCAACAAAGTCCACATGGAAGAAGCACACCAGCCTGTGTGATCACAAGGTATCGAAGGGATCAGGTATCAGGCATCAATAGAACAAAAAATCTTACCATAGTGAATGAGGGGAGGAGGGTGGAGTGGGGACCCAAAGCCCTTCTGTAGGCCACTGGACATCCCCTTACAGAAGGGTTGTGGGGAGGAGATGAGCCAGTCAGGGTGCAGTGTAGCAACGATGAAACATACAACTTTCCCCTAGTTCCTAAATGCTTCCTCCCTGCCCCCCCTCCACTACCATGATCTCAGTTCTACTGTACAAATCTGGCTAGACCAGAGGATGTACACTGGCACAGATAGGAACTGGAAACACAGGGAATCCAGGGGGGATGATCCTTTCAGCGCCAGTGGTAAGAGTGGCGATACTGGGAGGGTGGAGGGACGGTGGTTTGGAAAGGGGGAACCGATATAACCTCCTCCCTGGGGGATGGACAACAGAGAAGTGCGTGAAGGGAGATGTCGGACAGTGTAAGATATGACAAAATAATAATTTATAAATTATCAAGGGCTCATGAGGGAGGGGGGAGGGGGATGGAAAGGGAAAATGAGGAGCCGGTGCCAGGGGCTTAGGTGGAGAGCAAATGTTTTGAGAATGATGAGGACAATGAATGTACAAATGTGCTTTACACAATTGGATTGTGATAAGAGTTGTATGAGCCCCCGATAAAATGATAAAAAATAAAAATAAAATTCTTCGGAGTACACTTGGAATAAAATCTGAATGCTCACCAAATGCTTTTGGTAATTAGTATTTGCATCATCTAGTCTCGCTCCATGGCCCCTGTTCTGCCCAGCCACCTCTAGCTGCCAGACCACCCTCTCTCAAAGCTTCGACTCCCTGGCTGATCACACCGCTCGCTTTGCCAGGACCCCTGCCCTGCCCTGGCCAGCTGCAGCTCCTCTTGCCGTCTCAGTATCATTGCCCTTTCCTTCTGGGGCATCTTCCTGGGCTCCTGGGCTTTCCATTGCCCAAGTCCCTGGAGTTTGCCCGTTGTGGTAGATGAACGTTGTCTACTGTCACAAGGTATCAGAAGAAAGACGTGTTTGCCGTCCTTTTCCTCCGCGCGGAGGAAGGGAGCACTGACTCACTTCAGGTCTGTCACAGTGGGCTACGTAGGGGGCGGGGGCAGTTCACTGGATCGGCTGTGGACTGAATGATTGGAGGGCTGCTTCCACCCAGAGGCACCTCGGGCGGAAAGCCTGGAAATCCACGGCCCACAACGCCGGCTGCTGAACAGCCTACGGAGCACAGTCCTATTCGGACCCCGGAGCACAGTCCTATTCGGACCCCGATGGGGTCGCCACCGAATGTCGGAAGTGCCTTGGTGGCAGTCCTTTTATCTTGAATCGCAAGTCCTTTCCCCAAGTCATCGATCGGTCCATTTGAAAATGCGGTTAGAGAGGGGGCCTCAGGCAAGATGGGCCAGGTTTGCCTTGAGCATCCCGAGAGCTTCATGGAAAATGTACTTGAACGCTGGCACGGTTTGGAGCGCGAGCAGGGACTGTCTTTTTCTTTTTCTTTAAGAGAGGAAAGGCAGGCCTTTGCTTATTTATTTAGCTTCCCACTGTGCAACCACAGTAGGGTGAAGGTTATTGAGCAGACCCAAGTGGCGGATGCCGGGCCTCCCTGTGATTCCCCACCCCCAGTCTCCCCTATGTTAACTCTTCGACCCTTGGGAGCTTTGTCCTCCCGTAGGGCCTGCCCTGGGAGGGAAAGGCAGGTTTTTCAGAAACAGGCGGGAGTGAGGGTGCTGGGTTGGGGGGTGTTTTCCCTTCTGCAGTCGAGGTTGCATTTCTCCTCGGCAGGCCCCGGGGCAGCGAGGCCTGCTCAGTCTCCTGGCCGACCCCGGGTTCACCAGGGGCGTCTTCCCAGTCTATCTTTCAGAATGCAAGACTGGCAACGGAAGGAACTACAGGGGCACCATGGCCAAGACCAGATCTGGGGTGACCTGCCAGAAGTGGAGCGATACCACCCCTCACATACCCAAGTAAGACTTCTCCTGTCCCTGTGTTCCCCTGCTGCGCTTAGAACAACGCCCGGGCCTCGCCATCGGCGAGCAATGCACCCTGACGTGCTAATAACAGGCCTGCTCTTCCAAACACAGCCTTCAATGTGCTCCCCCCCTCCCCCCCACAGCTACACCCCGGGAAAATACCCTTCCGAGGGCCTGGAGGAGAACTACTGCCGGAACCCAGACAACGACGTGGAGGGGCCCTGGTGCTACACCACCAACCCAGTGCTCAGATTCCAATACTGTGACATCCCTGAGTGCGAAGGTCAGGAGGACAGGTGCCCACAGCTGCCCTGCAGCTGCACAGAGTTCACTTCGAACCCAGGAGTGTAGCCTTTGTCAAAGTTGAGTAATTGGATGTTCCATTGCTGGGTGAGCATTGACTGCTAACAGCAAGTTCAGCAGTTCAAATCCACCAACCCTATCCAGGTTCGTTATGGGTCCGGATGGACAAGATGGCAGTGTAGTTTGGCTCTTGGGAAGAAAACAAAAGCCGTGTCTTGAACACCCTGCCCTTGCTAGATTGCCTTAAGTTCTTACTGTTTGTATTTATTTAATTGTGAATCGGGTGACCATTTACAGAGGAAACCAGCATCCCATTCAAAATTTCAAGCACATTTTCTTTCCTCCCATTGACTGCAATCCCCACAACGAAACATCACGTAGCCCACTTCCTCCCTTTGCTTCCGGTTGCCATTCTTCCTTCCCTAACCCTTCTGAACTTTGGCCCTTTGCCCTCAAATGCTTGGATATTCTAAGGAGTCCGTGCCTCCTCAGCGTGTTGCTCCCTCTACTGTTGTTGTTTGAGTTGGTCCTGTCTCTCCCATAGCCTCCCACGCCCCACTCACAACACAACAAAGCAGCGCCCGGTCCTGCACCATCCACACAATTGTTCCTAGGCTTCAGCCCATTGCTGCAGCCACATTTCCCTTACAGACCTGTCCATTTCTAGTGTTTGGCTTAAGTTATTTCTATGAAGATGTTACTCCAAGATGTACAAACAAAATTCGATGGGAACGTTAGAGACCAACATCTTATCTTTATAACCTGGATGCAATCTTAAACCAAAAACGAAATTTGGAATTCAATAACCCACTGCCATCAAACCACTGCCAACTCATAACGACCCTATATGGGGTTTCCCGAGGCTATAAACCTTTCATGGGAGCAGATAGTCTCATGTTTCTCTTTAGGAGCTGCTGGTGGGTTTGAACTGCTGAGCTTGACATGAACAGTTGAATGCTTACCCAACACCACCACCCTCCTTTTACAATGAAATAATTACAGTCAAACCAGAGACTCATTAAAATTCAAATCCTAGTGCCATCGAGTTGAGTCTGATAGTGACCCCTACATAGGGTTTCCGAGGCCACAACTCTTACAGGGAGCAAACCATCTCTTCTTTCTCCCAAGGAGTAGTGACCTGATGGGGCCACCAGAGCCTTATTAAACAACCCAAGCAAACAGCATGAATTTACATGGTAGATTTGGTTGCTTTACTGCAACTAAGCTATGAACCAGTTCTTAAATCAGTGACCCGTTATTTTAATAGGCCAATCAATTGAAGAGTGCACCTTAGTGTTCAATGCTGAAAAATTATGTTTTATATGGAACAGACTTTCTTCATTTTACACTTAGGGTTACATTTTCAGCTGCAAGTGGGATAAGTGAAAGGCTGGCGATGAGTTCACTGTTTCTGCTTGCAGAGCAGGGGTGGTTCTGGTAGCAACATCCCCATCGCTTTATCTATTTGAACCATGGTCGATTCTCACCTGTAGGCCATTTAGCCCTTACTTCATACATGTATTTCTGAATCAACTCTGCCTGTGCTTTTCCTGATGATCCCACTACAATGAAAATAACACACCACCCCATGTTAGTTCCATCCAAGTGTGATGTTAGGAACCAATGTTTGTATTTTTCCATAACTCAAGGAAACGAAAACCAGCCAGCCAGGAGTCCCAACAATATAACCAAGGGGAGTCCTGCCGCTTTCAGGGAATATTGTTCTCTAATGAGGTCCTCGAGCTACACAAACACGCCAGCCTTGACAGCTGAGGACAGTGCCAGCGTAGCTGGCAGTCAACCACGTGACGAGAATCACTCCATAGCCCATTTCTAAGACCGTCACTGAAACAAAACCACACGACAGTTAGCGAGAGCCCCAGACTTTAGAGAATTCTTGTGCACACATCCCACCCCCAAGGCCCGGGGCTCCGAGTTTGAAGACCCAGTATCATAGAATTTCTGAATGCAGCGACAACTGTTAACAGTTGACGGGAGATTGACAGAAATACGGGGCTTCCGAGTTGGGCTGCCAACTCCAAGGTTGGGCGGTTCAAAACTACCAGCCGCTCCTAGGCAGAAAGATGAGGCTTTCTACTTCCTGAAAGCGTTACCGTCTCAGAAACCCACAGGAACAGTTCTCCCCTGTCCTCTAGGGTCACCATGGGTCAGGATGGACTCTGGCAGTGAGTTCTGAGTCTACTTGGAAACGAGAAGGACATTCTGGGTAGTTCTAGGGAGTTCAGAGTCTGCACTGTCAGCATGAGTCGTGGCGGGTGGAAACTACACAAGCACAAGTGGCCATGGTTTTTGGACCATTTCTGGTGGGATCTAGCCATGTTACCATCTTTTTGCTTCATCCATGTCTGTTTCTTTCTCCCTCTCTTCCCTTCTTCCCCTCCCTGTCCAGAGGAATGCATGCATTGTAGTGGAGAAAATTACCAGGGCAAAATTTCCAGGACCATGTCCGGACTTGACTGCCAGGCCTGGGACTCGCAGAGCCCGCATGCTCATGGGTACATTCCCTCCAAGTAAGTCTCTCAGCGAGGGGTGGGGCCTGGGGAATGAGACATTGATGATATTAGGCTGCAAACCACAAGGCCAGCAGTTCAAAACCACAAACCGCTCTCAGGAGGCTTTTTACTCCCGTGAAGAGTTACGGTCTTGGAAACTCCCAGAGGCAGTTCCACCCTGTCCTATGGTGTTGGTGTGAGCTGACATCGACTCATGGCCGTGAGCTTGTGGTGGATAGTTCTCTCGGACACCGTAATCCTGCCCATATTCCAGCAGGACTTAGAAGTAAGTACACTTGAGACATTTTTGGACATCAGGGTGTGCACCCTCCGACTGAAACAACTCTAGAGTGTCCCTTTCCACTACTCAAAACATGCCCCGGGGCCCAGCAGCATCCACATCCCCCCGAGAGCCTGTTAGAGAGGCGGCATCTTAGTCCCACGGAGTGTGATCTGCAGCTTTCCTGCGTGCATCTTTTTTTTTTTTTAAACATTTTATTAGGGGCTCATACAACTGTTATCCCAATCCATACACACATCAATTGTGTAAAGCGCATTTGTACATCGTTTCTCAAAACATTTTCTCACCACTTAAACCCCCGACGTTAGGTCCTCATTTTTCCCCTCCCTCCCCGTTCCCCCCTCCCTCATGAGCCCTTGATAGTTTATAAATGGGTATTTTGTCATATCTTGCCCTGTCCGACGTCCCCCTTCACCCACTTTTCGGTTGTCTGTCCCCCAGGGAGGAGGTCACACACAGTTCCATGTAATCGGTTCCCTCTTTCCTACCCGTTCTCCCTTTACCCTCCCTGTTTTGCCACTCACACCACTGGTCCTATAGGGCTCATCCGTCCTGGATTCCCTGTATTTTCAGTTCCTATCTGTACCAGTGTACCTCCTCTGGTCTAGCCAGACTCGCAAGGTCGAATTCGAGTCATGGTAGTGGGAGCGGGGAGGAAACATTTAGGAACTAGAGGAAAGTTGCCTGCGTGCCTCTTAAACGTTGAGACAAACAGAGGCGTCACTGGTGTTTCCCCAGCTATCTCCTCTTCCCTCCTCTGTCCAGCGGTGAGGCGCTGGCTTCTTAACCTATGGGGGAGGGGCGGCCTGTGGTTCTGTGAGCCTCCTGACGCTTGGTGGAGTATGAGTGTGCTCTTCCGCAGTGAGGCAAAGGAAGTCTCTTCAAAAGGAATGTGGGCTCCTGCCCCGGAAGGCACTGCCAGTTCCTAGGCTAAGGTTTTCTGATGCCCCCGTCCCACGCTCGGCGCCCGCTCCTGGTCTTTCACTTCATTCTCTGGTCGGTGAAGCGAGGACCAGGGGGAGCTTCTAAGAACCGCAGAGCGGAGATCGCACTGCAGTCTGCCGGACCGTTGCTGCTCCGATCCCAAATAGCTGGTAGGACACACAAGCTCACTGCCGACGAGTCGATGCTGACTTATAGAGACCCTATAAGACAGTGCAGAGCTGTCCCTGAAAGTTTCCAAGACTGTTGACTGGAACAGAGATCCCTGTCTTTCTCCTGTGGTTTGGAACTGCAACCCCCCCCCCCCTGGCTGTGGCCTTCCTTTCAAAGAGAGATCTTTGCACACAGAGGCTTGAGGGAAGGGGAAAGCAGAAACGAACGCGAGTGGGCATGGAAAGAAAACGAAATCAGAAGCAAAGACAACAATGGCAAAGGCCCCGGGCCTTGCTGGGGGTCATTCCTCTTCCAGGAAGGTAGGAGAAGAGGCTTGCTGTGGCCACTGTGGCTGCATGTCAGAACATGCGTCTCAGACAGGGACATGGGACCAGCTCCGAGGCCCCAGGCCTGGCGTGTAACTGAGTTGTTCCAGAGAAGGGCTGAAGGAGGCTCACCCCAGACTCTATCCAGGGACAGTGCTCATGTCATGCCACGCAGCCCTCTCAGTGTATACAGGCTCGAAGGCAGCCGAAGAGAAGCTAGTGGACCAGAGGACCATTCCTAGGCTAGGAAAGTGTCCGCCTTCTGGTGCCACTGCGAACTGGATGGCTGTCTTTTGTCAGTGAGATTTTTTTTTTTTTAAGAAATTGCTTCTGTGCAGTTGAGTGACAGCCTTTCCGTCCTTCAAGATGGCCAAGCCTGTTCAGTGATCTTTGCACACTTCTTCAACAGTTAGAAAAAGTCCTTGGCCTGCTGACTGGGTCACTTGAAAAAGGGCAGCCCAGGGCCATGCCATCCAGTTACCTGCCTGGCATGCTGCAGGGCTCAATGTTGCTGCCAGGAGAAGATCGATCCTCACTGGTGAGCGCCAATCCCAAGAGCTATTCCATCCCTCTCTGCCCCATTCAGATTCCCCAGAAAGAACCTGAAGATGAACTATTGCCGGAACCCTGATGGGGAGCCCCGCCCCTGGTGCTTCACCACGGACCCCAACAAGCGCTGGGAGTTCTGTAACATCTCCCGCTGCAGTGAGTAGGGCCGTTCCGGGAGGCAGGGGGTTGGACAGCACGGCTCTTGGAATCAAGGAAAAGACATTTGTTCCTGGGTAATGTGACTTAAAGGCCAAAAAAAAAGGGCAGGTGAGCTGCTCTTGTAGAGGCTGTTGTTGTTGTTGTTGTTGTTGTTGGATGCCATTGAGTTGATTCTAACTCATGGCAGCCCTGTGCACAACAGAACAAAACGCTGCCTGAGCCTGCGCCATCCGCACAGCCATTGCCACCCCTGTACCCGTCCATCTCGTTGATGGTCTACATCAGCGGTTCTCAACCTGTGGGTCACGACCCCTTTGGGGGTCAAACGACCGACTTTCACAGGGGTTGCCCGATTCATCACAGTAGCAAAACGACAGTGATGAAGTAACAGCGAACATAATTTTATGGTTCGGGGGTCACCACAACACGAGGAACTCTATGAAAGGGTCGCGGCACTAGGAAGGTTGAGAACCACTGGTCTACATCTTATCAAGCCTGCTGTCCTTGGTAATAGACAGTGCCTCCTGATGACAGGTCCCAAGTCCATGAGACGGAATCTCACCGTCCTCACTTGTAAGCTGCCTTCTGATTGCACTTCTTCCAGGGCAGGTCAGCTCATTCTTCTGGAAGTCTGCGGTAGAGTTCATATTCCTTGCCAGTACCATCATGCCATCTTCCTGAGTTTCTGTCCATAAACATCACAGCCTGGGAAACCCAAGGAGGGTGTGTCCACTCCGGCCCGTAGAGTGACGAGGACTCGATAGCACCTAACACTACCGGGCCGCAAGTCCTGTGGATGTTAGTGCCCCATGATGCGAATGGTTAACCCCCGTGGGCGTAACCCAAAGTTTGGCGGTCTAGTCCACACCGGGACGTACTTGGGATGCCAGTGCTGGTGATTTACATCTGTAACGTCCATCACTAAAGCACTATGCGTCAGAGGTGACTTGGTAGCAGCTGTCTTCATTGATAACAGATCAGAATGGCCAGTGCTTCATCCTGCTCTCTCTAGCAGAGACTCTGGACTCTCCAGGCTCTCTGGAGCACTGCTAGATGCCAGCTCTGGGGTGGCACCTCTGGCATTCTACTTTTCACTGGTTCTCAGGGAAATGAGACCCAGGCTTTCTGGTCCATGGACCTTGCCACCAACCAGAGTTCTTCTGAGCTATTGCTCTGTCACAAGAAGGCAATTTTGGAAGCCTGGTTTCTGACAATTTCTCTCCTCCCCCAAACCATTTCACGGGGAGCTAATACAGATATCGTATTGTTCCAGAGTTCAATCACATCTAGCAGTATTGTACAAGTGCTACCGCAATCAGTTTCAAAACACTGGCTTCCTTTGTGAACTTCTCGATATCAGCTCCCCGTTACCCCTGGCCCCCCACCGTGCACCCCCCCACCCCAGGAAGGCTTATTCTGCTCGCTGTCTCTATAGGCTCATCCATCCCGGGTTTCATGTTCTGAAAACCAGAGAAACATAGAACAAAAATTCAGGAGGGTTACGCCCAACGAAAAATCACACAGAAGATAACCCCCAATATGAAAACAAGACAAAACAAAAACCTCCCCCAAACACAGAAGTATTTCTCCCTTGTGGAGGGTAGAGCACGAGGGGAAGAGTCCACGGGGAGAAGAAGACAGGGCAGACCTGGTAGAGACCCTTGGAAGTCATAGTTGTACAATGTCCTTTCTATGGGCATGCGAAGTGAGGGTCTAACAGAGGAGGCACAGGTGAGGAGGACTGGGAAGGTCCCAGGGGCTGGCTTCTCCCCCTCTGCTCAGATGACTGTGCCTTTGGGGAGCGACATGTCCATGGAGATTCATTATAATTTATTTTTCCTCTTCAAGCAACACCCCCACCATCGTCCGGCCCGACCTATCAGTGTCTGAATGGAAGAGGTGAAAACTACCGAGGGAATGTGGCGGTGACCGTATCCGGGCTCACCTGTCAGCACTGGAGTGCACAGACTCCTCATAAACATGACAGGACCCCGGATAACTTTCCCTGCAAGTAAGTTCCCCTGCTGGTCTCACTCCCTGTCTCGTTGTCTGGCCTTAGTTGAAGTGGTGATATGAACCCAGCATTAAAGAATTCTGGAATAAAAAGTGACTGAGTCTGTCCCAGGCAAGGAACGCGAACTATAGCATGGATTTTCCTCTAACGATGGTTCTCAAAGTGTGACTCCCAAGACCGGGAGTGTCAGCGTCACTAGGGTTTTGTTAGAAATGCCGATCCTTGGCACAGCTTCCTGACCTATGAATCAGGTCCCAGACACGTGTACCGATGAGCCCAGGGTTAACACTTATCATCCATCGCTGGGAGCTATGATTCTAGAAGGCAGGAAATGCATAGAAAATAGCCCATCTGCGTATTCAGCATATAGTATACTGCCCAACTCATAGCAAAAAAAAAAAGGAAAAGATTTTGCTCAACTACACGAAGTCAAGGAATACTTTCCAACCTGCCACCCAAGAGAAGAATCTAGGCCATAATTCTGTGGAATTCTGCTCTGCTCAGGCATCCCTCTGGACCACAGGCTCCAATTTATGTAGGCTACCATCTTCTCTTCAGGAAAGCAAACCAAAAACAACAAAAACGACTCAGTGTTTTCGCTGGCAGTTAAAAGCATTTGTACTGCAGCCCACAATGCAGGATGAAGTGTAGGTAGCTACTCTTGCAGCCCCCTGGGCCATCTCAGCGCTCCTCAGGGTTCTGTATCTTCCACGGTGGGAAACACTGCCCGAACGCCCATCCAACATCACCACAAACAGCCATGCGGGTGCTTCCTTTCTCTAGGTAGCCTTTTTGGAAAGCCCAAGTGGTAATCACTTTCTTCCCCCTAGAAATCTGGATGAAAACTATTGCCGTAACCCGGATGGAGAAACTTCCCCTTGGTGCTACACAACGAGTAGTGAAACCAGGTGGGAATACTGCAAGATACCAGCCTGTGAGCCATCTGCATCGTTCACAGAGATAATAAGTAAGCAAGAATAACCAGAACTTACTTTGACCCCTGACTTGACTGCTGGAGTGGGGCCGTTGTCGTTTCGTTTGGTAGTGGCCAGAGAACATGCTCTGCATACTTTTAAAGCTGTTGAAGGTTGTTTTCTGGTTCAGTTGAGCCCATCGTGAGAATGTTCTTCATGCAGATCCTCCTGAGGCTGAGTGGCATGTTCTGTAAGGGTCAAGTAGGGCAAGAGATGGTCAGTGTGATTTTTCTCTTCTGTTTTCTGACAGTCCTTCCAGCTCCTTGCCCTATACATGAGGGATGATGTCTCCCACTATTTCACGTTTTCAGGTGCCAATCTTTTACTTTAGATATTTTGTAGGTCTGTTAGGTACATGCACATTTAATATTGGCAGGTCTTCTTGATGAAATGACCCCTTTCTCGCTGGAAATTGACTAAGGAAGATCAAAGGAGAACCGATGTGTTTGAGTTGTGGCACTGGAGAAGCATGTTGAAAGTACCAGGGACTGCTAAAAGGACAAGTCTACCTGTCCTGCAAGAAGTCAGGCCAGAGCGCTATTTAGAGGCGAGGATGACAAGACTTCGTCTGACATACTCTGGACATGTCAGGAGGGACCATCCTGGAGAAGGACATCATGTCTGGTAAAGCAGAAGAGAGGAAGGTCCTCAAGGAGATGGATTCACACTGTGGCTGTAACCATGGGCTCAAGCTTCAGAACCATTGTGAGGAAGGAGCAGGACCGGGCAGGGTTGCAGTCTGCTGCACATAGGTCCCCAAAGGTCTGAACCGAGTGGATAGCACTTAATGCAAACAACAGTGTATCTCATTAGCTCTGGGACTACTCTTGCTTGGAAGGCAGCTTTGTTGTTCCGTGCCATCGATTTACAGTAACCCCATGCACGCAGAATGTCTCCCCCAGCCTCATGATGATCTTTGCTCCGTTTGAGGGCGCTATTGTAGCCCCTATGGCAATTCATCTCTTTGAGGATCTTCCTCTTTTTCTCGATCTTCTACCAAGTATGAAGTTCTGCTAACATGTCCAAAGGATGTGAGACAATCTCACCAAACTTGACTCTGAAGAATATTTGGGCTGTGCTTCCAACACAGGTTTGTTGGTGCTCCTGGAAATCCATAGTGTATTCAATACTCCTCACCCACACCAGAGAGTAATAGAGCTTCTTTTCATTAATAGTTGTGGGATGAGGTTTTTCTCAGCCTTTCCCATGGGAGTATTTAGACAACACTTATGATTAATGTTGGATTTCAATCTACCCTCTAGTTAGCTTCTCTTTGTTCTGCTCGAATCTCGTCCCCTTTTTCTGCCGTCACGTGAATTATTTTTATGTCTGTAACAGTTATCATCTGGGAACATCCCCCTCCCACCCCCTGGGTAGGGGGCAGTTCTGTCTTGTTCTATAGGGCCGCGGTGAGTAGGAATCAATTCAGCAGCAGTGATTTGCTGGCTAGTTAAGTCTGTTTTTAATATTTTAGTAGTTTTTATGAAGTTGGAAATATCCATCATTAATTTACACAGTCCATCTTGTAGTCATATTCTTCTATTTCATGTGTAATCTAAGAATGATGAGGCCAGCCATTGATTCTGCTTACTTGAGTGTGTTTCTGCAGAAATTTAGAAAAAGCTGGCAATAACAGTAAAGCCATGTTATAAGCCTTAAGATAATTGAGATCATTAAGGTCCCTGAAAGCAGCTACATTAATTTTTATGACTAAAATAACTAGTTGATACTATCAAAGCCTACATTGTTCTAAGCAATTTTTTTTGTTTCTGTTTTTAAAGAATTAAAAATTTTTAAAAATTAAAAAAAGAATAATGACCACAGTCATGTTGCTGTACCTTTAATTGTTGCAGGTGTGTTCCCAAGTGTTGTGCTATTGTTCTCAAAGCGTTTCCTTCATGAGGCTATGCATCTCACAACTATTTTTGTTTTTTTGGACCAAGCAGTTGGTCATCTTTTAAAGTAATTATAAATTTTAAAATATCACTTACACGTTCCTGTATTTTTAAAAATTGTGTCTGGTGTGCTCCGTTCTCTTTGTGTGGATCTGGATTTCCACATGCTGTCACATCCCTTCTGTGAGGAATCATTTCAACCTTTCTTACAGCACAGGCCTCCTGGGGACAATTTCTTTCCATTTATGTATGACCCAAAATACCTTAAATTTGTTGCTTCCAGTTAAAGAAATAATAATTTTATTGAGTATTCATTTCTGGATTGACAGTGTTTTCTTTGTTTTGTTTTGTTTTCCCATTCATCATTTTAAAGTTGTTACTTCATCATCCTCCGAATTGCTTCTGACCAGAAATACTACCTATACTCCTCTTTATTTAGTGCTTCTTTTTTTTTTACGGTCTTTTAAGACTTTCTCTCATCTTTGTTTTCCAGCAGTTTGACTACAATGTGTCTAGATGTGCATACTTACTGACATTTGTGGTTCTCCTGCCTGGGGGTTGAGCTCCTTGGATTTATAGACGGTTGACTTTTCATTAAAGGAGCCCTGGTGGCCCAGTGGTTAAAGTGCTTGGCCGCTAACCCCAGATAAGTACAGGTTTGCTAACCCCAGATAAGTACAGGTGTGCTAACCCCAGAGAAGTACAGGTGTGCTAACCCCAGAGAAGTACAGGTGTGCTAACCCCAGAGAAGTACAGGTGTGCTAAGCCAAAATGAGTATGTAGCCCCCATCCATCAGTCGTGTCATGAGAAAACAATATGGCGGTCTATTTCCAAAAAGATTCTAGTCTTAGAAACCCTGTGGGGCAGCCTGACCCTGTCCTAGAGGGCACATAGGATTTGGAATCAGCTTAATGACCTTGGGATTTTCATTCATTTTATAAAATTCTTAGCTAGTATCCCTTCATATGTTTCTCTTTCCTTCCCTTTCTCTTCTTCATTTGGGAGTCTGATGATCCAAATGGTCCAAGAGTTCATGCTGTCTCACATCGTTCACATTCTTGTTCTGACATTTGAACTGTCTCCACTTTTTTTCTGTAGTGGGTAGCGCTGTGATGAATCTGAATGTGAACAAACCTATTCATGGTTGGAGCGCTTACATCCGGTAGAGGGATTGCTAGGTCCTATGGAATGTCTACCCCAACTTGTTGAGGAAGCACCATCCTGCTTGCACAGTGGCTATGCCATCTAACAGCCTCACCAGCCACGAATGAGGGATCCGGGTACTCCACACTCTTGCCAACACCTATTGTCTATGTGTTTCAACTTTGCTATTAATGCTATGGTGAGGTGCTATCTCATTGGTATCTTGATCTGAATCTCATGAATGGCTAATGACTGTGAATATTTTTTTCCTATTGCCCGAATGTCTTCTTTAGTGAACTATCTGTTCATGTCATCTGCCCATTTAAAAACTGGATTATTTGTCATTTTCTCGTTGAGGTGTTGAGGTTTTCTATACACATTAGAGATGAATTCCTTGTCCATATGTCATTGTCATTGCCCAAACAAAAAACAAACCGTTTCCTAGTCTGTGGGCTCTCGGTTTACTCTTTGGTGAAATCCACTGATGCACATACAGCTCTAAGTTTCAGCAGGTCCCAGCCGTCTACTTTGTCTTTTGCGGCAGGTGGTTTTTCATTATGCTTCTCAGTTTATTTCGGCCATGTTTATAAGGCCCTTAAATTTGTCCCCATTTTGTTGGTAGCGGTGGCGATCTTTATTTTATAGAGCTAGGTTGTGGGTTTAGGTCTTCGATCCATCTTGAGTCTGTTTTTGTATCTGGTGCGTTTCATTCTCCTGCAAATACCCTCGTCTTCTGTCTGTATGTTGTTTAGTAATTGGGGCCTCGTAGTTGACAGTTAAACTGAATGTGAGTTTTGCTGTTGCAACCTTAGGTGCACCACAGACACCACCCCTTCAGCAACGGGCTGCTGTGTAGGGGAGGGCTGGGGTGCTGAGGAGTTTCCTTAGGGCTCCCATCCCCCCGAGCTGGAAGCACTCCTTGAGTGCCTGCACATTGGAGGATTCAAGACCCGCCATCTGAGCCCAATGGTCCACCAGCCGCGGTCTCAGGCAGGCTCTTTGCCCGTGGGCTTGGAAGCCAAAGCCTTCTTGGTGCTCTTTCCCACGGAGCCAATGCTACCCTGTCTCGGTGGCGGGTCTTGAGTTGGAAGAAGTAGCTGCCTCAGGCTTTGTGTCAGGGCAGGATCCTGGGTACAGGAGGGTTTCTAGCTCCTCCTCCAGGGAAATAAGGTTTTTGCCTCCAATGGTCCTTTGCCTGCTGTTCAGGACGCACACATCTGTCCTGGCTGATTCCACAGCAGCTTATGACTTGCTTTGTCTGAGCTAAAGCCCCTGGGAAACGTGTAAGAGTTTCAGGTCTGTCTTCCGCTAGCAGCCAATTACCACCTGCAGTCTGAACCTAGTGGTTCCCTACCCGTTGTTTCCCTGGACACCCCCGGAGAGCCGTGAAAACAAGCTCACGTAATTTCTAAGAGCAATTTCTAAGAGTCAGCACTCTCTTCCGTTTGTTTCCTCCTGAGTTTTGAGTTAAGCACGTCTGAGGGACACTAGGTCATTAACGTTCGAGAATGCTATGGATCTACTGCTTCATTTGCATGCTCACCTGCCTACAAATACAGAAAGGAGCACAGTGGTAAGTCCCAGGGAATACCGCACTGTTCATATCATACGGGACACGCTGCCGTGCAATGTCACACGTTCCATGCTTCCTGTCCCAGCCATTCCTCAGGCTGACTTCTTCTCTTTCCATTTCAGTGCCTCCCGAGCAGACGCCTGTGGTCCAGGAATGCTACCAGGGCAACGGGCAGAGTTATCGAGGTACTTCATCCACCACGATCACAGGGAAGAAGTGTCAACCTTGGTCATCGATGTCACCACACCAGCATAAGAAGACCCCAGAAAACTTCCCAAATGCGTATGTCTTTGATTTGAACCAGAAAAGAAGCAACAGCTAAGTCATGTTTCCGTTAGGACAGCTGCGCTTCTTTACGTTGACTTCTTAGTACCAACTTTCTCTTGGCTCCAGGGGGTGAGTCTAGTGTCTCGGGCCCCTGGCTTTTGAGCAAAGTGTCTGAAAGGAGAGAACTTAGAGCTGGCTGTATTGCCTGAGGAGTTCTTCAGAGGCACGCAGGGCGGGTGGAGGGCATGAGGTTCCACCGGGGGGACAACTAAGGAGAAGGAAAGGACTAAAGCCTCAGAAGCTCCACCTTCCTCAGCACCAGGTGAACAGCAGGCAGTCGCTCGACTAGGAATTTCATCATTCTAATCTCGAACGGTTGAAGTGAATGTGTTTGGCATTTATGTTCATGGGTGGTATGTGTGTGTGCGTGTGTGTGTGTGTGTGAACTGACCTACACAGATACACTGGATCTTGAACTCTGGTCATCTGAAGGGATAACGTTACAAGAATACGAAGAAGCAAAGCTGGAAGGCAAAAGAGAGTCAGGAAGGCTGCAGATACTGAGAAGTAAGATGGGGAGGTAGATGGACAGAGACAAGGTGTGACCAGACCAGGCTTTATACCATAAACAACTGTAATATACAGTGGGACATGCTTTCAGAAGGTAGACAATAAACATCACAGGATCGAGACCTCTTAGAGAGGGAAACATAGGATGTCAGGCTCACAGTGATCCTGCCTTGCTTTCTGGAGACTGTCTATGGACGCAACGCAAGGAAATGAAGTTGGAGCAGGTCTCCCAAGACTTGCTGAGTTGAGGCAACAGAGAGCAGAGCTTAGGGTTTCTGAAGCGTCTGGAATTGGATGGGGAATGAAGCAATGAGAAAGGATCTGTGTTAATGAGAAGGAGCTAATAAATCTGCAGAGAGGTCTCCTTAACGACCCTGGATGAATATAAAGCCGCATGCACACACATATAGAAGTTCCACCGTGTTGTATCAACAACAACTACCGGAGGATTAGTAACAGCTTCTCAGTCCATACTTGTGCCAAATGGCTCATAACCAGAATAAGAGCCCTGATGGCATAAAAGGTTACTTGTTGGGCTGCTAATGGCAAGGCCAGCAGTTCGAAACTGTCTGAGGAAGAAAGCTGAGGCTTTCTACTCCCATAAAGAGACACAGACTTGAAAGCCCACAGCGGCAACTCTATCCTGTCCTAACAGGCTTGCTATGAGTCAGACTCCACTCCATGAGTGAGACCAGTTAGTTATAATTCAGAATCAACTTGATAGCAGTGAGTTTGGCTCCCCCTCACCTTCCGCCCACCATTTAGTTGTTAGATCAGAGAAGAACCAATACAATTGCATTGTGTGAAGAATATTGAATATGCCACAGATCACCAGAAGGATGAGCACATTTGTTTGAGGAGAAGTAGAACCCAAATGCTCTTTGGAGGTGAGGATGATGAGACGTTGTCTCACATGCATTGGACATTTTTCTCTAGTCCCTGGGGAAGGGTATTATGTTTCATAAGGTGAAGCATCAGTGACAGAGGGAAAAACCCTCAACGAGCTGTGTTGATATAATGCCTGCGACGAGGGGCTCAAACACAGGGAAGATAGTGAGGATGGAACAAGGTTGGATAGGGTTTTGTCCTGTGGTACACAGGGCCACTCTGAGTCAGGGCTGAGTCAGTGGCACCTACCATTCACCACCACCACCACCACCACCAATTATAAGAGAACAGACAACCAAGTAAAAAAATTACTTAACATCTCACAAGGGAAGAGATAGGAATGGCCAATAAGAACAACATGCTCAAGGTCTTTAGCCATCTAAGAAATAAGGATTAAACAGAGACACATAAAAAGGAGATGCTGAGATACACAGCACACCCGGTGCAAACGGCTCCTATGAGAAAACAGACAGCAGCAAGTGGCACCAAGGATATGGAGCAATTGGAACGCCAGACACCGAGAGTTCCACACACCCATCACTCTCACTCGGTGAGAGTGTGAAATGATACAACCAGTTCGAAAGTAATCGGGTGGTGGTTTTTAAAATGAAATTAAACAAGCACTCACTGTATCAGCTTGCAATTCTATTCTTGAAGGAAAATAAAGACATAAGCTACACAAAGATCCATGGGACTATTCCTACAGCTTTGTTCCTAATAACCCCCAATTGGCAGCAACTTCAATTTCCATGGGTAAACAATTTGTTGTATATTTATGCAATTCAACATTGTTCATCGATAAAAGAAATAAGATACTGGTACCCCAAAGTAGTATGCTAAAAAACCTTATGTTAAGTGAGAGAAGCCAAATGCAAAAGAGGATATGCTGCATGAGCCAATTCATATGGGGGCTATTGAAGAGGCAGACCTAATTTATGGTGAATGGAATCAAAAGTATAATTAGATAGTGACACAAGGGAACTTTTTCTTTTCTTTTAAAAATCATTTTATTGGGGGCTCATATAACTCTTATCACAATCCATCCATCCATTGTCTCAAGCACATTTGGATATTTGTTGCCATCATCATTCTCAAAACATTTTCTTTCTACTTGAGCCCTTGGTATCAGCTCCTCTCTCTTGCTCTCTGGTGATCTGAGTGTGCTGGAGCATGCTGCTGTTTTAGCTTGTTCTCTGCCTCAACCTGTGAGCTACACTACTAGTGGGGCAGCCAACCAGTGGTTCGTGTCACTAGAGCTTGAGGTTCCTTCGAGACCTGCTTTGCCATGCTGCTGGTGCATATATCGCTTGAGCATGAGGCTGGTGGATCCTATTACCTTGTATTGCTTGCTGTCCATATGCCATCTGGGCCTGCTTTGCTAAGCTTCTGAGCTACTGACTGTTGCTGACGCACCCTGCTGCTTGCTGCCTGTGGGCAGACTCTGCTTGCTTTGCTCAAGGGAACACTCTACTGTCACCTTCCTTGACCTTGGACCACTGAACCTTCTGTACTGCTGTGTGCACTAATTAGCTATATATTCCTTCTTGCTGTTTAAACCTATCCTCTTTATATATATAATTATATGTGTCCTGGTTTCATTTCTATAGAGAACCCTGCCTAACACACACCATGTCTTCTTTGGGGAAATATGTTTTATTTCCAAGACATATTTTGGGGTATTCATATATAGAGAGACAGAGAGACAGATTTTTTTTATGTGACCAGAATATAATCTTAAATATACTTCAAAATCCAACGATGTAGATTATTCCAAGGGACTATGTTTGATATAGCGTGAAAGGGCAGCATTCAGATACTTTCTCTCACACACATCATTTATCTCAGTTTTTACATGGAACATCTATTATTTTGGACTTTTTAGAAAAAATATAACCTATCTTTGAGAGGGATCTGTTTGAAATCCAAGGACCATTGGTACTCGTGACCCAGTTATCATGCCTTTAAAAGAAGCATTTCCAAGTCACTTGTTAATACTTGAGGAGCCCTGGTGGCATAGTGCTTATGTGGTGGGCTGATACCTCAAGGTCAGCCGTTCGAGACCACCAACTGCTCTGTGGGGGAAAGACTAGACTTTCCACTCCTGTGAAGAGTTATAGTCTCAGAAACCTACCAGGGTGGTTCTGCTCTGCCCTATAGGGTTGCTTTAGGGCAGAACTGACTCAATGGCAGTGAGTTCGTTTTGTTGTTAGCACTTCTTTGTTGGAACAAACTTGGGCATCCCTGAAGGTTCTCCCCATCTCCTGACCCATAGCATCTTGTTGTTTTTTACAGCGACTTGATCATGAACTACTGCAGGAATCCAGATGCAGATGAAAAACCCTGGTGCTTTACCATTGACCCTGAAGTCCGATGGGAGTACTGCAATCTGAAGAAATGCTCAGAGACAGGAGGGAGTGTGCCAGTCATTCCTTTAGTGCCCCAGCTGCCAAATGTCCAGGCTCCTGCAGAAGAACCAGGTGAGAAGTCCGTGGCCACAGGTTTGGTATCGCTTTGGCACACAGAAGCAGAGATGGAAAATCTTTTTTTTTTTTTAAATCATTTTATTAGGGGCTCATACAACTCTTATCACAACCCATACACACATCAATTGTGTAAGGCACGTTTGTACATTCATTGCCCTCATCATTCTCAAAACATCTGCTCTCCACTTAAGCCCCTGGCATCAGCTCCTCATGTTTCCCCTCCCTCCTTGCTCCCCCCTCCCTCAGGAACCCTAGATAATTTGTAAATTATTGTTTTGTCATATCTTACACTGTCCGACGTCTCCCTTTACCCACTTTTCTGTTGTCCGTCCCCCAGGGAGGAGGTTATATGTAGATCCTTGTAATCGGTTCCCCCTTTCCACCCCACCCTCCCTCCATCCTCCCTGTATCGCCACTTTCACCACTGGTCCTGAACGGATCATCCGCCCTGGATTCCCTGTGTTGAGATGGACAATCTTAATGATGCAGCAGGTCCTCATCAACATTACCTTACTCCAGTGCTAGGTGAGGACAGGTGGCATGAGAGGAGGTCTGGGAGCCATTTCTGTGACTCCTGGTGTCAGGCCCGGGGGCTATTTCTCTAGGACTTGAAAACAAACGGGTTTTGAGGGATAATAGTTTGAGCCTGGGTGGATTAAGAGGTTCATAATGATGGTGCAAGGAGCCTTGGGGGTGATGTGGTTAAATCCAACCAAGAGGTCAACTCGTCAAACCCACCAGGTACTTCCTCTGTGGGAGAAAGATGAGGTGGTCTGTTTCTGTAAAGATTATACCCTTGGGAATCCAATGGACCCACCCAACTCCATCCCGCAGGTCTCTGTTAATTGGCACAGACTCAAGAGCCACGGGGTGTTTTCTGGAATGATGGCACGTGCTGAGTGGGTAATTCAAGAAAAGCAAGTCACTGCCTGATTAGCAATGACCAGCTTGGTTTGGAATAGTCTGGTTTAGAAGGACTAGTAGAATTCCAACGATGTTCTCCAACACACAGTTGAGTTTAGAGCTCAGAAGGGTTATCCAGCCTGAATGTCGGAAGTTGATTGTCATTTAAGATGGGAGGCACCATCTGCTTTCCGGACCCTTGGTTCACAACTCAAACTATTCAGCACCTGGCCCTGCAGCTGGGAGGTGGCTGTGCAGTAGTACCCTGCACCATGGCATGGGGAGAGGACCCAGAGAGGGGCCTGCCCCAGTATGGCAACTCAGGGGATCCTACGATTTACCAACCACTCTTGAGTAACACTGGCCCCCCCAGACAGTAATGGAAGCTGAGATCTTAGCTTGGATTGAGGCCTCTACTGTTCCATGGTGCACCTGCCAACGTAGGTACCTCCTCCCCAAGTGGGAGGCCCTCCCCTGGCGTTCCTCTGGCACAGGGTGGACTCACCTCTGCTTCCTCTTCCCTGCTGAGTCTGGGCAGACCAGGTGCCCCACCTAAGCATCCCTCACAGAGAAGACTTGTGATGACCCAGCCTGGTCTCTCATAGGTACTGCCCGTATTGGTACCTGGCTGAATCACACACCCTGATTGTGCTCACACACATCCTCACCCCCGGACGGAGAAGTCCAGGCACTGCTGGTTGGATTGTACAAATGGCCATTAACGCTGGTCCACCAGGCCTCCATATGGGACACATAACAAGTTCTATGGGGGGGGGGGCTTTTGGAAGCCCCCATTCCCTAGGTTTGAGGGATAAACTATCTATATTATCCCTCTCACCTCAGAGGGTGAGTATTCAGAGCATGGCTCTAGCCAAAATGATACTTTTTCTAGCAGTCTTTCCATCTGCACTCGTTTTCTCTGCACTTGGAGTGAATGAGAAATTCAAGAGTCACAGAATTGTTTATAGCAGCATCGATACTGCCCCCATCCTCACAAGCATTCTGTCTTGCTTATCGTAGTGCCCCAGCAGAGAATTCCCGGCGGACGGCCTGCTACCTTTGTGAGGGTTTTCAAGCCAATAAGCTTTTCTCCGCCCCCGCCCCCTTGGATCTTCTTAAAATAACTAAAGTTACTCGTGACTGTCACATTCCACAGTGTTCGGATGGATTTGACCACCAAGTCTATCTTCCCACAGCAACCCAAAGTCATTGGCAGTATTGGTCCATCCATGCATTCTCCCCTCACCCAGCTCTCCCTTGTCCCTGCAGACTGCATGTTTGGCAATGGCAAAAGTTATCGTGGCAAGAAGGCGACCACGGCTACGGGCACCCCGTGCCAGGCGTGGGCAGCCAAGGAGCCCCACCAGCACACCATTTTCACTCCGGAGACAAATCCGCGGGCAGGGCTGGAGAAAAACGTAAGGCACTTTGACATGGGCTCTTTTTCACCTCCTGCTGACCAGTCTGTACAGACAGAATTGGTTCTGTCCGACAGAAGAGCAAAAGGTCTGGACTTGGGGAGGCAGGAGGAAGAGATTTCAGCCAACTCTACCCCAAGGAGTACAACTAACTTGGTGGGCAGGGAACCATGGTTACCACTGGGCCCCTACCTCTTCTTTCCCCATGGGCTGGTTCTCACAGGCCTCTGGTTCTGGGTACTGGTTCTATTTCTAGTGTTTGTCCTCTAGGCTCTGGTGGTCAAAGATGCCCTTCACACTGGGTTTATGGAGGTTTCTTATATGCCATCTCTAGAGACACGTGCCAATTGACACTTGAACGAGACCGCATCTCTTCTTTAAAAACAACTTGTTTTATTTTTAAAACAACATATACTGCACGACCAACTTATAAGTGAAACGATGTGATGCTACCTATTCATGTAAAGTTCATAATATTTAGCATTATGCAACATTTGAGATATTGAGTTTGACTTATCATGAGGGTCCCTGGGGTGGGTCAGCATGGCACTGTTCGCTGCATCATTTGTCTTTATATCTGATACTGACTTTCTAAGAACTTTTGGACTAGGTTTATATATAGGACTGAGCTAATGCATTCCTGAGTAAAACAGATTTCCTGGGATTCATACTCAGTTCATGTTCCCATTAAATTGACCGGTATCCATAGAGATAGGTGTACTAGAAGAGAATTGCCAGATGAGAGGGCTTAGAAGAAAATGAATTTCGGTATCTATTTGTCTCATTAAATGGACAAAAGCCACCATAAATGGTAGGAGTTAAATGGAAACGGTTTCTGTAATTTCCGTTGAGGAAATCGACATATATCAAAATGGCGCCTCCCGGGAACCTAGTGTTCGTGACGCTTCGGTTCGATTAATGACATTTTAGTTGGCTTCTCCTAGAAACAAAGGCTTCTGATGGGGCCATGGGGACTGTACACAGTGGGTTCCCCCGGCTCCCCCACGCTCTGGGGTGCTTTTCTCTGGGGGATGCATAGAGGGCAGGAAAGGAAGACACCGGCATGCCGTGGGTCAAGCCATGGAATGCACATGATCTCCAGAAGTAAACATCCCTGAACCAACAAGCAAACAGCTTCATCAGGTAGAAAGTTTCTGGAGAAGAGCAGGGACACGGCTGGTCAACAGCATCCCTGTCTTCTCCTTCTGAGAGCACTGTTGGCCTTCACAGTGTCTGGAGGGGTGGGGTAGCTTATAGATCAGCTACCTCAGGACCCCTTGGGGCCACCACTCTCTGTCCACAGGGCAGCCTCATAGTGTGAGCTCTTTTGGAGTAAGGGGACATGATCAATGGCCCCACTGTGATTCGGAGGTTTTACAAGTACCCTCAAGATACCTGTGCCAACCTCCCCCTCACAAAAGGAAGACAGCCTTTCCTCTTGTAGGGACAGAATCACTGGCGTGGGGCCACCTTCCCCTCCCTCTTGGCTGCATTGTGACTGGGCTCATGCCCATCTGTCTATTTCCAGTACTGCCGCAACCCCGATGGTGATGTCAATGGTCCTTGGTGCTACACAACGAACCCACGGAAGCTTTTTGACTACTGTGATGTTCCTCTGTGTGGTACGTTGCTTGCCTTTTTGTAAAGAACCAACCCAATCTGCTGTTGGCAAGTCCATTCCGACTCTTGGTGAGCTGGCAGGACAGAGTAGGACTGTCCTCCCCGCCAACCCCCACCCCGCCAGGGTTTCCAAGGCTGTAGATCTTCAGAGAAGCACACCGCTACATCTTCCTCTTGCAGAGGTGCTGGTTCCCACCTGGATTTTATGAGTAGCAGCCGAGCACCGGGCCACTGGGCCACAGGGGATCCCTCTTTGAACAGAATCTGCTTCTCAAATATAGGCAGTGATCATCTCCCGAATGTGGGGGCTACAGAAGAGGCCATGTGAGCTGAACCCTCAAGGGTGGAGGTGGCTGTCCAGTGAGTGCTGGGAGTTGCTTCCCTGGGGGTATCTCCTAGTCAGGAGGAATCTCGAACCTGTCAACTCTTAGGGTCCTACTTGCTAGAACCCTCCTAACTCAAAAACTCACTGCCATGAAATTGATGCCAATTCATAGCAACTCTATAGCACAGGGTAGAACTGCCCCTGTGAGTTTCCGAGACTGTAGCTCTTTATGGGAGTAGAAAGTCCTGTCTTTCTCCTTTGGAGCGGATGATGGTTTTGAACTTCTGAGATTGCAGTTAGCAGCCCAATTCGTAACCACTGTGCCACCAGGATTCTAATTTAGGGAAATTTAAGAGCTTCCACAGAGCAAGAATAGAGGTGATCTGGTCAGCCTTGAGTGGCCCTAACGAGCTCTCCAAAGTTCAGTTTGGAAAAGACATTTGTAGCTAGCCACACAGCAGCTTCAGAGTAAGAAAACACAATAACACAGAACAGTAACACAGATAAAGGTATATAGTACACCTCGAAGTTGTCATCCTAAGAATTCGGTGACAAGTATAGCAGAGTCCCAGTTTCCCTTCTCCCAAGATGACGAATCGCTGAGCATCTACTGACTGCACAACTCAGAAAAGTGTGTCTGATAGCTCTCACTTGCTCTGAGACTCTTCTGGAGCCCAGGAGGCTTGAACCAGGAAAGGGGAGATAACATCCACTCTTAAAAGACTGGGATACCAAATCTGGAAAAGAATAAGTCCCTTTGATTTGGAACCGATATTACTTTCTGCTGACCAATCCTTTGACAGAATGTGCTGTGGGTCACAGGAAAATGGTCTCAGCGGCTCTTTTGTGTGGTCCGGTTGCATATGGCGGTGGCTGTAGAGGGGCCGAGCACTGGAGGAAAGAAATGTGTGCTGCTGGGCGATTAGACTGTGCTGGTAGTGGATGTGCCCAGGCAGTTTGGTGGCATGGTTGAGAGCATGCATCTGGGCCATTGTTCAGTGAGCAGGAGAGAGGAAGACAAGGGAAGGCTGATAGGAGACACTGGACTTGGCTGTTGTGATTGTAAGAGGGCTTTGCCTTCTCTGGGCTTGGTGTAACATGTTGTGAGGTGCCGTTGAGCTGGGTCCGACTCAAAGTGACCCTCTTCACAACAGATGGCAACACTGCCTGGCCCTGCTCCCTCCTCACCATGGTTCCTGAGCCAGAGCCCACGGCTGCAGCCACGATGTCCTGCCATCTCATTGAGGGCCTCCCTCTTTTTAGCCGCCCCTCCACTTTACCAAGCACGATGTCCTCTGCCAGGGACTGGTCTCCCTGACACCATGCACTCCATGTGTAAGACGAAGCCTTGCCACCCTTGCCTCCAAGGAGCACTCTGGCCGTACTTCATCCAAAATTGGCTTGTTTGTCCCTTCAGCTGTCTGTGGGATTTTCGACATTCTTCGCCAGCACCGTCATCCGATTGCCTCGATTCTGGAGTTCGCATGAATTTGTCGTGGGGTCTCCAGTGGGTGCTTTTGGATGTTCTGCATACATTCTCTTGGTGCCTGATCCCCACGCCCCACCCCCCTTCTCCCCCTGACTGCCTCTTCTCCTTTGGCTGGTTACTACAGGATTGTCCTGAAGTTGAGCCTTAAATTGAGTTCCCGTCATGAGTCCACAGCAGTGCCTGGGATTCACTACAACTCCCACTTAAAGTCCTCTGATTGAGCGTCAAGCCTGGGGCTCCCCTTTGGCAGGAAAAGACCGCCAGCTTCAAATGACATGACTGAAACCCTTCTTACCACGTGTGTGGTTAGCCTCACACACTACCATCATGGTGGCGGCGAACCTCACAGTCCACTGGGCACTCGTTTTAAAGATGCCCTCACCCTTATATGCCTTCTTTCTCTGATCTTGAAGAATGGGATGCGCGGGCGTCTTCCCCATGGGCAGGGAGACAAGAATTGTAGACCCAGAACTTGAGCCGGTTCATTTCCGTTTGATTCCTTCCTGCACGTTTGCATCTGTGCCCCAGCTAGACTGAATCAGAATCTACTTTTTAACAAGATTCCTAGGTGACTGTTAGAGATTCCCCAGGTCATCTTTATGTGTCCTGGGCAATGTGATTATGATGTAGATTCTGATTTGATGGTGACTTGTCTTACTCCAGGAGCCCTGTGGTGGAGGGGTTACTCCTTGGTCTGTTAACAGCGTCAGCAGTTCGAAAGCACCAGCTGCCCTGTGGGAGAAAGACAGGACTTTCCACTCCTGTAAAGAATTAGTCTCGGAAACTCACAGGGGCAGTTCTACCCTGTGCTGTAAGGCCCCTATGAGTTGGTATTGACTCAATGGCAGTGAGCTTGGTTTTAGGTTTCACGCGCGCACACGCCTTACTCCTCCCTTGGGCACATTTGGAGCGTCAATAGAATCATCCAATTCAACATTCTTTTTCTATTCTGCCTCACTCGGATGTGAAGTGTAGAAACTGGCTTTATCTGGATTGTTTTAGAATGAGGCATCTTTTAAAGCTTGGTTGTTTGTCTTTTTTCCTCTCTTTCTTTGAACGTTTCCTTGTTCGGTGCATGGAAAGTTTGAATTTTGTTTATTTTTTGAACATCTTATTTATTGTACTTTGGGCGAAAGTTTACAGAGCATATTAACTTCCCACTCAGCAATTTAAACACAGTTGGTTTATGACATTGGTTACAATCCTCCTCACTGAAAGAGCACTCTTTTTATCCACACCTCCCCTCCCTCATCCCGCCCCCACCCCCCTTTCCCGGGGTTGTTTCCATTCACTCATCCTTCTTACCTCTTCTTGCCGTCTGAACTTTTGTCCTTGACAAATGTTACCCTCTGGGTCTCGCCGGGTTGATTGCTATAAGAAGCAGGCTCTCCTCGGGCATTAGTGTTCATGTCATAGGCCTGTCTACTGTGTGGCTCCTGCCGCCATGGGCACATCAGTGTGTCTACAGTGGTGGCTTGTGTGTTAGAATAATGCTGGAAACAATGGCACCGATCTTTCAAACACCAGGAGGGTCAAGCATGGTGGACAGAAGCCTCCAGAGTTTCCAGACTAAGACATGAGGACACAGGATCTGGCAGACCACATCTACAGTCAGTGGCAGCCCTTTCCCTTCAGTGGACCACAGCTGTCCACGGGGTCATGGATTCACTTTTGGCTTCTCAATTCTGTTCCATTCGTCTGGTGTCTGTCACTGTACCAGTACTGGCTGTTTTGACGACGGTAGCTCTGTAGTAGGCTCGGTGATCAAGAAGTGCGAGGCCTCCTACTTTCTTTTCCTTCCTTAGTAGTTCTTCCCTTATCCGAGTATCTTTCTTTTCTGTGTAAAGCAAGGGATTCATTTCTTCCCCGTGGCTTGTAAGGATGTTGATGGAATCTGGATTGGAAGTGCACTAAAACGGAGGATTATTCTGGGTAGTATTAGCATTTTCACCATCTTAAATCTTCACCTCCATGAGCATGGTATGTTCTCCCAGATTTTGTGTATTTAAATGAGAAAGTTTCTCTTTTTTTCTTAAAATTTCCAAGCCTTTACATTAGTTTTAATTTACAAAGAAAACTCATTGACGAAAAAGAAATCCTTGCTTAACCTTTAAGCTGCGCATGTGTTTTTTTAAGGAGTCCAGAGGAGTGTAAAAGCTGCCTGAGAGGAGCAACATTTCACCTTCGGCGAGTTATTCTTGCTACATCCAATAACACACACATGCACATGTACACACAGTCATAGTAAAAAGTAGCCTCAGTGCCTTTCCAGTTTTTAGGAATCGTTACCTAGTTTAGATAAGGATGATGATAGGAATGATGATTTAGTGTTTTGCACATAGCACATAGTCAGAATAACACTTTTGTCAATCAACGCCATCCCAGAAAGGACTTCATCCTAATTTCTCATACCAATTTATTCATCACTCCCCAACAAAATAATAGCAAAGTATTTATATTTTTCTGAAAATAGAGGGTTGTGTGATGTCTACCATCACTTTTAAACTTAGAGAAGTCCCCAACCCCCCACTCCCCAATGCTTGTGTTTACAATTTAGTTAGGGCTTCAGAAGGCTCAGTGCTTTGGTTGTGAGATGTTCTCTGGTCCTGAAAAACTTGATAGAGCTGCTACCTTTGGCTCTGTCCAATGTGACACCCCACCCCCTTTTGCCACAGCAACCTCCTCCTTATATGACTGCGGGAAGCCCAAGGTGGAACCCAAGAAATGTCCTGGAAGGGTGGTAGGTGGGTGTGTGGCCAATCCGCATTCCTGGCCCTGGCAAGTCAGTCTCCGGACAAGGTAAGCCCGTATCCAGACAGACGGTATCCCAGCTTCCCAGGTGAGCCCTGTGAGACCCTCACATCCACGTGGAGCTCCGGCACTGCCAAGGCTAATGCCCGCCTCTGTCTTCCCAGGGAGGAAATGAACACGATTTAAAAAAAAAAGTGTTGTTTTAGGTCCTCTGCATTGAAAATTGCCAGAATCTTCCTGTTCTGTGGCACCGTTAGGAAAACCTGAAGATGCAGCAATCTATACCCAACCCAGTGTTGCTGAAAGAGTGTGGAAGGCACTTCGTGTGTGTGTGTGTGTGTGTGTGTGTGTCCCGTATCCATAATTCTACTGTCAAAGGAAAGGGTGGTGAAGGTTAAAGAAATGTGACATAGTAGGAGAGGGATGCAACCGATGATCAACAGTCCATCATAGATAAAATCCCCAAGCCAAACCTGTGGCCCTCGGGTTTTCCTGGCTGATGTCTTCATTCGCCTACTCTCCTGGGTTCACAATCTGCTTCAGAATGGCTCACACCATTGGGATGGAGCCACCACTTGCCCAAGCCGTCCTGTAAATAAAGTCAATCATTTAGAGACCATCTCCTCAAAAGTAAATTTTCTTAGGTACCATCAGCAAACTCCCAGGCCTCACAGCTATTCAGGACTGCATTTCACTCCCTGAAGGTAGCTCCATCAGATTGTTCATAACCCAACCTAACCCAACCCAACCCATCCCAACCAACCCAACTCTAACCCAACCCAACCCAACCCATCCAACCCAACCCATCCAAACCAACCCAACCCTAACCAACTCTAACCCAACCCAACCCAACTTATCCCAACCAACCCAACTCTAACCCAACCCAACCCAACC
>NW_022107431.1:7591230-7596714 GCF_000313985.2 Echinops telfairi
CCAAACCAACCCAACCCAACCCAACCCAACCCATCCAAACCAACTCAACCCAACCCAACTCTAACCCAACACAACCCAACACAACCCATCCAAACCAAAACAAAACAAAAGAAAAATCCCCCAAGCTAAACTCACTGCCATGGATTCGGACTCATAGTCCCCCTATAAGACCAGGCAGAACTGGCCCTGTGGGTTTCTGAGAGTGTAACTCTTTCTGGGAGAAGAAAACCTCGTCTTCCCTCTCTTGCGGAGTGGTTGGTGGTTTTGAACCTGGCGACTAGCAGCCTGGGTGGTGGAGGGGGAATACGTTGGGCTGCTAACTGCTAGGCCGGTGTTTCGAGACCATCAGCTGTTCCTTTGGATCGGGATGAGGCTTTCCTATTCCTGTCACGAGTTAGTCTTGGAGACCCAGAGGGGCAGCTCTACCCTGTCCTGTAGGGTTGCCATGAGTCGGATATCGGTTCGATGACCGTGAGTTAGAGACTGTTCATAGGTCTTGTCAAACAGCAGCAGTCAAGGGGGCTGTAAGAAGAATCTCCTTGGCTGGACACATCTGTTGGGGTCTAGGGCTGATGGGACACAGTTGTTTTGTTCTCTCATGAACATGATGAGCCTGAGAAGTCTCTCCAAGAAGCCATCTCAGAGACTGGTGTGAATGAGGACCCTCCCAGGAAAACCCATTACTGAAGTACCTCTCTGAGTTCCCACTATCCTGATGCAGGGCTGCTACCTTTGTTGGGGTGCCAGGGCAGGAGGGAGATGTCAAGATGGAATGAACAATTGTTTCTGTAGAGTGGGGCAGAATGACCGTCACATAGAAACCAGCACCCAGACATCTCTCTCCTCCAGGTTTGGAACGCACTTCTGTGGAGGCACTTTACTGGCCCCACAGTGGGTTTTGACGGCTGCCCACTGCTTGGAAAGGTATGTACACAGCCTGAGAGACAGGGAGACCAGTCGTAAGGACTTCTTCCCTCCCTCCTTCCTTCCTTCTTCTTTTCATCTTTCTTTACGTCCTTCAGGAGCCCTGGTGGCACAGTGGGTTACACGTCAGGCTGCGGACTGTAAGATCGGCAGTTTGAAACCACCAGTTGCTCTGTGGGAGAAAGATAGGCTTTCTACTCCTGTAAAGAGTTAGCGTCAGAACCATCAGGGGCAGTGCTCCCGTCCTGTACAGTCATGGCAAATTGGCAGTGAGTTTGGTTTGGGTGTTACTTCCCTGAACCATGATGACTGGAGCATAATCCAGTCTTACAATCTGCTGAGGAAAATGCAGTCTTTGATAGAGGTCTCTACCGCTCAGAGTAAAGAGAGAGGGACAAAGAGCCAGGGGGCTTCAGGGAAGGCAGAGAGATCACCAAGAAGGAAGGTTTCACGGAGACTGTGGTTGGTGGCCTGGACCTTGAGAGAGGTGTGGTTTTGGGGCCCACTGAGCATGAGCAGTGGGAAGCGAGGGATCTGAATTTAGGAGGTGTCTATAGATTTTCCCATTCTAGAGAGCTCATATAAGTGGGAGCCTTTGATTTATATTTAAGAAACAGATTTCTCCAGCTCTCATGTGAAGGATGGGCTGTAAGGGAGAGAAATGACAGAGAATGGAGTCGCTGGGCATAACAGGCCTGGTCACCACCAGCCACCCTGACATGGATGTCCATCCTTGTGCTGGCTTCTACGCTGGGGCCGGTCTTCCTCTGTAAGGAGTGGGGAGAAGGTCCCTCAAGAGCCTGGGTCAGATGAAGCATGACTGTTTCTTGCCACTCAGAGGTCCTCAGTCCTGGGTCACAGTGTCTAGGGCCGACGACAGGATATTGTGGCATCGAAGGGGTGGCCACAAAAGGACAGGGCCATGCTTTCCTCCTAACCTGCTGTCTTAGGTCCCCCAGGGCATCCTCCTACAAGGTCATCCTGGGCGCACACCGAGAAGTGAATCTGGAAGCCGATGTTCAAGACATTGAAGTTTCTCGGCTGTTCTTGGAGCCTACACGATCAGATATTGCCTTGCTGAAGCTAAGCAGGTACGACTCCTTCATCTGCGGGGTTTTCCCACACCTGCGGCCGTTTCTTTGCTGGTTGGGCATGGCCGGCATTCCTGTAGCTTTTGTAGTGAGGGGGGCACACTGGTTCCGTGGAGAGAAGCCTGGGTGGAAGTCAGATGCCCAGACTCTGGCCCAAAGCTGCCTTACAGCTGTAGCTCAGGGGGACGCAGGCTCTTCAATGTGTAGGAGGAGTGAGTTTCTGAAACACGAGGTTTTACACCGAAAGCTCTTTCATTTCATTTCATCACATCAGTCAGCGGGTTCAGGATCAGAAAAGGACTCAGTGATTCCAGGGGGGTGGTGTCTCCTGTCCACGCAGGAGCCTGCTTGGGGGAGTCCAATGAGATCATGTGCTGAAGAAAACCACAGCTGACCATCTTCCCCGGTTTTTCTCGACTTTCAAAGGGGCGTTTTTTTAGGAAGCCCGGCAAAGCGCTAGCATTTCTTCCATGACTTCAAGTTAGAGTAGTCTGCGGCAGATCCCCACGGACGCTGAAGAAACAGGTGCTATTTTGAGGACAGGCAGCAAGGCCTGCGGAGGCCCTCAGCTCCGTCTGATGCGGTCCCGATGACAGTAGGACAGTGCTGACTGTGATGGACTGGGACAGGCCAACGGGTGGCTAGTGGCCAGGAGTCAGTATGCTGCTCTGCTGTGTCTGGCCCACACACGCTTGAAAACCCTCCTGGGCCAGTAAACGGAGGGCTTTGTCTGATAGGTGGTGCAGTGGTTACTCGCTGGGTGGACAGCAGTTTGAAACCACCAGCCACTCTGAAGGAGAAAGATGAGGCTGTCTACTCCAGGAAAGAGTTAGGGTCTTGGAACCCCCCAGGGGCAGTTCTAGCCTGCCTTAGAGGGTCGCTATGAGTTGGCATCATTTGATGGCAGTGGAGTATAGTGCTGGAAGAGGAGTCCTCCAGGTCCAGAGCCCTCCAAATACACAGAGCCCACCACAGGGGACCTGGATGTCCTAACCATCTTGAAGATGGTGCAGGGTAATGCTTTGTCCTGTTGGGCATGCAGTAGCCAATAGTTAAAGCTCAGTCAAAGCCAAGCAACAACAACAACCAACTAAGGGCTGACTTCCCAAGATGTTCTGATAGTCTCGAAAGGAAAAGGGGTCTAAAAAGCAGCTGATTCTCCTCATGCCCCCCGCCCCAGCCTCCGCTCTATCACCCTCATCTTCCAGTAAACTCAATTCTTCCTTCCCCCATGACCTTCCAAGGTGTGGGTCAAGTGACTGAGTCAATTGTGGGCTCTGTGACAGGCTGTGGGCAATTTGGAGTTTCAGAAGACTCACCCGCCTACTCAGAGAGTCTATGGCAATTGACAGCACATGAGGAACATCTTTAAAGTAACCTCTTTGGGGAGGATGGTTGTGATCCTCGGTCTAGTTTGGCCTTCAAGAAGGTGTGCTCATTTCAAAGTTGGTGACCATGTTGATGTGGGTCTTCTCTTCTGTGGGGTTTCCTTTGAGCTTATTAAGGTGGAATTGAACCTAAAATACCCAAGCCTGAGAGTTTAAGATGCCCTGGGACTCTCCTACCATTCTGTTTATGCACTGTGCTAATTTTGAACTCTTTTGTTTCATAACCAGTACTTGGGTAAGTCTTAGACATGCAGTGCTGTGCTATTGACAGAGAAAAAGAGGGGAGGATTCACATGCATGGAGCAATCGGCCTCATGACCATGGTACACGGTCGACGCTTCTGGCCTTGGACAGGGTTGCAGCTCAGTGAATGTCTTTGCGTGTACTAACTCTAAAATTCCAGTGGAGAACAGGGCCTACATGTGAAGCCGGTATGGGCCAGGCCCTGCTCAGGGGCAACCACTCCCGGCAGTTTCCTGAACACAGCAGACGGTTTTAAAAATGCTTTCGTAACCTGTGCTGGGCACACAGGAGGCGGCAAGGCTTTTGTCCACCGAGCTCTAGGTCAGCGAAACAAGAAAGCACCAACTTGAAAAATTCTGGGTCTTTAGCAGGTGGTTCCTCACTGAGGGTGACCGGGGACGACCACCTGTGAACTGTGATGCTTTTCCCTTAGGCCAGCCATCATCACGGACAAAGTCATCCCAGCTTGTCTGCCTCCCACAAATTATGTGGTGGCTGACCGGACAGAATGCTACATCACCGGCTGGGGTGAGACAAAAGGTGAGATGCCCCACGCGTGGCCCCCGTAATGACTGGCTTCCCGGGACAGCCCACCCGAGCCACGAGAGCTGAGCATGCTCTTCGCAATGATGGGTGCTGGGGCCTGCTCTCTCCTGACTGAGTCTGGGCCCCTTCCCATGTCTTCATGAAAGGTCAGCTAGGGACACACGGGAGGAGGAGGGACGATTTTCTTGGAATCACTCATCATTATTGCAACCTTAATATTGCTTCCCCAAGTACAAAGGAACACTGCCCCGACCCCCACCCCCCACCCCCATCAATTACGCTTGTTAAATTATCTCCCACTGAAGTTGGCCATACGGAGTTCCTGGAGGCCCAGTGGCATAGTGATTATGTGTTGGGCTGTCAACCACAAGGTCGGCAGTTCAAAACCACCCAGCACTCTTTGGGAGAAAGGCGAGGCATACGATGCACGGAAAGAGTTCCAGTCTCGGAAACCCTCGGGGACAATTCTACCCTGTCCTGTCGGTTTGCTATGAGTCAGAATCCACTTGATGGCAGTGAGTTGGTTTTGTTTTTTGCATACTGGGCTTTTGGGTGTGTTTGTTTTATACCAGCTCTTTGTTTTAACCTGGGCCTTCCGGTGTGTTGGTGGAGAGGTTGTTCAGAAGATGAGCAGACAGCCTGAGGGAGGAAGGGATGGCATTGGGCATTGGGGTGTCGCGTGAGAAAGGCATGTTTCTGTGGAATGCAGCAGCGACCTGGGTGGGACCTCGTCTTTGCCGTGTGTGCCCTGATAGTAATGGTACCCCTTAGACCCGGGCCCTTGCTCACAGGAGCACTTGAGCAACAGCGCCTTGGGATCTCTGCGTCCGCGGTCTCCATTCTGAGAGCGGTGTCGGGGACCCCAGGAAAAGTGTTCTGGCTCTCTGCACGCGAACCAAACCTCCCTGCCATCAAGTCAATGTTGACTCCGAGTGACCCTGTAGGGCAGGGCCGAACCATGCCAGTGGGCTCCCGAGGGTCTCCCGAGGGTCGCTCTTCATGGGAGTAGACAGCGTCATCTTGCTCTCTCGGAGCTGGCTGGTGGTTTCAAACTGCTGACCTTGTGGTGAACCGCCCAATGGGTAAACCATCCGCTCCCCGGGCTGCTCAGGCTCCACGTTCATGAGGTTCCTTTTGTACCCATGGTGGGTCTAAAGTCATCTGTCGATTGTGTTTGACTCGTGAACATTTGCGTAAGCTTGCAGGTGAAGAAAGGCTTCGCACCTCAAGAGAAAGAAGGGAAGGAGGGAGGGAAGAGGAGGGGGGAAGAAAGAGAGGGAAAGAAAAGAAAG
>NW_022107431.1:7596858-7619493 GCF_000313985.2 Echinops telfairi
TTTCTTCACACCTACCTTCCTGACTCCCCATGGTCCCCCTTCCCACACTTCTGAGTCTGCAAGGATAGAGGCGGAGGGAGCAGCTGCCCGGCAGCCCGGATCAGTGCAAATGAAGCTCACCTGCGCATGCTGACTAGCACACCTTTCAAAGTGTGAAGACGATTAGTCACCACGTGACTATCCAGAAAACACTTTGCAAAGGTTTAACTGAACCAGGAAGCCACACACATCACCCTGGATGGTCTCAAAATTCCCTTTGTGTGTCTACAAAACGCCCCCTGAGGTTGATATTACACACACACACACACACACACACACACACCCCAAGACCTGAGGTTGAGATGCTCCTTCAGGTTGATATTACACACACACACACACACACACATCCCAAGACCACACACACACACACACCCCAAGACCTGAGGTTGAGATGCTCCTTCAGGTTAGTGTCGATCAGGCATGACTTGAAGGCATCCGCTGCTGGACACGCTGCTTCGCTTGTTTCCCTCCTTATAAAGCCCTCAAGGGCGTCCATCCATCCCCGGCTTCCGCTCAGCCTCTAGCAATGTGCCACCTCAGCCACCTGGCGGCAGCATCTCCCCACGAACTGCATCCAACCAGTCACGGCCCCCAGGGGAGCTTCCCTCCACCGGATTTTCAAGGTTTACAGAAGTAGCCTTTACCGCTAGACCTGGACCATCTCCGCCCCTTACACAGCGGTTGATGAGTAGCCTCAGAACGCTTAGCCTTGCTCAGCAGCAGATAAAGCAGTGGTGAGACCAGGTCAGTTAGCCTGCAGCAAACCAGCTGAGAAGGCTGCTCCTTCCTCGCTGAGACTCAGGTCAAGCCGGCGCCACCCCACAGGACGCGTGCGAGCGTGGTCAGGACCTTCCTCTGCAGTGCCTGGACCCGAGTGTCTGTGTTCTGGGTTGGAGGGCAAGCTCAGACAAACCTCTTCTTTCCAAGTGGCGGGTCCACTTCCATGCCACAAACTCTCTAGCTCGGTCGTTCAGTTTTCTGAACTCAAGGAAATTTGCTAGATTTCTTTCAAATCTCGGTAGAAGAAAGAGAACCACCGTTCCTTGGCTGGTGGAGATGAACAAACCATTTTCCACAAAACTCTGGTGAAGGCTGAGCTTGCCAAAAAAAAAAAAAAAAACAGGATACACACACACTACCACTGAGTGTGGCCATATGGAAAAATCACATTTCCTCAGGAGACTGTGGATGCTCTCTATTTGCCCAAAGTGATTTGCACAGAAGGAGATACATCCCTAATAGACTGGTCACCGGGGAAAATGGTCTTGCTCCTGAATTAGTAAGGTGTATAAATGTCAAAACTGGACTCAGACTCTTTCCCCTTCCTATATTAGCCATTATTTTTTTAAGAAAAGACATACCGAATAGCCATCAGGGTGTGTGCGGTCAGTGATATTTTACAGTGGCTCACCCTTGGGGCAAACAACTTGGCAGCGGCACTGGGAGCCATAAATATGTCTGTACAATTTCTGGGAATTCATTGGTACAATGATGAAATACTTAGCTGCTCACCCACAAGTTGCTGTTTCCACCCCCACCCTGTGGCTCTTCAGAAGAGTCAGCAACCGAGGCAGCAGCTCGGAAGACGCTATGAGACAATTTTATTCTTCACCGGGGGTCGGGGCGGGGGCACGCTGTGTAGAAAATGAACAAACAGGCCCCAGAGATTTAAGAAACGACGAAGGGTGAACTGAGATGTGCCAAGCTGGAAGCCACAGTAGGAGCCGGAGAGTAAGATGATGAAGACCTGTGGGCCAGGTGGCCACAGACCAGGGTTCAAATCCCAGCGCCACCATCTGGTAAGATTTAGTATGCAGCAGGAAGCAGTCCTGATCAGACAGAGGCCTGCTACAGAGGGCTGTTATGCGGACTGAGCTTGGGGACAGCGTGTGATGTGTTTGCACCGGAAAAAAGAGAACTCTCAGTGAATGCTAAGACTCATTTTATCACGGCAGAATCCACAGACCATAAAATGGACTATGCTGTGCAGCTAACACCGCTCTTTCCAGAACATCTCCCTCACTCCAAAGGAAAGCCCGGGTCCCCAGGAAGCGGCGTCATCCTATTCTTCCCTGCCTGCCGTCTTTGGCAGCCACGGCACTGCTTTCCGTCTCCAAGGCGTTGGGATCAATCCTCTATGTGGAATCATTTCACGTCCGGCCTTTTGTGCCTGGCCGATTTCACGTAATGAGACGTTCTTTTTAAAAAATAAGATTTTCAATGTCCATTCAGGCTGCAGCCTGTATGAGAACATCCTTCCTTTTTATGCCGGAATAATATCCCCTTGAAGGAGCCCTGGGGCTCTGCTTTGGGCTGCTAACCACAAGGTCAGCAGTTCGAAAACATCAGCCACTCTGAGAGGGAAAGATGAGATTTTCTACTCTCGTAAGGATTTACTGTCTCAGAAACCCACAGGGGCAGTTCTACCCTGTCCTGGAGGGTCGCTATGAGTTGGCATCGGCTCGATGGCAGTGAGTTTTTGACTTCGTTTTCTTCAGATGCCCAGTCTAGCGGCGCCACATTGGGAGGGCGAGTTTTCTGAAACACACGTGGCAGCACCCCTACTGCCTCGGCTACGATGTAGGCCTTAAAATACGAACCGAGGAGGCTGGAACAGCAGGCAAAGCCCTTCAGTGAAAACAAAGATCAGGATGTGACATTGTACAAGAGGCTAGGTAGCAAAATGAGCCTCTGTAAATCCTGAAAGAGGATCTGTAAACACAGTAGCAGCTGTGTTTTCCAAACGTTCTTTACATATTAAAAATTATTTGGTTATAGTTTTAAAAGAAAACAATAACAGCAACTTGAAAAACCAAATAAACCACAATTCACCCCAAGGAAACTCACGTGGCTAAACCCCACTCTCTGGGATCATGAAAACATTTTATCTAACACTTACACTTTCAGGACCAGGGAGAAAAAAGAATTCTAGTCATGTTAGGGACTGACTCGGTGGCTGTCCAGTCTCACGGACACAAAGAGCTCTCTCACATGGCCGCGGCTGCTCTGGAAGTTTTCTTGTGAACAGGTTTTGGGGACCCTGTGACTGTTCTTTGATTTCTGTCTACGCAGGCACTTTCGGGGCCGGCCTTCTCAAAGAAGCTCAGCTCCCCGTGATTGAGAATAAAGTGTGTAATCGCTATGAGTATCTGAACGGAAGAGTTAAGACCAGTGAGCTCTGTGCTGGGCTATTGACCGGAGGGGCGGACAGCTGCCAGGTAAGCAGAGAGGGAAGTGACCGTGTGAGCTGATGCTTGTCTCAGCCCCAAAGTGCCAAGTTCAACAAGGGTCTGTCAAAGGTTTCCCAGAAACTCTTTGAAGGATGGCCCCAAAAAACGCATTTAGGTAAGCCAAGGTGATTTCTTGGCTCTTGAATTCGAGACCGATGGTTCTTAATTGCCATCCAGTCAGCTCTGACTCATGATGACCCGTGCTTAACACAATGAAACATGACGTTGGTTAGCTCAAGTCCATTGTCGGCAGCGAGTGCCTTCCAACCTAAGAACTCTTCTAGTGCCAAAACGAACAGCATGCTGTCGTAATCCATAGGGCTTTCATCGGCTAATTGCCTGAAATAGGTTCTCAGGCCTTTCTTCCCACTGTCTAAATCTGGAAGCTTCTGTAAAAAAACCTACCCACCATGGATGACATGGCTAGTGTCTGAAAGACTAATGGCTGAGCTCGCAGCAACATGTGGCGCCCACGGTGCGGCCCGCTGACTGATGGACCGGACCGTGGTCCAGAGCAGGAGTAAGAGGCTGGGGCGGCTTCTGTCACTACCATCAACCATGTGTTTCCTGAAATGTGGAGACTGGGACTGGGATGATGGGGTTGCGAATAGGGAAGGAGAAAGGGAAAGCAGGGCAGGACCCAATCACTGTAATTTACCTCTGGGCTTGGGGTTCGCCCTGGCTAAGAGAACCGCACCCCTCCGCCGCCCCCCACCCCCCAATAAGGAATGGGTACCGCATTCGGGGATTCCTCCCTCCTCAGGAAAAGCTACTTGGTGCCATTTATTTGGAAGATGTTGCGCTGAGTACTTGAGTACAGCATGGGTCAGTTGATGCACCGCCTGATAGGGAAGGGGTTGTCAGATAGTGGGAAACCTTACATGTGGATGAGGACGGGACCCCCCCATGAAGATGATGGTGCTCTCAGCTTCACCTGCGTCTCCTCCACCTCTCTCTAGGGTGACAGTGGAGGACCTCTGGTTTGCTTCGAGAAGGACAAATACGTCTTACAAGGAGTCACTTCCTGGGGTCTGGGCTGTGCAAGGCCCAACAAGCCTGGGGTTTATGTCCGTGTGTCCAGGTTTGTCTCGTGGATTGATGAAGTGATGAAGAATAATTAACTGGATGGGAGACAGGCAGGCATCAACTACTCTGGAACCTGGAACACGTGAGGGGATCGCCTGTGTTCAGAAATAATCAATAGTAATTAAAGTCAGACCCTGTCTATTGCTACCATTGATTGCTACACCTCTACATTTTTTATATATTACTAGGGATCAAGTTCCTCGTCAATGGGCTGCCGGGAAGGAAGCACAGGTGTGGCCTCTGTTGAAAATAAACCAAACTGACCTTGACTTGAGTTGACCTTTTTTCCGACCTTCAACCCGTCTGCATTCTTTATTCAGCCCCCGCCCCTGGAGAGCCAGTGTTCCAGAGGGCAGCTCGCACACCTGCAGTGTGCTGGCTCTTTCCACGGTCATCCCTGGCTGAGGATGAACACGTCTCTCCGTCACAGGGACAATTGATTGCTAACAGGCCACCTGGTACATTTACCTTGTCAACTAAAGACAGCTCGACACACACACACCTTTCACGTCTTTATTCCTGGCACCGAGAGGAATGGGTTCAGGGCTGCCACGTGGAGGGGGGGCGGGGGGGTCATGACTACAAGTTCTATTTTTGGGTCTGAAATCCGCTCCTGACGACTTGACGCGAGTCGCGCCCAGGGGACAGACACTGAGCAGAGCGCTGGGGGTGCTGGGACGCACTGGAGGCGTGATGCAAGACGGAGCCACTCGTCCGAATGTTATTCTGGGTCAGATCTGAGTCCAGGCGTGACGCCAGCGGCCTGCCAGGGACAATGAGCACACAGAGCGGGTGGCCGCCCCCCTCTCCCGGCTGCTCGTAAAGCAGCCAGAACACTGGCACGGTGTTCCCAGGCAGCACATAAGCAGCGGCCGGCCGGCTGGGGGAAAGGACGCCTGTGGGGTTGGTTTGTTGTTTTTTCTCCTTGACTATTTAATTTGTTGGTTTGTCTGTTTCGGGACTCAACATATCACCTCAAAAGGCAACCTGGGGGTGAGAGGGAGAAGGTCCCCGGTCGTCTGAGCGCAGGAAGAAGGGCCCAGGGAGCCGAAATAGGGTGGCCTGCAAAGGAAGGGTGGACGCAGCACGGGAGCCTCGGCGTCTGGGTTTATTTGATTGGAAAATACAACCGTCGGAGTGGGCTCTCGGGTGCTTTAAGGAATTGAAAGGTTCTGGCATAATGAGCACACTCGTGCACACACACACACACACACACACACACCACAGTGCCCCAGGTCCTCCACAGAGAGGCTTTCTGCCCTGTTGGTAAGACTCCCCTTTGGTGCCCATTTTGCTTGGCCGCCCACCATGCACAGGGATTCGTGAAAACACCCTGCCCAAGGTGTGCATGCTGGATCCCCAAATGGGACCAACATCCCGTGCCAGGCAGAGGGCCACGTGAAAAGAGCCTACTGTGTGTACGCGCCCCCCCCCCATTCCCAAAGCCCCAGTGACCAAAAAAAAAGACGCAGTCTCTTGTTAGTGTCTATAAAGTCATATATAAAACTGCTACTAATTATCCTAAGCATGGCTATAGTTCACTTTTCCTTTAAATGAAAATGTAAGCCCCTTCCTGAGACCAGGACCAAGTCCAAACACTCAATGGGAACTGTCTGGATTCTCTTTGGGGGCATGGGTGCCCTCGGAGTGCAGAATTCCCACAGGTCAGGGAAAGCTCTCTCGGCTGTTAAGATCGAAGACCAGTGGGCTCATGATCTCCGGGTTTCGTTCATTAAATACAGAGACATGGGTTTGCTACAAGATGGGTCAAAGCTGCCCTGAATCCTTTCAGGACGAAATCCTGATTTTGTTATAAAGAACGAAGCCAGTCCTCGCCATACAGAGACGGTTTCTTGTTCTGGCGGGAACACCGGCTACAGCAAACCTGGGTGCAAGGTGCAACAGAGATGGTGGGGAGAGAAGGAAGGTACCACGCAAGCTTACAGATCTCAGAGAAGAAGAGGGAGCAGGGGCTCAGCGCTGCGGGGTCCAAGGCCCTGGGGTCCATCCCTTCTCTTCCCTTTCTTAGCAGGATCCCCACCGCCCCTCCCTCTGTGGAATCTTCAGAAGATTCCGTGGAGAGCCTCAGGCCAGGATCAGAACTGATGGGTGCTGCACATGGTCACCTGCACCAGGCCTGCAACTGGCACACCTGCTGTCCCCAACAGCTGGCATGAGAGCGGGATGGGAAGCTTCCATGTCTCTGCTCAACCCCACAGGGCAGGGAGCACCATGCGCCCAGATTGGCCACGTGGCACGTGTTCCCAGCAGTCCCGGGGATCACACATCAGAGTGCTCCAACGCAGTGCTGTATTCCCGTGTCTCGTGGAGGATGCGGGGCGCTTGGACTGCAGGCACCGATGGGGCGGACGTGGACGCTTCTCTAAGGCACGTCGTTCCAGGCAGTGTCAGCCCCAAGAGCGCCTTTCCTCCGTCTTTGGCAGGGGCCTCAGAGGTGAGAGCTCGAGACCTGGCCTTTCCTTTTCCGGCCACATTTGTAGGAATACGGGCTGGCCAAACAGAGAAAAGAAGAGAATATTCTTACTTTCCAAGGGCAGAGCATGGGCTTCAAAGACGCTCGCTTTGTAAGCATGCATCGTCGGCGCCGGCTCTGGTCAAGGACACTCCTGCAGAGACCAGACCCATCGCTATTGGGCCGATTCTGACGCTGAGCAGCCCTGCAGGCCTGGCTGGGCCTCCCCAGATGGGCTCCCAGGCTGCACTCTTCCCAGAAGCAGACTGCCCCAGCTTTCTCCCTCAGAGCAACTGACCAGGTCCAGCGCCAACCTGATTGTTAGCAGTCAAAAGCACCTAACCGCTGCGCTACCAGGCTCCTCACTCCTGCATGGTGTCTCACAAAACTCCAATTTAAAGGCAACAAAAACAGAATGCTATAAATACACAATAGTCTCCAAGTTCGTTTTCGGATTTAAAAAACAAATGTCGTCGGCTCTGACTTGTGGTGACATTGAGGGTGGCAGAGGAGAACTGTGACCCATCAGGTGTTCAAGGTCTGGTGCGTTCTGGAAGTACATAGAGGCTACATGAAGATCGTACAAAAACAGAATGGAAAGGCAACAGCATTTCCCCACAAACGTCGTGAGGCCCCCTCGTAGGCCCTTTCTTCTCAGACAGCTCTGGGTGGACTTGAACCTCCAATCTTTTGGTTAGCAGTTGTGTGTGGAACCATGTGTGCCACTCAGGGGCTCCTGGACAGATGCTGTTCATTAGCACCATAGCAGTGGCAGTTCTTTATGGATTCCTACTGAGTAACACACCGTTTACCACTGTGTCTGCCCCTCTTGTTGAGGGCAGAACAAGCATTTTACCAAGCATGATGTCCTTCTCCAGGGACTGGCCTCTCCTGATAACATGACCAAAGTATGTAAGACAAAGTGTCCCCATCTTTGCCTCTAAGGAGCATCCTGGCTGTACTTCTTCCAAGACAGATCTGTTCGTTTTTTGAGATTCCATGGTGTTTTCAATGTTCTTCACCGACGCCATAGTTTAAATGCATCGGTTTTCCTTAGGTCTCCCTTATTCCGTGTCCAACGTTCACATGCATAGGAGGATATTGAAAACCCCAGGGTGGGGGCTGGTGGGGGACTTCGGTCAGGTCACCTGCAGCCACAATCATAACCGCCTTGTTTTTCAACACTCAAAAGAGGTGTTGTGCAACCAAACATCACAATTGTGGGGATGGAGTACGAGCTGCAGGGTTTCCTTCTGCTGCGTACAGGGATGCTGAGTTGGAACTGATCAGATGACACCGACAACAGCTGCCACAGCCACACCTGGTTCTGGAGTGAAGCCGCTGACGCGAATGAACAAAGGTGGCAGAAGTGATGTAATAACAGTACAACCTTTAAAAGAAAGTGTCCGCAGCTCCAGCAATTTGGGGGTGAGGTAGCATTTTCCCAGGGCCGATAGTGACAGAAAACAAAGTGTGCCTGAAACTAAGGTGTGGTCGATTGTCTCATAACCATAGGAACGCTGGACCCCGAACAAGGGAGACCGTGGACAAAGGGATGCTTTTGAACTCGGGTGTTGGTGAATCATCGAAAGGTTCACGGACTTCCAGAAGAACAAACGGATCTGTCTTGGAAAGAGTACAGCCAGCATGCTCCTTAGAAACGAGGATGGAGAGAGTTCATCTCAGGTGCTTTGGACATGCTGTCAGGAGAGGTCAGTCCCTGGCCAAGGGCATCATGCTCAGTAAAGTGGAGCATCGGAGAAAAGAGGGTGACCGTCAACAAGATGGATGGACACCGTGGCTGCCACAGGGACTCCAACATAGCAATTGTGAGGCTTGTGCAGGACCGGCTGTGTCTCATTCTGTGGTACAGAGGGTTGCTTTGAGCCAGAACAGACTTGATGGTCTCTAACAAGCACAGCAACAACAACACGGCAGGCTTAGTTGGTACTTGTACATTTAGTGTTGTTCTTATAGTAGGAATCAGGTATTATTTATGTTTCTTTCCTGGACATCGGCTTCTGAGTTTTAACAACTTAGAAATGCTTCCTTCTCCACAACATCATTTAAAAAAGATTGCACTTGGTTTACAGTTTCCTTTTGTGCTAGCTTTTCGTTAACCTTTAATCAACGTCCAGTGTTTTGTTTAGGATGTAAGGTAGGAATTTAATAGTATCCCCCCACTCCTCCAACCTTGGATGCTCTGTTTTTTCCACACCATTCCTTCCCCTTCCCCGGTGGTTTTGTTTAGGGTACGTTGAATTTGACATAGTACCTGCCAAGCTTTTCCACATCATCCACAGTCTCAGGTAGAGCAATACCCTTGGTTTCAGGCAATAGCATGACAAGTCCGCCACAGAGGGATGCCAGGATGCCTGCGAAGTAGAGAACACGTGCTACTCAGGGGAGCCCACAAATACCACCCACGGAAACCCACAAAGCAGGCTCCCCCCACCCCGCCCCACTCTGGGTGTGGCTGTGCTCACTTATCTTCCAGAGGCCCCAACAACCATCCACGGGCCTCTGTTCCCCCTGACCAGCTCTCCAGGACCATGAATTCAAGGGTTCTCTTCCTTCCCCAAACCTGTGTCCCACCACTGCCCCATGCTCTCAGCATTCACTCATGCTTTTACTTCTCTACCCGACATTAAGAGCATATAATCTCACAAAGATGTCCTCTCCTGCTGCCCAGGGCAAATAGAAGTCACCAGCGAGGAATCCTTCTGCCTTCTTTTCCCAATATTATAACCAAACGGCACCCCCACCCCCTTCCTTTCCCTTCTGTAGTGTTACACTGGGAAAAGAAAAGGAGTCCCTGCGTCAGTCCAAGGTGATCCCTCACCTCTGCCAGTCTTTTCCGGGGCCTCAGGATAGTGACTGAAGCCCTCTAGCTCAGGGCTGAAGCACTTAGCTGGCTCACTTAGCCGTGAACCAGAAGATTGGCACTGGAACGGGCCAGCCACTCCAATGGAGACAACCCAGACGGCTGTTTCTGTAGAGATTGACAGCTCTGGAAAGGCCGTGCTGGGGCAGTTCTACCCTGTGCTGTAGGGTTGGTTTGAGTCAGGATGGACCCAGGGGCAGTGGGTTCGATTCCCCTGGTGCTTCTAAGAGTCCATGAGTGATGAATATCTGTTTCCAGCATCTTCGACCTAAGGGCATCTCCCCAACAACAGCCAGAGACACCCACCCTCTCCTCTTTGATGCGCCCACCCTCAACCATATGTTCCCCTCTGTTTGTTTTTAGAGCCAGGCTTCAGGAGAACCCCGGCAGCTCCCGCTCTCGCCACATCTGTACAGCCAAGTGGGGTGCTGGCAAATGGCCAACAGCTGCTCCCTGGAGAGGCCCTGCCCTGCGGCGTCTGCTGGCTCTGGGGTGTGTTGTTGTCATTGTTAGGTGTTGTCCAGGTGGTTCTGACTCACAGCAACCCCATGCTCAGCAGACTGGAACCCTCCCTGGTCCTGCACCAGCCTTACGATTGTTCTGTTTTTGCCCATTGTCGCACCCACTGTGCCCATCCATCTTGTCAAGGGTCTTTTCCTTTGTGCTGGGGTGGACACCTGGACATGCCAAGCTCCTGCTATCACGTCACAGAATGACAAATCGAGCGGAACCGTGCAACAGTGTGTCCACCTAAAAGGGCCAATTCTGGTTAGGTGCCACCGAGGTGGTTCCAACCCCTAGCCAGCCCATCTGCAGCAGAAGGAATCCCTGATGGTCGGCGCCATTCCCACAATCGTTCTAGGTGAGCCCATGGCTGCAGCCACTGTGTCCATCCGTCTGGCCGGAGGCTTTCTTCTTTGCAGCTTCCCCTCCCCTTTCCCAAGCATGATGTCCTTCTCCAGGGACTGGTCTCTCCAGGACAATGGACAGAAATAACTTCAAAGTCTAGCCAGAATGCTCCTTAGAAATGAAGGTGGCAAGACTTTCAAGTACTTTGGACATGCCATTAGGAGAGACCCAGTCCCTGGAGAAAGACATCATGCTCGGTAAAGAGAGTCTGATCCGGTGGTCCTCACTGCACCAGGCTTGAAGCATCACTGGCTTGGTGAACATGCCCGCCTTCCCTTGGCTGCCATTCCATCCTTTCTGGTCTTCCTCCTACTCTCCTTAGCTGAATCCTTGCCTTCTGCTGCTCCCTCTTCTCCGTTTGTCTGTCTGTCATCAGAATTATATTTCTAAAATTCAAATGTGGTAGTCACCCCCAACTTAAATGCTTCAGGATAAAAAACAACAGCCTTTGTAACCTAGCTCCTCTCTGTCTATCTCTCCAGCCTCACTGGCTCCTGGCTCCACCCCACACACAGCACTCGACCTTTTAGCCTCCTGGTTGCCTGAAGACACATCTTCCTCTTGATGTAGGCCTTTCCCTGACCCGGGGTACCACCCCCTACCTCTCCCTTGGGGAGCTTCCATTCATCTCAGATCTCAACCTACCTATTACTCTCTTCTCTCTGATTTGCCCCTCTTTGACTCAGCTAGACCAGGGGACCCTGTGATCTGCTCTGACAGAGCCCTTTCTTTTCAGTATGTGAGCATTTATCACCCTCAATCGGAGCTGAGTTTTGCAAAGCGTGGCTCTGCACCCAGCTAGACAGAAGAAGGGACAAATCCGCCTTGGAAGAAGGACAGCTAGAAGCCCCTTAGAAGTGAGGGTGGTGAGACTTCACACATGTCATCACGAGGGACCAGGCATTGGAGAAGGGGCTTTACCGCCGTTGGTAAAGTAGAGGGACCCTGAGAAAGAGGAAGACCCTCAACGAGATAGACTGACGCAGTGGCTGTAACGCTGGGCTCGCCCGCAGGAAGGACAGCGCAGGTCCAGTCAGCGTTTCACTTTTGTGCACAAGTTTGCTATGAGTCAGAACTGACTTGATGTCACCGAATAACTGCCCCCAAAATGACCGGGTTTTTTAAAAGCGTGGCTCTCTCCCTAAGCAGACTCTGAGAAGTAAGGGACTGTCTGGGGCGATCGCACCTGGCTCCCCACCTCTCATCCACAGTCCAGCCAAAGGATCTATCTCCTAGATCTGACTGTCGAGCAATGGCTCTTTGAGCCCTGAGCTTTATGACCCATGGCCATTGCGTGCATTAGTTATGTAGTATGTCCTCCTGGACTGAGCGTTTTTATTCAAATTGAACTTCGGAGCAACAAATACAAACCACTCCCTATCAAAAGAACAGGGAGTGGACCTGGGGGAAGGCAGAATAAGGCAGAGGCCAACAGTGTCCTTTGCTGCTGAGTGGGGAGAGGAAGGTGTGTGGTCCAGGTAGCAATGTTGTATCAGCACTTGGTTAGTATTGGATAAAATCACCTTCAAGCTTCCTCACCAAGCTCTTATTCTCTCTATCCTTTGACGAGGCCCATGAAGTTTGGAGTGGGGAGGAAGGTACGAATAAGGTTATGGCCTATCTCTAAGAGAATCTGTGTCCCCAATTCTTTCAGCACGGCGCTTTAACACCAAAGCAGACCGATGAAGAACATCAATAAATGTGGAACACTGAGAAATGCAATGGGTTTTCACACTTGTTTTCAAAACAGGTTCTCTCTGGTCCCATGAGAATGATTGGCCCTGTTCCCTGAATCTATAAAAGGCCCCCAACAGGATTTGGCTTTGAACTAGCACCCAGACGGAGAAGGTCAAAGTGCGCACTGCCCCTCTGAGCCCTTTCACGTGGACTCAGTGAGCAGCACTGACCAGTCTCCAGATTTTATTGGAATCAGATTGGTGCCTCACACCAGAAACTATTGGGATAAGAAGATTAACTGGGGATCGGTCATGGCCAATTTGACTGGAGTTCTTACCGAAGATGATAAGAGGTAGTTCTAGCCAAATGGCTGCGAGTCGGAAGAGCAGAAAGGGGGCTATGATCCCCCCAAAATCACACAATCCTGAACACAGTGACACGCCAAAGTTCCTGTAAAACAAAATAAATACACGTGTGTAGGTGTATGTATATCTAGAGAGAGATTAAACGAAAGAAGGAATTAGATAAATTCAAGAAGGGCAAGCTATGCACTCATAGAAGTAAAATTAAATCTAGTCACATCTTTAAACCAAAAATCAAACTCACAGTGGACCCCGGTGAGTTTCTGAGACTAATTGTTGACAGGAGTTGAAAGGCCCTATTCTCTTGAGGAGCTGCTGGTGGTTTTGAACTGCCGACCATGCAGATCACAGCCCGACGCATCACCACGACACCACCAGGGATCCTGTAATTCCTGATTTGGGGTACTGCTGCGCTTGCCCCTATGCTGCTGGGACTCTGTCTCCTCTGGCTGTTGGCACGCCTGGGCTGAGAGAGTCCCCAGGGTGTCTGCGGTCTGGGTGGGAAGATGTCTTCCAACAGCAGCTCCCAACTTTGCTGCTCTGTGGCCTTCACTCCACACTCATGTCCCTGGGACCATGCTCCTGGCCAGGATTGGTCCACGGAAGCCCTGGCACTGCCTTTTAGTGCCCCCGGCTGCAAGGCCCAGAATGTGGTTAGAGGAGAGGCTGAAACCATGACACAGTGCTGGCTAGACTCAACCTGTGGCCCATACAGGTGTGCTAAGTAGGCCTTCTGATTCCACATCCACAGGCAGAACTCGAGGAGACCTGGGGTTCCCTTCAGGACCACCCACCAAAGGGAAAGCCACCGGCCAACGAGTCACACACATTGCCTGAGTGATGCTGACAGGAGGCTGTGTTCTGCAGTGAAATTAAAAAACCCAAAGCCCCAATAACCAAACCCACTGCCCTCGAGTCAATTCCAACTCACAGCGACCTGACAGGACAGAGTAGAACTGCCCCTGTGGGTCTCTGGGACTGTAACTCTTTATGGAGGTAGACAGCCTCATCTTCCTCCCATGGAGCGGCTAGTGGTTTCAAACCGCAGACTTTGCAGGTAGCAGCCCAATGCATAACCACTAAGCCACCAGGGCTCCTTCCGTGGGCAATAGCATGATGAAAATGTTCAAAATCTTTGGAGAATGGCCAAAACGGCGCTGAAATGTGAAGCAAGCATGAGCTGTTGGAACAACGATGCTAACAGACTTGCTGGGCACAGGGTGGTTGCACACCTTCCGTTTGTAAAACAATGACGTATCTGCAAGCTGCAGTCGAGTGAGGCGCTGCCTGTGCTGCCTTCCCACACTACCGGGCTGAGCATAAACCAGAAAGCCCTCTCTCACAAGATGTGATGAATAGCAACGCCAAAAAGGCAGTGATAAATCAACGCGCATCTTCTTTACTGCTTAATTCAGCCCAGACTGGGAGGCGGCGAAGGCATGGGATCTAGTCCATCATTCTTAAGCCAACTTGAAACATCTGGCGGGTGGATGACTTATGAGGAACTGTGATATTTAAATTGGAATTACCGTAAGGTTGTTGGATACAGTTCTGAATTTACCAAATAAACAATTTCAAAGGCCATGGTTATTCCCAGTCTCCCAAGGGTGGCAACTGTGGTCCTCAGCCATGGTATCCCTGTAAACACACAATGGGGTGGGGGGAGGGAAGAGTTAGTGGTGGGCTGTCATTAACATTCAACAAAGCAACCCAAGATGTTTGCTGGTATCTCACCAGCCCCCCCCCCCACACCAATCCTCACTGTCCTCGAGGGAATGTGGACTCATAGGGACCCTGTAAGGCAAACAAGGACCCCTGTGAGTTTCTGAGACTATAACTCTTTAAGGGAGGAGAACGTCTCATTTTCCTCCCTCGGAGCAGATGGGGGCTTTGAACCACTGACCTTATGGTTAGCAGTCCAATGTGTAACCACTGTGCCACCACATGAATGAACGCCTTGCTAATCTTGTAGCTGAGCTACAGTACACCCTGGGGCCAGCAGCAACAACAGGAAGGACCATCAGTCATATTATCATACGCCTCTAGCAGAATTGATGTATTAGGCTGGTTTTCAGATAGAGATCTGGGTCTTGGAGAGGCGAGGAGGCCTCTATTCTCAAAGTTGCACATTTCTTGGGAAAGGCCAGGGTCCCTGGACTCAAAGCTCTACCTTTCTGATTCTCAACTCTATATTCTTTCTACTGCATTCGGTTGTTTTAGAGGGCAAGGGAATGCTACTCAGAAATGAGCAAGGATTTGCTAGAGGAAGAGGCACCTTGTCTATGGGCTGCTATCTGCATGCCAGTGGTTCAAAACCACCAGTCACTCTGTGGGAGAAAGATGAAACTTTGTACTCCTGTAAACAGTTACGTTCTGGAAACGCACAGGGGCCGTTCTACCCTGTCCTGTCGGGTCGCTTTGGTTAGAATTGACTTGATGGTAATGAGCTTGGTTTAGAGTTGGTAGTCAGTGACATTAGGATAGACAAGATAACAGTGATTCTTTAGGTCCTCTGCTGAACATGCAGAAGATAGCCATTAAGGACCTCGTGTTGATACATGCCAGGAGGCCTGGTGGCTTAGTTGACTACGCAGTGGGCTGCTGACTATGTCAGCAATTTCAACCCACCCGCTGCTCCCTGGGAGAAAGATAGGGTTCCTATGAGTCGGAATCCACTTAATGGCAAAGGGGAAGGTCCAAGGATCGTACATACAGCAATGGCCTGGGAGCAAGATAGTTAAGTGCTTGGCCGCTAATAGAAGTGCCTGTGCTGCACACCTACCATCTGCTCCAGGGAAGATTCATCAGTCTGCTTCGGCAAAGATTCCAGCCTCCAAAACCCCAGGGGGCTGCGCTACGCTGTCCGCTAGGGTCGCTATGAGTGGGAATGAACTTGAAAGACATGGGTTGGGCTTTGATGGTGCACACATACAATGGAGTCTTTCCTTAGCTGTAAAGATGAATGGAATTCTGATACATCCATCTACCACATGGATGCCCTTTGGAAACATGCTGGTTGAAATATCTAGGATGTGCAAGTGGCCACAGTTGAAACTCCTCAGTGGTTACCAGTGGAGGGTGGGAGGGAGAGGATGGGGCCAGGGGGAGGGGGCGGGCAGCTCCACATTTAAGGGGACACTGAGCTTCTGTTCAGGGTGAGGGGAACACCTGGGGGCTGATCCTGGTGCTGGCTGAACAACACAGCACCCATGATAGATGTCAGTCAAGTGTACACAGAAGTATGTGAAAATGGTAAAGAGAATACATACACACATATGTTTACCACCACAAAAACATGGACCTTATAGTATATGTTATACAAAGGGACCTCAAGAAGTTTATGTAAAAATCGGGTTAAAAGAGAATGGAATCTCTCCATCATTATTTAGAAGCTCCCTCAGATACGTTCTTGAAAGAGCAGGGGACTTCACCCAGCAGACCAGGAGAGTCCTGACATGAGGTTGCTTTTTGTCCCTAGCCCTCATAAGGTCTTGAGGATGGGGACTTGGGGGGAGAACCATGTCACTAAGGAAGAGCCATGTCACTTATTGTCACTAAGGGGTACACGCAGAGGGAGAACATGGCCACTAAACCACGTGGTGTTGGCATTCAAGGACACAGCAGAAACTTCCTTTCCCCCCAAAGGGCCCGGCGCTCAAGCTTTTAGCAGGCACTGCCTGGAACACTGTTTCCAACATGTTGGCTGCTCGGCAAATGGTTCTTGATGTATGTGAGGGGGCTCCAAAAAGTCCCTGGGAAAAATTCCATTACCTTTTAATTCCATTCTTCCATGGAACGACTGATGACAGTGGTTTCCCGTTGGGCTACTACCTGCAAGGTCATCAGTTCCAAACCATCAGCCACTCCTTGGGAGAAAGATGAGGCTTTCTTTCTTTCTTTTTTCCTAGAGAACTATTTATTCAATACATTTCATCTTTCTCTAACTTAGAATTTTTCCACTTTACATGATTTTTTTCCCCCTGGAGCTAAATTAGGAACTTGTAGTTTTCTCATAATAAGCACTATGGTGTTCCCATAAACTACATTCTCTGATTTTCTTGTCAGCCTGCTTCAAGGAAATCCACGTATTCAAGATGCTTCCTCGCAGTTTGGCCCATACCAAATGATTGTTCGAGACAAAGATCTGGGCAGCAACCTGAGCTGATGCTTCTGGAGACAGTATAGTCGAACAGCCGAGACCACTGGGTAGCTGAAGAGACCACACGCCCTGAGCCCCCCAGTCGAGTGTGAGCGGAGGACAGCTCATCACTGGACATGCAGCGTTACCAGACAGCACTGGTCCCAAACCATTGCTCCTGCCCGCTACCGCCACAAGGACAGTAGGAATGCCATCCCTTCATGCTCAGCTTTAATCCTCAGTTTCATCTGGGCCCTCATGGCAGATGTTACTCAAAGTTCACACGGGATGCCAAAATGTCCACAAGCCTCCTTGATTTTTTCGCACTGACAGAGATCAGAGGTCGAGCCCATCAATACTACAACCCTGCACTGACTTTGTGATTTCACAAGCAGCTCTACTCTTTGTGCAACTCACTCAACATTTTTCTTGGCCATCTTCAGCCCTTCAGGAGTTACTTCTCTGAGGTCACGATAGGACTGCTTGTCCTTCTGTTGGGTTCGATCTCTGGATGGCCAGAGTCTCCAGGAATCGTTATCAATAACATCAGCAAGAACACTTTCTTTGGTGGTGACATCAGCACCAAATTCAATCTTCATGCCAACCAGTGTACAGGCCTGGGGCAACCACGACTTTTCCAGTGTTTCAAAAATGGCCTGTGTGGCATGATTCAGGATATCCACTTCAGTTTGACCTATCTCAAGTCCAGCAAAGCAAAGTTTGGCAGCAATTAGCTGCTCTTCAGATCACTGTGGGTCCTTATTGACATCATCCTTGAAAAACAGTTCCACTCTGGGTGGGTACAACTCTTAGCCTTCCTTGACGCCAGGGTTCCTTTTGAGAAAAGCAGCAGTTGCTATTCCTCTCCATGGGAATCGTTTCACACTGGGGGCAATGAAAGCCGTTTCCCCCTGTGTCTTGGTGAAAGCAGTTTTGATACCTGCGTCCTGTAACAACTGAAAAATACAACTGGTGATTTTATTGGAAATCGCAGCTTTGCCTTCCAGGCGGCTCTTGCCAGCTTCACCCCCTGCTGTAGTCTGGTCTTTGGGCGGCAGGAGGACTTTCCCTGGGTGCTGCACCAATGCAGAGACTTCTGTTTCCTCCTCGTAGAGCTTTGGACCAAGGACCACCACCCCAGAGGTCACCATGATCTTGAGTAGGCTGGGGGCTGTGACCGCGTTATGTACAGAAGCTGGACTCTGTCTACTGCTGTAAAAAGGCATCGTCTCAGAAACCCACAGGGGCAGCTCTACCCTGTCTGCTAGGGTCTCTGTGAGTCACCATTGACTCGATGGGAGTGAGTTGGGCTTTGATTGTTTTGCTTCTGTATTTCTATACTAGAACCCTATTCAGAAGGTAGAGAGAGTGAGAGTGGTGTAGAGATGGTGGCGTCATGCCCACAGAATGGCAGCAAGATCAACTCATTCACTCATTGTCTTTCTCATTCCCAGTCTCACCCCTTCCCCTTAAAAATACAAGCCCGGGTGCAGTCCAGCACTGACGAACCACCTAACTCTCCTCCAGTTCCTTAACCGTCCCTCCCCTCCCTACGAAGGTGTTCACATGCTTTACCTTATTGTTCACCTTAGATCTGCGTATGTTCACTTGCATATTGAGGATCCATCGGTACATGAAGGTCAAGATGGGTGACCCCACCCCCACCCCAGACAGTGACAGGAGTGGTTGTTCCCTGAGGGTACAGGAGGGGGGAGGGGGAAAGGGAGGGGGGCAGATAGCATCGATGATTGAACACCCCCACCCAATGAGATTGAACAACATGTGGATGTGAATGAATATATTGGAATGTGTAAGGTATGCCCATAAAACTTTCATAAAATAAATAAGATGAAGAAAAGGTCTAAAAAAAAAGATCCAGATTCATCAGTCTCACATGCTTTGGACACGTTGTCAGGAGAGACCAGTCCCTGGAGAAGGACATCATGCTCGGGAGAGTGGAGGGGCAGCTAGAAAGGAGGAAGACCCTCAACCAGATGGAGTGGCACAGGGGCTGGGACAATGGGCTTGGACATAGCACCGATTGTGAGGATGGTGCGGGCCGGGCGGGGTTTCCTTCTGCTGTGCCTCTGGGAAAGCACCTAGCAACAGTGATGCTACTTTGAGGACTAAGGTGCCCCTGGCCTGAGTCCTGGTATCCCCCATCGCCTCATCCGCACGTGAAAGCTGGACACTGAATGAGGAAGATGATAGAAGAATCAGTGCATCTGAATGTGGCGCTGGAGAAGAATACTGACAGGCCCATGGCCTGCCCAAAGGAGAAACCCATCTGTCTTCGAAGAAGTATGACCACAGTGCTCCTTGGTAGCAAGGAGGTCAAGACTTCATCTTGCATTCTTTGGACATGTTGTCAGGAGAGACCAGTCCCTGGAGAAGGACATCATGCTCGGTAAAGTGGAGGGGCGGCGACAAAGAGGTGGACTGACCCAGTCGCTGCCACCATGGGCTCAGGCATAGGAACCATTGTGAGGCTGGTGCAGGAGCTGGGGGGCGGGGGGCAGGGGGAGACTCAATGGCTCCTAACAGCAGCAGCATCTGTTGGCTCAGGCATCTGACAATGACGTCTTCGTCTTTCTCCGGATATGTGGAGAAACCCCGCTTCTCTCCACCATCAGGAAGAGGAAGCGCCAAAGGCCTCTATCCAGGTGTTGTCTGAAGCCTTGTGCTTCCAGGGCCCAGGGGTGAGCAGCCAGTGTCCTAATTTCCCCAGAGCTGGGCCAATGACGCCATCCTTTCCTAGTGCCTGGGATCGGCGGGGATGGCGGCCTTGTCTGAGCAGGAGCAGAGCCATGAAGGCTCAGCCCGCGCCTGGATTTCATCTCCGAGCACAGAACCCTGGCCTTGTGTACGGACACGTCTCGCTCAGGACCAACTGCCTCCCTTGTCCGCTGAGAGGCTGATTGCCCCTGCCTGAACACAGGCGTTTTTAATTAAACAATTAAGCACGAATCAAGAGGCTGAAAGAAGAGAGTCCTGCACCGTGGGTGTTGCGTGTTCTCTTAGAGAACGGCTCGCTGCTGAGAGGGGCCCCAGGCACACGCCACCTACGGCCATCCTGCTGATTCTGACCCTGGCCACCCCAGGTGCTATGCAGTGGAAGGGCCACGGCCGTTCAGAAGCAGTCAAGAGCCAGGCCTTTCTGCAGCAATACCTCCGGCTGGGTTCAAACAGTCCTCTTTTCAATGGGGAGTCGTGTGCCCTGCACCCCGTGCACCAGTCCAGGACTCTTCTAGACAGGCCCGGAGAGAAAAACAGGATTCCAGACTCTGGCTCGAGGCCGGGAGGCCTCCTCTGTCACAGCCTGAGAACATTCTGGCGGATGAGGTCTTTGTCCCAGCTGAAAACACCTGCAGCCTTCACCGAGGGAGGGGAGCTGGCTGCAGAGGGGAGTGGGGGACAGCCATCTGCTCTGGCGGGAGCCGTTGTAAACATGTGTTTATTTAGACTCCACTCTGGCTTTCCGGCCAGCTTGGGCAGGGGGGCCAGGAAATGCTTGCCCACCCCCTTCCTTCAGTGAGCAGGTGGTGCCTGGTGTTTAGGTGGCGGGTAATGGAAAGAGGAGACGCAGTCTGGATGTCCTGGGCCCCGCCAGACAGTGCAAGCTTCCCTCCCCACGTCAGTCGGCAGCCAAGGAGCCTCTTGGGGGCAGTGAGTTTCGGTTAAGGAAGGAAGAAGGGTTCACAAGAGGAGAGTGAGCGTGGCTATCCAAGTCGCCAACCGGAACCAGTGTCGCCAACCTGTGCGCGGAGCTAGTAATCGTGTTGCTGTGTCTCTTCCCGACACCAACCAACCGTCTGCATTTCCGAGAAGAGGAAGGCAGGGGAGAAGGCCACTTGCTACCATGCAGAGAGAGAACTCCAATGTCCAAGTTAGGTACATGAGTTATACGTTTCTAGGCTCCAGATTGCTCGAGAAGGATGCCCCTCAGAGAGGTACAACGACACGTTCGATTGACAACCGAGGCTGGGCTTGTTGGATAGGAAGAGCCCACACTGAAGGCTCCAAATGCAAACACAGGCACCGGGGACAACGTGTGCCCAGCTCAGTGCACACGCACAGAGGAGGCTGCTCCAGTTAGTCAAACATCGTAAAAACGCTGTCAGGAAGAACAGCCTTAGGGAGACAAGGCCCCCCTTGCCTTCATCGGAAAGACTCTCCACTCCTTCTCCACAGCACAGAGGCCAGTACCTAACTACACGGAGGAAACATACAACTTTCCTCTAGTTCTTTAATGCATCCTCCCTACCACTGTCATGATCCCGATTCTACCTTACAAATCTGGCTAGACCAGAGCATGTGCACGGGTACAGGTAAGAGCTGGAAACAGGGAATCCAGGACAGATAACCCCCTCAGAACCCATAATGAGAATAGCGAAATCAGGAGGGGAAGGGGAGGGGGGGGAACCGATTACAATGATCTACATATGACCCCCTCCCTGGGAGATGGACAACAGAAAAGTGGGTGAAGGGGAGACATTGGACAGTGTAAGACATGAAAAAATAATCATGATATGTAAATTATCAAGGGTTCGTGAGGGAGGGAAGGCCGGGGAGGGAGGGGAAAAAATGAGGAGCTGATACCAAGGGCTCAATAGAAAGAAAGTGTTTTGAAAATGATGATGGCAACAAATGCACAAATGTGCTTGACACAATGGATGGGTGGATGGATTGTGATAAGAGTTGTATGAGCCCCCAATAAAATGATTTTTTTAAAAAGGTGTCACAGAAGAGAAGTTTCAAAGACATTCACCAAAAAAGCCCAAACTCACTGCCATTCAGCCCATTCTGGCTCGTGGTGACCCTGTAGAACAGAGAAGGGCAGCCCCTGTGGGTCCCGGAGATAGTAACTCGTTACGGGAGAAGCAAGCCTGTCTTTCTCCAGTGGATCTTTAAAAGCCCAACTTGTAATGACTACACCACACAGGGTGCCACACAGGGCAGTGCCCTCTTGTTTAGCAAAGAGCGACGTGGGAACCCTTCATTTGGTAGCTTAAGTGTAACCATTCCCTACCCACACACGGCCTCTCACCCTCTCAGACCCCATGTGAAGCTCATCTCAGGGGGACTCCTTTTAGTAGCAATGGCACAAGCCACCAGAACAATTTTAAAAGGCCCGTGGAGGTTTTCGGGGGCCTTCGAGTCAGGTCCAGCTCAGCGTGACCCAGGGAACCACAGCAGGACCCTGCCCTGCCCGGGGATGTCCTCCCCAGCGGTGTTCCGCGTGGCGCCCACGGTCACACCTCTGTGTCAATCCATCTCCTATCAACACAGACTCACTCTGCACTTGTCTACTGGGAGTCGGGTGAGAGACCAAGCGGTCTCTCTCTGAATGGGGTCTGTCTCTCTGACGGCGGGGTGGGGGGGTGGGGGGCTCTCTGACTGGGGTTTGGGTGAAGCTACTAGCACCCACTGGAAGGAGAGCCCGACTATTATTTTTTTCGAAGATTCAGGATTTGGAAAGAAGCAAAATCCTGCCTCTGGGAATGTACCACCTACTTGGAGTTTCTGAAATTAAAAAAAGGGTGACCTTCCTCACGGAGGGCCCCCAGGAAGACCCAGGCACCCATGCTTCCCTCTCAGAGAAGCAACAACTTTGCCATTTCAAAACCAGGAGGCTTGCCAACACCTCCCGGTCTGTGGGCACCCCCAGCCAATAAGATGGCAGACGGGCAGGGATAAAGCAAGCTCTTTGTTCCCAGACTCCACTCGGAGCTCACAAATGTGGGTCAGAAGCAGTGTCTCACATGGGGGGAGGCAGCCAGAGAAGTGGCATCTCCTACCAGCAGTCCATTGAAGCGTGGGGGCGGTGGTGCAGCAGG
>NW_022107431.1:7619593-7621105 GCF_000313985.2 Echinops telfairi
TCATGGACGTGGAAGCTGAGGCTGGGGGTGAGGGGGGTGGGGGGGTCGAGCTGTTTTCTGTGAGGTCATTTTAGAGCTGCTTCCTCTCACAGCCTCATCAGCATTCCCCACAGGACTCCCTCTGCGCTCAAAGCTTCCAGAAGCAACCAGAGGGAAGGGCCTTTCGAATGTTAATTCCACAGCTTGGGAACTGGAAGTAGAGAGGACTGTGGGCTCAGAGGGAGGCAGCGGGCGGGCGGGCCTGGAGCGCAGGGTCTCTGACACTTCCTCTTGCCAGTCTGGAACCAGTGACTACAAGTGGCTCATGGCTGTAAAAGTCACCAAGCCTGTTGTGGGCTACAGAAATAACATGCGTCCCGAATAAGATCAGTTCCTTTTACCCTCTGGCTAAGCAGGACTTTAAAGCTTCACTTTTTAAATCTGGAGAAACCACAAAATACAACCAATTAGGGGGCCCCCCTCCCCCGCCAAAAAAAAAAACAGTCTAGGTTTTATAAGCAGTTTTGGGGTGTTCTGAAAGGGGCACACCCTGCCATCTGCCCCCTCAAAAAAAAGCCCCCAAGAATTTCCTCAGGGTCCTTCATGACTCACGTGTGTCTGGGTAGAACTGGGCTTCCATGGCTGGCTGTGGGGCCAAAGATCACCAGACCTTTCTTCTCAGGTGCCCGTTGAGAAACTCCACCCTTTCAGTTAGCAGCCTCGCTCACTAACGATTGCCACCATGCTAATTGCCAGGGAGCGGTTACTCCTGGGGCTGCTCACCGCAAGGTTAGCAGTTTGAAACCAGCAGGAGGAGCAAGATGATGCTTTGTACTCCCGTAAAGAGCTTCAGTCCTGGCAACCCACAGGGCCAGTTCTACCCCATCCATCCCTGAGTTGGATGGGCTTGGTGGCAGTGAGCAAGTGCAGCCCTGGAGAAGGACATCCTGCTGGGTAAAGCCGGGGTGGGGCAGCGAAAAGGAGGAGGCCTTTGATGAGATGGATGGACACAGTGGCTGCAACCCTGGGCTCTCACACGCGGCCAATTGTGAGGATGGCGCAGGACCGGCGGCGCATTGCTCTGTCCTGTTCTGCTCGGGGACCCTGAGAGTCTGACTACAACAAACAGAGTAGGGATAGAGAGGTGACCGAGACTCTATGCGTTAATGAACAGACACGTTCTGATCAGCCAGACTCTCCACCTCTGAGAACGTAGGGGAAAGGAGGTCAAGGCGAACCCTTGACTTTTGCTTTTCCTGCCCGGCCCTGCCTAGGTGGCGGAGGGCTCCCTTCTCTCTCCCCCAGGTTGGCATTCGTCAACTCCTTCGCAGATGGGTCTGTGTGACATGCCGGAGCTCATCAGATTTCACAGAACTGACAGACGTGTCTGCACAGCCTGGCTCTCCTGACTGCCCGGCTGTGCAGTGCAGACCGGCTCCTCCCTCACTCATGCCCTGGTCCTCCGAGGAGAATCAGACAGGACAGGCTCGCTCTCATGCCGATGCAAAGTACTCCCGGAGGAGGTCCAGCCCC
>NW_022107431.1:7621205-7631377 GCF_000313985.2 Echinops telfairi
CCAGTAATCCCCCACTTCCCACCCCCTAGAACCTGGAAACAATGAACTTGCTCGAATTCATGTGCTCCCTGGGGGTTGAAAAGGCCTCCCCGGAGCAGCCCCTGCTGCGCTCAGTGGCAGAGAGGAACTGGTGTGTGACAGCACCGTTGGGCGTCGTCGGCCACCTCTGCCTGGCACTGACCCTGTGCAGTCCGCCAATCTATCAACCTCACTCCTGAGCACCTCTGAACTCATGCCCCGCCACCCAGCACCCCTGCCACAGCCGCACAGTGTGCTATCACCGGCCCCCCACCCTCATCTCGACTCTTCGGGTTCAAAGTGCTGTGGTGCTGACAAGGCTACCCCTCAACGCCGGGCAGTGCCCACGGCTGCCAGTGGGCACACAAGGCTCGTCTACCAGAGCCTGTCTTTCTCAGTTTCTGCGGGAACATTATCGCACAATGAACCCAGATGGGCGCTTAGGGCGCGGGGCTCTACCGCCTCCTGTGGACCCGCTCCTACCTGGCCCTGTGGGGACAAGCTCTCACGCTTCGTGCCTGCAGTCTTTGCTTCCCAGCGCTGCTGTCGCAGTAAAAACGACCTCAAACGGGCAGTGGAAACCTGGTCCGTGATTCCCCACTCTGATGCACCCTGGGCCTAATCTAGTTGTCAGCATTTTCTGGATTGCTGTTGTTGTGCATATTAGGGTTTATCTCAGATGTGGTAGGTCATTGGGAGGGGTCACCCTCTTGAAGTTGTGCTATATGTTCCCCGTTGTTCGGTATATGAAACCCAGGACTGATGAACCTGTAGGGACAGCAGGTAGCAGAAAGGTGTCAGGCGCGGGGCAGGGGATGCAGCGGTGGTGGTGCGAAACGGTTTGATGTGATTACATTATGGAATGACATGATAGATGTGTCAAATCCCAATTTTAAAAAGTGGGGGGCAGCTTTACAGAAGGGCATTTATTGTCTTGTGATCCCGGAGGCTAGAACACTGAACTGAGAGCATGGAGCTGAGGGGAGACCCTGGGTTTGTGTCTATCTCGCTGTTTCTTTCTTGTTTTAAGATGCAACTTGGAAGTGACTACGTTTAGTATCAGTTTAAAGAAATCGTTTTTTAAGTGAAGGAGAAACACACATGGATTGAGCTTCCAGTGAATCCCCTCTGAGCATCGACCAGGGATGTGAATGGCCTTGCTCTCACGCCGAGTGTCTACCGGCCTCACTTGTGGTATTAGGAGCCATGGAGTTGGCTCTGACCCACAGAGACTCACACAGAACGAGACCTTGCACGGTCCGGCACCACCCTCACACCTGCTTCTCTGCCTGAGCCCACTGATGCAGCCACCGTGTCCAGCCAACTTGTGGAGGGACTTCCCCTTCTGTGCTGCCCCTCCTTTTTACCAAACACGATGTCCTTCTCCAGGGACTGGTCTCTCCTGATAACATGCCCAAAGCATGGACGATGAAGTCGTGCCATTCTTGCCTCTGCGGAATGCCCTGGTCTGTCTTACTTCCACGTACTGTGCTGGCTGGGGTGTTGCTGGAAGTGGTGCCACTGGTATTTCAAATGCCAGTAGAGTCACCCAAAGTGAACGTGTTTCTGCAGAACTTCCAGACGAAGAACAGACAATGTTGCTCCCCATTTTGGAGGAAGAAGCTGCTACGACCCGATGCACAGCTGCCACCCTTAGTAGATGTGAACCCCTTGAAGTCCAGAATGACGCCTCCTTTGTCCTTGTAGCCTCCGTACTGACACGTGTCGGGGAATATGCTCAACACGACCAATGACACCGCAAATGGAATATCCAGTAAAGGTGATTAAAGTAAAAGCAATCACTTTAAGAGCTGGCTGTTTCGTGTTGAGTGTAACTGGAAGTGTTTCTTTCATGTTTTTTTTTTCATGAGGATAAGGGTCACTACATACATGCTGTATTCCTTATTAATTCATTTTGAGATGACCTTGTTTGTCACAGAAGACTCCAAGTCCATTTTCAATTTTACCGCGCCCCCCCCCCTTTTGTTTAAGCCACTAAAGCCACGATTTAGGTTTGAGGGATAAGGAATCTGGAAGGATTCTTCATTTTTTAAAGAAACATACTGTATTTTTTACACAGCCCATCTCAAGAAGCAGAATCAACAACTATCCTATTAACCCCTCCACCGACATGGTTAAAATGTTTTTTTTTTTTTTCCTGTCGTGTGCTCTAAGACAAACATCTGACTCACTGACCTTAGAAAGATTCTTCTGACTGAGGGACAACTTTGATTGAAGGCTGCGCTCAGGCCGCGCACTTGTTTCTAACACAGGAACTGCCCAGGGTCTTCTTTTCCTTGTAACTTTTATTTACAAAGACTATTGGTTTTCCATTCAACAATTCATACACGCTTTTGTTTTGTAATGTTGGCTACTACCTCCACAAGGGAACCACGCATTCCAAGCTGGAGTGAGCACAACATCCACGTCACTCACAATGAACACACAACAAATTGAGAGCACTCCCCACCCCGCAAAAATATCTGTAGAATGACTCTCTTGGTCCACTGATTACACAGAGCCTGGAAGGATATCACTAAAGCTTGTGGGGTAATGATACATTTCCTAAGGGCATATCCTTCCTAGACTTGACTACTATCTTATCTTTTGTGTGTGTGTGTGTGTGTGTTGTGTTCTTTGGATGCTAAACGGCAGTTGGAGAAGATTACCTTCTGGTAAGAATGCAGTGACGAGGCACGCCACTCCCGCCACTACATTGCTCACAGCAAAGGGGAGGCGGCGTCCGAATCGCTCAATGGTCAGTAAAATCAAGAGAGCTCCAGGCAGCTCCACGACTCCTGAGATGAAAAAATCTATGTAGAGGTTGCCACCTATAATCCCCAGGCGCATGACCAGTCCTTGGTACACCACCGCACTTGTGAACCTGCAGGGACGTTGGGAGACACCAGAAAAGAACAAGGGAGAGGTAAATTCAACCCAACAGGAAGCAAAGGGGAGTCGTGGAAATGTGACAGGAGCCTCAAAATCCAACACGACCCAGACTTACCAAGCAAACATAAGGATCAGTGTGCACTTCCTCATTTGAGGCGTTCTCACCAGGTCTACAAAGGATGGGTTGCTAACTTCTTCATCTGTCACAGTGATCTATGAATGAGAAAAGCATTTATCAGCAGCAATACCCAGCCACATGTATCTGCAATATGACAGATGGGTCAAGAACTGGATTCAAGGCTACTGAGTCAAATGAGCTTACTGACAGGCCAGGCTCCTTCCTGTTGCATTGGGCACCCCTGAGAAGCCTCAACCCTCAGCCTTTTCCACAGGTTGAATTCACCAGGATGTTGCCGCCCTGAGAATGAATCCTTGGATTATATCAAGACCCTGCTCAACTGCTTGGAGAAAACCAGGAAAGCAAGGTGTGCTCTGGACTCAAACGTGCTTATGTATTCATTCAAATGGGAGCGGGGGGAATGAGAGGAAGAGTGGCTAATGCCGGGGGATCCAAACCAATGTTTCTTTATATGTTGTTGTCGTTAGGTGCCATCAGGTCTGTTCTAACCCCTAGCGACCTTACGCACAACAGAAGGAAACCCTACCTGGCCCTGTGCCAGGCTCACAGTGGTTCCTCTGCCCCAGTCCATGGTTGCAGCCACTGTGTCCGTCCATCTTGTAGGGGGTCTTCCTCCCTCTCCACTTTACCAAGCATAAGGTCTTTCTCCAGACCACATGTCAGTTTGGCATAGTGTGGTGGCTTGTGTGTTGCTATGGCACCGGAAGCTAGGTCACTGGTATTTCAAATGCCAGCAGGGTCACCCAACGTGAGTAGGTTGCAGTGGAGACTAAGAGCAGATGACAAAGGAGGAAGGCAAACAAGGGCTCCTTCATATACTACCATCTTCAAACCTTACTTAGACAATTAAGATACGGTAATGCTAAGTCCCAGGGCACCGATGGCTTCTCATGCTCCTTGCACAAGACTTAGGTTTAATTCCTAACCAATACCCTTCCTATTAAGCCACCACCTATCTGTCAGTGGAGCTCTGCCTACTGTTATGAGGTTGACCTGGTTTCGACAGACCCTCCAGGCTAACATAGGCTAGGTCATCTATTTCACAAAAGCGGTTAATGAATCACAACAGTGCAATTTGCATCCCACTGGAGATGGTCCTGGAGATGAAGCAGAACCAGTCAGTGTTTCCTTCAGTCGTGCCTGGACTGCCTAGAGTCTGGTGCTGAATCTACGGCAGCCAATGGCAATATCCATGCTAAGCCCAAGAGCAAACACCACAGGTATCATCTTGCTTCAGTTCACTGACTGAATCCTTTTGTGCAGAAAGCATTACAAAGGGTGGGGTTTCAGGAGCACTTAATGTGTGCCCATGTGGAACCTGCCCACACACAAAGAGATGTTCATTCACAAAACAACGGGATACTGCATGCTTTAAAATCAGGGAATGAGTGCATCAGGACCGTATCGTGGTCCATATTTATTCAGTCTGCATGCTGAGCAAACAGTCTGAGAAGCTGACCTACATGACGAAGAATGTGGCATCAGGGATGGAGGAAGACTGAAGAACAACCTGTGATCGGCAGGTGACACCACCTTGCTTGCTGAAAGCAAAGGGGACTCGAAGCACTTGATGCAGATCAAAGATGACAGCCTCCCAATGGATGACAACCCAAGGTAAAGAAGCTCAAACTCCTCACAACTGGACCGACAGACAACATCCTGATCAATGGGGACGCGACTGAAAATGTCAAGGATTTCATTTTACTTGGATCCACCCTCAATTCTCGAGGAAGCCCAAACAAAAACAAGCTGCAAATCTACTGCCATTGAGTAGATTCTGACTCATAACCGCCTGATAGGATGGAGCAGAACTGCCCTTTGGGCTTCTGAGGCTGTGCATCTTTGCGGGAGCAGAAAGCGCCATCTCTCCCCCTTCATGCAATTGGTGAGATAGAACGGCTGTCCTTGGGATTCGCAGTTCAACATGTGGCCCGCTACCCCACCAGGGTGCCCTGCTGATGGAAGTCATCAAGATATTGAACAGCAAATCGCATTGAGCAAATCTACTACCAAAGATCTATTTAAAATGTTAAAGAGCAAGTTTGTCCCTTTGATTACTACCATGTGTCTGACCCAAGCCATGGTCTTTTCAATCGCCTCATATGCACGTGATAGCTGAACAATGACGAAGGAAGGTTGAAGAAGAATCGACTCATTTCAATTAGGGTGTGAGGGAAAATATAGACCACACCACAGAAGGATGAACACATCTGTCTTGGCAGAAGCACAGCCAGAATGCTCTTTGGAGGCAAAGAAGGAAAGACTTTGTCTCATGTACTTTGGACATCTTACCAGGATGGACCAGTCCCTGGAACAAGACAGCATGTTTGGTAAAGCAGAGGATCAGCGAAAAAGGAGAAGACTGTCCAGGAAGACTGTTGTAGTCGATGAAGTGGCCTAACAACCATTCTGAAGATGGCCCAAGACTGTTCTGTTGTACAAGGGGTCACCATGAGTCATAACTGACTGGCTAGCATCTAACAACAACAACAGCAACAAAAACAACAACAATAACAAAGCATCATTTTGATCCAGAAAATGTCAGCTCATTGCTATTTGGTCATCCAAGCAGTTGGACTTACCTTGAACTCAAGCCAGCAAATATTTCTTGTTTGCTTGTTATGTATAAGGCAGTAAACAGAAAACAAAGAAGCCCAGCAGACCCTCCAGCACACCCTAAGCTGCTCCTAGTCTAGAAGTGGGGAGACAACTGTCCAAAGGGACCCTAACAGAACTTCCTGAAGCAACCTGTTTCACCTTCCCAAACCCCGGCATCTTCTGTTACTTCTGCTTGGAAGGCCCTTTGGCTACCCCAGTCCTGAATCCACCTTCTCAAAGAGGGCTGTGGGAATCCCTGGGTGGTGCAAACAGCTCAGTGTTTGCCTACTAGCTCATGATTGGGAGTAGTTTGAACCCACCCAGTAGTGCTTCTGAAGACAGACGTAGTGATATGCTGCTGGAAAGCCCCGCAGAGCACAGCGCCCCTCTGCGTGTGTGGGAATCAAGCCCTCGACAACTAACAACAGGAGGCCTTTCCGAACCTCGGATAGAATGGGCCTTCCCGAGCTGAGCCTCCACCGAACCGACATCTGCCGTTGTTGTTTCGGTGCCAGCAAGTTGGCTCTGACTCATAGTGGCCCGATGTCCAACAGAATCAGACACTCCCTGACCCTGCGCCACCCTTGCAATTGTTCTTATGCTCGAGCCCATTGTGGCCGCTTCTGTGTCCGTCCGTCTCGTGGAAGGCCTTCCTCTCTTTCGACTTTACCAGGCACGATGGCCTTCTCCAGGGATGGCTCTCCGGACAACACGTCCAAAGTCTGTAAGAGGAACTCTTGGCACCCTTGTTTCTAAGACGCAATCTGGCTGTATTTCTTCCAAGATGGATCTGTTGGGTCTTTTTGCCGGTCCATGGTCCGTTCAATATTCTTCACCAACACCATAACTCGAATGCATTGATTTTTCATCAGTATTCTTTATTCAGTGCCTAACTTTCACACGCGTATGAAGCAACTGAAAATACCATGGCTTTGGTCACATGCACCTTAGTCCTCAAAGTAACATCCTTGCTTTTCAAACTTTTAAAGAGGTCTTGTGCAGCAGATTTACCTAATGCAATGTGTTGTTTGTTGGTAGCACCTATATAACTCCATTCCCTCATACGTTACCTATCATTCTGCTCCAGGTGCCATGGAGCTATTTTTAAGGGGGGGGGGGACCAAACTCAAAACTCACTGCCATCAAGTGAATAAGGACACATAGTGACCCTATAGGAAAGTATGAAATTATCCCTATGGATCCCTGAGATTGTAACTCTTGTCTTTCTCCCTCAAAACGGAGAGTGGATTTGAACTGCTGAACTTTCGGTTAACAGCCCAATACATAACCACTTACCACTGGTGGGGGTGGGGTGTCTATGTGGGAAGGGACCATGTGTTTGGTTAATGGCTGAACATAGAAGCAAGAAACCAAGAGTCTAGCCACACCTGGTGCTCAGAAATCTGCTTCAGTTCTGTCCTATGCATGAGACCCTTGGCCTAGGAGGACGGGACCCTTTCTGTCTGGTCACTCAAGTGCAGACCTGGCTCCGAGCCCAGACTAATCGAACAGTGACTTTGGTTTTCGGTTTTATCAGCAAATTCGCATTGATGCCTTCCAAGCATTCCATTCAAAGCTTGTTACCCACACCTCTGCTTGCTATAAGGAACGTCTCTCAGTCTGCAAAACAGACACTTTAGATGCCTTTCTTAGAGTAATCAAGTATTCTTTTTTTTCACTGCTCAGCTTCCTTTAATGACCCCACAGGACAGGTGCAGGCGGTGGGCCACCGACAGGCCGTTCACTTGAAGATCTTGCCCTGGCTGAGGGCTTTGCCCACGTGCTGGAAGGCCCCCTCCCAGGAGAAGTACTCTTGGACCAGCGTCTGTGTCTCCTCACTGCCGGGATCCAGTTTCCGCCATGTGCACGACTCATAGTCCACCTGCCAATCTGGACTCAGTGGAAAGATAAGCTCTTGGGCTCTGAAGACCCAAACCCCCGAAATGGAGCTGCTCTTGTTGGTTCCGAAGAGGATAACGTTGGCGAAGGCATTCTTCCGCAGCTTGTCCAATCCATGGAACATTCCAGTGATGAGGTTGCAGCTCACGAGTGTCTGGCTCAGCTCCTCGGGGAAGTGGTACTCGGCATACCACAGGGACCAGAAATGCGACAGCGCCACCGAGAGGTTGTCCTCGTTGGAGTACTTGTGCTTCACCTCGTCCAGCATGAAGGGACTCTTGGGCAGGTGAGCAAAGGGGCCTCTTGGCCTTGGGCTCAGCGGCCAGCACCTGTTTGCATTCCTCCATCTCCTCCTCAGGGGCAGGAGCCGTGGCCTTCTTCTCTTCTTTCCACTCCACCTGGGCCTTCTGCTTATCCTCCCGGGGCGCCTTCTCCTTCCACGGGGCGTCATTCTTAGGCTGGATCTCAGCAAACTTTTTAGCGTCAACCTGTGCCAACTTCTCCCAGAGCTTCACCTTCCCCAAGACGGCCCGGAACTGGGGCTGGTGAATGCAGGTGAGGAGCCAGCGGTTGGTATTGGGGAAGGCCTGGCGGAAAGAAGGCTCAAGGGCCTGTTGTAGAGCCACAAGAGGGTGCAGACGACTGCGATGTCAGCCAGGGTCACTCGGTCACCCACCAGGAAAGTCCTGGTTTTCAAGTGAGCATCCAGCAGGCCCAGAATTGGCCGTACCTCCTCCTTGGCGTTCGCGGTGGCCTGCTTGTTGTGATGCATGACGGCCAACGTGGGGAACACCCAGGTACTGGCTGGGGGGACTATGTTGCTGTCTGCGAAGCTCACCCACTGCACCACCTGGGCTGCTGCCTCGGGGGTTCTTCCCCATAGCTCCTCATTGCTCACATGGCATTGCTTTCAAACACACAGAATCCATCCTCACCTTCAAACGCTGGGACCTTGCCAGCAGGGAATTTGCGGAGAAATGCGGGGGTGCGGTTGGTTTGGCCAAAGTGGAAGTGGGGTGGCATGGAGAGCACTCGGATCTGAGCCCCACTGTACTGAGCAGCGATGAGGGCCTTGCAGGCCCGCCAGTTTTCTGGATATGTGTACAGGGTCCCAGTCGCCATGGTGATTCCGCAGAGAAAGGCTCAAGTATTCTTTTTTTTTAAAAATTATTTAATCATTCTATTGGGGGCTCATACAACTCTTACCACAATCCATCCATCCATCCATTGTGTCAAGCACATTTGTACATTTGTTGCCATCATCATTCTCAAAACATTTGCTTTCCACCCAAGCCCCTGGTATCAGCTCCTCATTTTACCCTCCCTCCCCACTGCCCCCTCCCTCGTGAACCCTGGATAATTCATAAATTACTATTATACTTTGTCATATCTTACACTGTCCGACGTCTCCCTTCACCGGAGTAATCAAGTATTCTTAAGACTTTCCTTCAGTCTCTATCTTCTGTGTCAAGACACGCTTCCCCCCGTTTTAATATTTCATGAATTGGTGTCCTACCATCGCAATGTAAGGGTGCAAAGTGTCACCGTTTAGACAGCATGGTCTTCCTTACTTCGCGGTACACAAAATGATGCCGCGTCTTAGAACAGCAGTGTTTTAGCATCAATGAAATACTCATCCTTACCACGATGAAATCCGTCGAAGATTGCTAATTGGTCCCTCTAAGAATGCCTTCCTTCTCTCTTTGGCAGTAGAAGGAATCACTTTTTTGCTTAGCACATGGTCATCTAGCTAGAGTTGTATTTTCTAGACTCACTTTCTCTGATGGGTGGCCCTGAGAGCAGGATCTGACGGACAAGGCGTGATTGGAAGCATGTGTGCGTCTGGGTCTTGCCATTTAAAAAGGAATGGCATCTCCTTCGGTCGCCATCTTCTCCTTGCAATGGGATAGAGGGAGAGTAAGATGGTGGCAACCCAATTTCAGCCCCCTGATCTGTCACGAGTGATGGGGAGGAACCCTCAATGGGGCTTGCCTGCTTTGGACCATCACTTGTTGGTGGATGCACTAGAGAGAAAGAGGCTCCTCTCTCTCTCCTGTCACCTTAGTTTGGGGTCTGTGTTTCCATAGCAACACAGCCTGGTCCTGCGTCATCCTCACCATTGCTCTTATTTGTGGGCCATCGATGCAACCACTGGGTCAGTTCATCTTGTCAAATGTCTTCCTCTTTTGGGCTGTCCCAGTACTTGACCAAGTATGACGTCCTTCTCCAGGGACCGGTCTCGCCTGACAACATGTCCAAAGGATATGGGACAAAGTGTCACCATCCTTGCCTCTAAAGATCATTTTACTTGTGCCCTAAGGTGTCCGAATGTCTCCCTAGCTAACCTTCTAAAAAGTAAGACACCCACAAAATTTTTTTCTCTGCCTTCACCTTGGCTGCTCTCAAGCAGAGGTGGGCGTATAAAAGTGGCAGACGGGGATTTGGCATATTATGATCATGCATCAGTCGGTCACCACAATGCTCTCTGTGATGGCTTTCTATATGTTAAAGCAGCTGACGTCTGTGGAGTCTGTAATACAGTGAACCCTCGCCACTTCGCGCTTCGACTTCCGCGGCTTCACTCTATCGCGGTTTTTGCGTAACAGCGCATGCTCTGTCATTACTG
>NW_022107431.1:7631524-7646458 GCF_000313985.2 Echinops telfairi
ATTTGATTTACAAATAAGGAATCCTACTTCGCGGAATTTCATTTATCACGGTAGGGTCTAGAACCGATTAACCGCGATAAACGAGGGTTCACTGTAATGCTAGACTCTGCAATGGACACTTTACAAGGATTACATCACTCGATTCTCCTCAAAACCCCACAAGGTGAGTATGTTTATTAATCCGATTTTATCAATAAGGACAACAAGGCTAAGGAAGCGAAGCACTTGATACTCGGAAGGTGGCTGAGCCAGACAGAACTTGAAACCAGGCCACTGATCGCAGTCTTTGTTCGCATTCCCCACAGTGAACTGCTACATACAGACAAAGATTTTTATTCTAGAAAAAGTACTTAGAGCTGATGTCGAGCATCACCAATGTCGCTATCAATATAGACATAGAGACCTGCACAAAGAGCCTTCAGAAATTCATGGACAAATGGAATTAAAAGATAATGGAAACTTCCCATGAACTTTTGAGGCCATTTGGTGCAGCCTCATGGGAGAAAAACCGGTCTGTCTGCTCCTGTAAAGACTTAAAGTCTTGAAAACGCAGACGGACATTCTACCCTATCCTATAGAGTCTCTGAGTGGAAACTGACTTGATGGAAGTAAGTCACATATATACATGTGTACATATATGTGTGTAAAATAGCCACCAGTCATGTTAGTTGGTCGTGCAGTGGAAAATCCATGTCGCTGTGATGGTGCAGCTACACCACTAGTGTTTCGCGTCACTCGTGGTGGCCAGGTGTAAGCGGAGCTTCCAGACGAAGGCGCCCTAGCGAAAGGACCTGGATCTGCTTCTAAAAGGAAACCGTCCAGGAAAGACATTATGGATTCCAGTGGATAATGATCAGATATGATGTCAGAAGATGCATCCTTCGAGTGGGAAGGCCCTCGGAGCACTACTGTGGAAGAACTGCCTCCTCGAAGCAGAGCTGACCGGCCTGCTATGGAGGAAGTAGAGATTTCAGGATCTCTCTCTGCTGCTGTGTCAGGAATCAAAATGAGAAGAGCCAGCTGCAAGCATCCGTGAGCCATCAGAGCACGGAAGGCATGAAGTATGGATCTAGGACATTGTCAAGTGAAATGGATGCATACAGAGCCACATCCTAGTATCAGTGAGCTGAAATCAACTGATATTGGCCATTTTGAATAAACCATATAGTCTACTCTGCTGGGAATGAGAAATTGAAGAGGAGTGGCTTCCCGATGACAGTCAGAAAGAACACGATTAGTCTGATGACTATCCAAAATTTAAAAACCCACCACTAATGCCAAAGATGCTACACTATCACATTAATCAAACATGCAATCAAGATGTATTGATAATTAGTGGTGATTAGAATGTGAAAAGTTAGAAATGAAGTATACAGATCATAGGTAGTTTAAAAATATGGCATTAGTGATGGAAATGATGCCAGAGATCACGTGAATTTTTCAAGGTCAATGACTCATTCATTGAAAATACAATTTTGCAATGACATAAATGGAAATTATACATGTGGACCTTGTTAGATGGATTATACAGGGATCAAATTGATTACATCTATGGAAAAATATGATGGAGACACTTAATACCATCACTCAGGATAAAGCCAGGGACCAACGGCAGAACAGGCCATCAATCGCTCATATTCAAGTTCAAGTTGAAGCTGAAGAAAATTTAAATAAGTTCAAGCCAAAATATATCCCATCTGAAGTTTCATAAGTACCCCAAGAATCAATTTGACTCATTGAACGCTCATGACTGAATACCAGACAAGTCGTGAGAGGACACCAAGAATATCATACATGAATAAAGCAGTAGGTCATTCAAAAATCAGGAACAAAAGAGATCAAAATGGACATCAGAAGAGACTCTGAAAGTTGCTCTTAAATGTAGACTAGCTAAAGCTAAATGAAGAAATGATCGGGTAAAAGAGTTGAATAGACAATCTCAAAGGGCAATTGAGAAGACAAAGTAGTGTCTTATCATGAAAGTTGAAAAGATCTGGAGTTAGAAAACCAAAAGAGAAGAACATGCTCAGTCTTTTCTCAAGCTAAAAGAATTGAAGAAAAATCCAAGCCTCACATAGTAATATTCAAGGGTTCCATCCACAGTAAGGGCGAAGATGGCAAGACGTCACCTTACATACTTTGGATATACTTCAGGAGAGACCAGTCCCTGGAGAAGGACATCACGCTTAGGTAAGTGGGGGGGCAGTGACAACAAGGAAGGCCCTCAACCAGACGGATGGACACAGGGGCTGTGACAATGGCACAGGAACAATCGTGAGAGTGGTGCAGGACCAGGAAGGGTTTCATTCTGTGTGTCACCCTGGGTGGAAACCTACTCGGTGGTACCTAACAATAAGGACTCCAGGAGCAACCCAAAATAGAATAGCGCACGAAGCATCAACAGAAGAGGAAGGAACAGACAAGGGGCCTGCATCAAAAAACCGGGTAATGTTCAAGCATTTCAGAAGGTAGCCTATGACCAAGAACCCACAGACCTGAAGGAAAGGGTGGATTCAATAGATCGCAGCAGCCATCCGATGCCCTTGCAGGAACGGCCTTACACTGAAACCAACCTTGTCACCACAGAAGGGTGGGTAGGTGTAAAAAAACCACAGACTTTTCACCATTGTTGAGATCCTGGCCTGGCCAGCCCTGCGTCCTACTGTGTCTTTCTAGAATTCCAGACACAGGAGCCAGTAAATGCCCTATTGTCTACGCTCATTTGATTTTCAGTGATTTGCTGCCAAAGGCAGAATTATCTGAGGGCAGTTCAATCAAAACAATGCTTTTGCTTTAGTAATGGCGTATCTTAGGCAACATAATTTCAGACTGCACGGTTAAAATGTTTGCTTCCCTTCCTCAATTTGCTTTATAAAACTACTTGGTATTAGACTTCATTTCAAATGTTTCAGACTTAGAAGCAAGAAGTAACAGGACCCGGGCATTTCCTGAGCTCAAGCTTCATGCTTAAACTTTACTGCCTTCAACTCAACCAAAAGAATATGAAGTGCTAAGAACAAGTGAAAGCAATCCAGACAATAAAATCCATCTTCTCTGTCTGGTCGATGGAAGGATTAATAGTGCTTTGAAGCGAATAAGTATTTTGCCACATTTAGGAGCAAATTCAGCTGGTCTTTGATTTACTCGGTGCTTCTCCACAGTGACGCTGTTATTCTGAAAGATAACCCACTTTCTGGGTGTCCAACGACCTTGAGAGTCTCGGAGCAATATCTGGGGTGGAACTGGTCCAGTCAAGTTTTGGCAGCTCATGTGCGGTGCCTGCTGCAGCAATTACTCCTTTCGAATAACTTCTCGCTCCATAGTTTCACCATGAGCTGTGCTGACTTTCGGTGGCCCAAAGGTTACCAGAGTGTTGCTCCAACTGAGTCGGGGACAAAAGCACAGGAATGCTGATCGTACCTGGCTATGACAGTGACCTCTGCGCCTGTCAGAGAAGGAACAGCGAACTATTTCCCGCTACAACACACACGAGACAAGAGTGGCCAGGCTCCTACCTACGTCTATATCTGTCGAAGGCAGAAAACATGTGACACCCCCACAACCCCCAGCCCCAACCCACTGCCTCCCGGTTCATTTAGACTCAGAGAGACCCCACAGGACACACCAGAACTGCCCTGTAGGGTCTCCACAACTGTCCTCTTCAAGTATAAGCCCCTTGTCACATCTTCCTCCTGCAGGGTGGCTGGTGGGCCCGAACCACAGACCTCTGGTCAGCAGCCAAGCAGTCAACAGCTGTGCCAGCAGGACTCCTAAAACACTGGAAGGAAAACCAAGGCTGTCTCGTCCACTTCCTGCTCTCGCGGGCTCACTCCACTCCTTCCCCTTCTGGTGAACAATTTAAAACGAACCTTATGGAGCGGCTATTGAAAATGCAGAATTCCACGCATCTTTAGTTTCTTGGTGTTGCCATCACAGCAATATCGCCAGTGGTGTGATAGTTATTTTAACCAACAGACATTTATTTTCTGACTCTAGGTGGCCAGGACACAGGCTGGCACTCCCTCTGTCCAGTCTGGGGGAACAGCCTCCCCTCACTGTCTGCACTTCTCCCAGGGCTCCCCCAGGACCTCCTCACTCCTCGTGGCACTTACAGCTTGGCACCCAACCCGCTCCTTTTACGTCTCAGCGGTGATGAGCGTTGGCACACCCTCTACCTGATAGGGCCCCATGATCAGAACAAAGAACCTCCCAGGCCCAAATGCAACGACACCCACAGGTATAGGGGTCACGGTCCCACCCAATTCTATCTCTAACCCATTCAGACGTAGATAGGGCCACCACCACAATCACAATCCGAAACATCTCCATCTTCCCACCTCCAGTTTCCTCTTGCACCCTCTTTCCGCCCCCCCCCCCACCTAACCTGTTTTCTGTCAGCCCCCAAGTTTTGCCTCTCGTCACCCATTTCATGGAAATGGGATCATCCGAAGAAAAGTCAGGTGAAGTTGCAGCATGGAATCGGTGCCCTAGAACTGCCCACGAAGCTACGGTGGAATTGCTGTCCATCTTCCTGCATCTGTTCTCGACGAAGACGGCGATGATGACAGCAACCAATTTAAACCACCACCACGACCAGAAGGAATCACACAGTCGTCTGTCTTTGGGGGCTAGCTTGGCAGGTGACCTTCTCCTACCTGCACTGAGGCCATCTGAGCCTGGCACACGAACTGGCCTGGAGCAAAGGGACAGGGAAAGGGGCTCGTGGTCACATTTTCTTGTTTGGAAGGCCGTTGCCTAGTGATGTCATTCAGAGAGAAAGGTATTGCTCAAGGTTAAACGGCAGATGTTGGCTTCCCTGTGTTTATTTACTGAGCCCAACTGCTCTTTGCGCCATCCATCTCTTTAACTGTCTTTTAATTCTGCCAAGACTTTTGTTTTACATCAACAATGATGTACTCTATGCTAGAAGATTACTTTATTCCTCTTTCTCTGCTTAATTCAGCTCTATTTACAATTCTTCCTGGTGCCTTTCTGAAACATTTCCTCAAGCTGACATTTGAATTAACATTGCCAGGGAAGAGAGAGAAGTTATAAATCACCATCTGTTATAAACATCATGTGCAGTGTTCCCCCACGTGGGAGATGAGCTCAGGTCAGGAAGGACAGGCAGGCCACGGGCATGGGAGTGCACGGGGAACATTTTCTTACTGGGCCACTTGCTGAAACTCTAGGAACCTCAGCCTATCCGTGGCTGGAGGAGCAAAGTGCTCACTTCCTCGGGGAAATCTCAAGATTCAATGGGTAGACCAGTTGGTCAGCAATGCTCTTCCTTGCTCAGTCTTAGGGGATTCACATTTCTTGGCAGTCCCAGGCTCCAGGAATAATTTCTAATTACTAACGATCAATGAAGGAGCCCCGGTGGCATAGTGATTACTTGGGACACTAACCAGAAGGTCAGCAGTTCATAACCACCAGCCACTTCTCTGGAGAGAGATGAGATTTGCTACTCCTGTGAAGAGGTACAGTCCAGTTCTACCCTGTCTGATGGGGTTGCTGTGTGTCAGAACCAATTCCATGACAATGACTTTGACCTTGGATAGGCAGTGAAAAAGAGGCAGCACGAGAAGGGAAAGACCGTCAAGGCAATGGATCGACACAGTGGCTGCAGCCATGGGCTCCAACTTCACAGCGATTGGGAAGATGGGGTGGGCAGTCGTATATTTCGTTCTGGTGTACATCGATCGGATGGCTGTGCATTGGAACCGACTTGGTGGCATCTAACAATCATAACACCAGTCAGCAAAGAAATCTCGTGGAAGCGATGGCTACGTGCTCGCCCACGAACAGAAAGGTCATTAATTCAAACCTACCCCGTAGCTCTGCTGGAGGAAGAGGAGGCCATCTGCCCTGGTGATGGGGCTGCAGCCAAGAAAACCCTACAGGGCAGTTTGACTCTGTTGCACGGAGTCTCCCTGAGTCAGAACGGGATTCTCCGGCGCTGACATGGCTCGAACTGTGTCCCCTCCAGATCCGTGTTGTGAAATCCTAACCTTACAGTGGTTATCATCTCATTGGGGAGTGCATTTTCTCTGTTGTGTCAAGCAGACAGTATGCTCTTCGGGAGAAAGGCAGGGCTTTCTATTGCCATAACAATTGTTATAGTCTCAGAAAGTCTCACGAGCAGTCTCTAGCCTGTCCTACAGGGTCGCTGTGAGTCAGAATCCACTGCATGGCCAGGAGTTTGGTTCAGGCTCCAATTGATGTAGGGTATGTTTATGTCAATCGCTTCGGAGACAGACAAAGAATAGATTGGGCAAGCAGAGATGCGGGGAGAGAGGTGCAAACCACCCAAAGCTCAGGGAGGAACAGTAACGAGGAGAGACAAGGCAGGCAGACCAGAGCAGACAGACGTCTAGCCTCCTACCCCGCAGGAAAAGGACGTTCCGTTTGTTAAAGCTCGCGGTGTTTCCATGAAGGCTGCCCCAGGATAGACCCCCAATAGCAGCCAGCAGGGAGGTGGGCTTGTTATTGCTAGACTAGAGCCTGCCTCTCCTTAATCTCTGCCGAGTCCATTCGTAACCCTTACATCCCCCCATGCACAGGGAGCGCTCCCCAGAGGGTGGTTGTCTGACTCCTGGAGACCCTAAGGACAATAGGAAGAAGACTGGCCTGCCCAGAGCCACCTCCACAATTGTTCGTATGTTGGGGTCTAGTGTGGCAGCCCCTGTGTCGATCCATTTATTGAGGGCCTTACTATTTTTTGCTGACTCTCCACTTGACCAACCGTGAGGCCCTTTTCAATGTTAGTAGTACTTTTTTTATACATATAACCTAACAATCTGCTTTCAGAAAACATTTCATTTAGTAATTTTCATTCTTTCAATGGATAGACACTAAATAATACAGCAGGTCCTACAGAACAAATCAGCAACAATCAAAACAAGAAATAAAAACAGTTATCAGTTATCCTCCACCACCACCACCACCACCCCACCGGGGTGGGGGGTGGGGGATGAACAACAGAAGCCATGGGGGAAAGGAGACAGCAGTCAGTGTGAGATAGGAAAATAATAATAATAATTTATAATTTATCAAGGGGCTAGGAAGGAAGGGAGGAAAAAGAGAAGCTAATACTAAGGGCTCAATAGAAAGTAAAGGTTTGGAAAATAATGATGGCAACATATGTACAAATACACTTGATACAATTGATGTATGGATTGCTATAAGAGCTATGAGAGCCCCCAATAAAACGACAAAACAACAACAAACAGTTATCCAACCCAGTGCCCCCTAGCGGATGCCAGCTCATAGCAACCGTATACGACCAAGCAGGACCACTTCATTCGGGTGGTTCTGAGGCTGCAAACCCTTGTGGAAGTCAACAGCATATCCTTTTCAGGAATTTCAATAGCACATAAAGGGGGGATTCTTTTTTGTTGTTTAATCATTTTATTGGGGCCTCGTACAATTCTTATCACAATCCATACATACATCATGTCAAGCACATTTGTACATTTGTTGCCATCATCATTCTCAAAACATTTGCTTTCTACTTGATATCAGATCCTCATTTCCCCCCTCCCTCATGAACCCTTGATAACTTATAAATCATTATTATTTTTTCATATCTTACACTGTCCGACGTCTCAAAGGGGGATTCTTTTAATACATACTTTGATATTATCAAAGGAACCCAGGGGGCTGAGTAGTTAGGGCCGTGGTCTGTCAAGCAGAAGGATGATGGTTCAAAACCACCAGCTGCTCTGCGGGAGAAAGATGAGCCTTTCTATTCCTGTAAAGAGGTTCCAACCCAGGGGACAGCGCTAGCTTGCCTTAAAGGGTCACTAAGTCTGAATGAACTCAGTGGCACTGGGGTTGATTCTGTGGTTTGGAAATGAAACCCTTGGTAAAGAGAATGGAATTTGTTGCCTTAAAGGAAAAAAAAAGGAATGTTTTCTTTTTATATTGACTTTTTTTACATGATTATTTTTAAATGATATTTAAAATTTTTAAATGTAAATTAAAACTTAAACATATGGAAGAAAAAAAACATACTCCCAATTTGCACTACTGCTCCCCCATGCATGTAGGCAGGATCCCTAAAACTGAACGCAAGCACATAAGAAGACATCCTGCTCTGTAGGGGCCACACGTCAGCATCACCTGGGAGCTGCTGCGAACTCGGCCCCGCGGAATGGAGGCTGCATGTGAACAGCCCCCAGAGAGTGGTGTGGGAAGCACTGAGGGTCTCTGCATAACAAGAGCCTCTCACTGCGGATGGCCTATAGTCAGTGGTCTTCCTGGAGCCCAGGGCTCGGAAGGCATGGGAGTCTCCCAGACTTCGTGGAAAAACACTGCTGACCAGCAGGGGGAGGGATTGATCTCTATAGGCAGGTTTTCCATCTGTTGCACTGTTTCCCCAGGAAACATACAGAAGCGGAGGAAGAGGAGACTTTAGCTCCTCTGAGTCTAATTGATGTTGTAAACAGTTCATCATAAGTTCTCTGCTGACTCTGTTCTCCCAGGAATGGTTAATCTCTGTGCAGGAGATGAGAAATAAGGAGAAAGGAAAGCCGAAGAAGAGTCCGTGTATATCCCTTAGGGTGCTGGAAAAGTATGCCGAAAGTACCACGGACTGCCGAAAGAAGGAACCCTTCTGTCTTAGAAGAAAGAGTATCGCCAGAACGCTCTTTGGTAGCGAGGACGCTGAGACTTCGTGCTTTCAGGAGAGAGCAGTCCCTGGAGAAGGACACGGTGCTTGGTAAAGTAGAAGGGCGGCAAAAACAGAGGCAGGTCCTTGACAAGTCGGACGGACACAGTGGCGGCAACAATGGGCTCAAACATAAGAACAATTGAGAGGGTGGTACAGGACCAGGGGGTATTTGGTTCTGTTGTACACAGGGTCGCTCTGAGTCGGAACAGACCCATAGAGACCCTACACATGGCACCTAGCAACAACAACGTCTGTTGTGAATCAAATATCATTTCAGGATCGCATGCTCATCATATTGGAGGAATGTTTCGTTTTGTTGATATGTTGGGAACCACCCTCAAAGCTAGATGATTCCTAGCTTTTATAGACCTACAACCTTTTCAGTGCAGACTACATCCCAACTGAAAGGAAACAAGAATCCTCACAAGCAGTACGCAGCAGCATGATCATGCTGACACGGTTGAAGCAGTCAAGCATTTTCTTTTAGTTGCATCCACAATCGATGCTCACAGAAGCAGCATCAAGTCATCAAACTACATAATCCATCAAGCAAGTCTGTCATAACAGACCTGTTAACGTATTCAAAAGCAAAGACGTCGTTTGGGGAACACCTGACCCAAGCCATGATATTTTCAACAGTCTGATGTATATGTGAAAACTGGACAATGAAGGCAGACTAAAAGAAGAATTGATGCCTTTGAATTAGGGTGGCAGCCAAGAATATCGAAAATATCACAGATGACCAGAACAACAGACAACTCTGTCTTAGAAGAAGTATAGACAGAATGTTCCCTAGAATCGAGGATGTTGAGACTTTATCTCTTGTACTTCCAGAAGGGACCAGTCTCTGGAGAAAGAAAATCATGCTTGGAAAGAGTAGAGGGTCAGAGAAAAAGAGGCAGACCTCTGAGAGATGGACTGGCACCAATAGACGCCAACAAAGCAACAATTGTGAAGCTGGTGCAGGACTGGGCAGTGCTTGGAGCCAAATCAGTGGCACCTAACTATAACCATACCAAGCACCACCATGAAGATGTGAACTATAACATGAGCCACAGAGGCGAGCCACACATGTACGTGAACCCTGGTAAAAGCAAGACAAATCCTAGATGTGGTAGGTTTTTAAAGTATCTTATTTAAACCAACACTTTGTGTATTCCAAGTATTAGCCTTTCAAGATGCAGCCCATATGAAATTGTTAACGAGACACCTTATGTTCATTGTTCACACTAATTCTTCCAACTCCATTGTGCCCTTGACTCTGACCATGCACTTCAATGGAGACCAGCCACGGTTGACGTGCTCTGTCGCCACAGAACTTGGAGCCAGCCCTCTCCTGCATTAAGATTCTCCGTTGGGAAGATATTTTGTTCTATTCGTATGTGTTTGGCCCGCGAGAGGGCCTCTCCCCCTCCCTGGACTGGGCAAGCCGCCCAGAACAGCAAGAGTGCATCTGTGTTGAGGTCTCCCGGGACCCAGGGCTGCCTAGATGTCAGCAAAGGTTAACGGGCTGCAGTTGGGGGTCAGGGACGGGAACATTTCTTCATTCCTTAAAAACAAACTGAAAGGAGGTGGGGTTTTTGTGGTGAGGACTAGTGTGAGAAGGGGAGGGGGCAAGAAAGGGTGTTAAGTAAAGGGAGGAGAAAGGAAAAAAGAAAGAAATGTCCTGGCAGTTGTAAGCTGAACCCTATAGACTCAACCACTGCCCACCGGTCACTTTGAGGTACTATGGCGGCTTGCCTGTTGTGGTGATGCTGGAAGCTGGACCCCTCAACCCCCACCCCCAGCAGGGTTACCTAAGGTGGACAGTGTTCACTAGAGTTTTCAGACTAAGAGACGCTAGGAAGCAAGACCTAGCAACCCACGTCTTAAGATAAGCCCATGAAAATCTTCAAGATCCCAGCAGAGTATGGTCTGCCTCACTTGCTTTGGACACAGTATCAGGAGGAATCGGTCTCTTGAGGAGGGCATCTTTTTTGATGAGGGAGCGAGTCAACGAGGGAGAGAGACCCCCTGTGAGATGGATTGGTGAACGGTCATGGATTCACAGATTCAAAGAAGCCAGCAGTAGGGATCGAGGGCCAATCCAGCACTGGGACATGTTTCCTTTGTTTGTACCTAAGCTCACCAGGAATTGGAGCCGACTGAATGGCAACCATCTATGTGCCTAAAGACGAGACATTTGGGGCAGGGGGAATAAAGCACCCTACAACTTGTGCTAGTGGATTGAACTGAGCATACTCCTCCGACTTTCTCATCGTACCCGACAAGTCTATTCTCACTCATAGGGACACGTTAGGACAGGGTAGAACTGCCTCTGTGGATTTCCAAGGCTTTAAATCTTTACGGGGGTAGAGAGCCTCGTCTTTCTCTTGAGGACTGGCTGGTGGTTTCAAACTGTTGACCTTGTGGTTAGCAGGCCAGCGGGTGGCCCACGATGCCACCAGGCTCCAACAGCACGAACACTGATCAATGCCAAGTATTTAAATGAAAATGTTCTTAATCTTAAATTTTTTAAAAATCCCAATGCCTTAAACTACAGTAGCATATATGAATCTATAAAGATTTTAGCTCTAAAGATCGGCCCATGGGTTATCTGTAAGTCACTAGGCAGGCAAGGAGTTTTTGAAGACAGAGAAGCAGAGAGGAGTCCGGGCAAATCATTTGACCAAAAAAACCAAAAGCAACCACATTCCCCAGCCCATTGCAATGGTGACAGGCATTTGTTTTGGCCTCTTGAAAGCTTGCTTCAGAAACTCTTTTAATAAGAGCACGCTCTTTCATATCAGAATAAGCAAAACAGGCAAATGTAACTCACCACTGCCTTCCTCCTCTCTAGTTGACCACCAGGTCCTGGTCAACCTGGCCCAAACCCTGGTCTCTTCTCTGGCTGGTCAGGATGGGCTTCCAGGGCTTTGCAGGATTCTTTGCTTTGCTATGATCCCTGGCAGGTGCCTTCCTGTCTGGGCCAGGCCCTTTCTTCTGGGGTGACCACTTTCTGCACATGGGCCTTGGTGGTTCAGTGGTAGGTAGTTCCATGGGGAAGACCTGCATTCAATGCCCATCCAGTGCACCTCCTGTCTCTGGAGGGCGGTGTGTTGCTGTGAAACACGTTTCAGACAGACTAGGTCGGAAGGTACTTTGGACCTTTCCCATACTTTGACCACGTTACCAGGAGGGACCAGGCTCTGGAATGACATCCTGCTTGACAATGGAGAGGGAAGACCCTCCATCAGACAGTCTGAGACAGTGGCTGTGACAGAAAGCTTCCACATGGCAATGCTTGGGAGTGACGGAGCAGGACCATACGGTGTTTCTGTGGTGCGTGGGGTGGCCATGATTGGGGAATAATTTGATAGCATCTAATAACAATACATACCAGGGTCTTTGAAAAATTCATGGAAAAATTCCATTATCTTTCAATTCCATTTTCCATGAACAATTTTAAGCCCCCTTGTACACACACACACACACACACACACACACACACACATACACACACACAGACATGAGGGTAAGTAAAAAAAATATTGCTACTAAGATTCAAATGTATACATATATGGGTTTATTCCAAACCAAATATGTTTAAATATGTTTCTGCTATCAGTGGATGAATGCTGACAAGTTCTCGCAGTAACACACTCGTCTGACTCTCATTTGAGTGCCTTCAAAAAAAAAGAATTTTTTTTTTGTGGCAGTGGGACAAATAATTTTGAGGTCAGGACTTACATAAGATTATTTTTACAGCACTCAACTAGGCATTGTCTTCCATCAGTCGGTGTCTGGGAATGCTGTCCCACGTGAGACAACAGTGTTTTGGGGATCAAACATCTTAAGGAAGCTGGAACGCGCTCACAGATGAACACCAGGCCAAGAGGTCAGCTCTGAAGGTTCTGGCAACTGGTTTGGGGGATTCCAAAGGGGTGAACCTTGATATATTTTCTTGAAGGACATGAGCTATTTAAAGGAGTTTATTATGATGAAGTTAAACAAACAAACAAACACTTGAAAATACATTGGTGGTAAAAAAATGCTAGGAAGATTTTATCCCACCGTGACAATGTGCCAGCTCCTTCTTTGAGTGTAGTAAGCCTACCGACCCTATGAGAATTTCCATGGAAAATCCTTCTCCATCCGCTCTACAGCCCTAATCCTGTGCCTTCAGACTGCGTGTGTTCAACTCTCCAAGAACCTTGAAAATCAATAAGATTTGAGTGCCTTAAGAATGTCAAAACTGCCACTTGGATGTGATGTCAACGGGAGAGCCCTTTCTCCTGGGAAAGGCTGTTGGTGTTAGGTGCCATCGGGGCCGGTGCACCAGAAGGAAACGCTATCCAGTGCTGCCTCACCCTCGCCACTGTTCGCAGGTGTGAGCCCATGGTGGCGGCCATGGCGGGAACTCATCCTGTTGGGGCCTTCCTCTTTGTCCACGCCGCTGGACTGTCAGGCGTGATGTCCTTCTCCAGGGACGGTCTCTCCTGATGACATGTCCAAAGAATGCGAGACAAAGTCTTGCTGTCCTGACTTCTAAGGAACATTCTGGCTGTCCTTCTCCCAAGACAGATGTGTTTCATCTTCCGACAGTCCACAGTACTTTCAATAGCCATTGCCATCACCACAATTCAAATGTATCGATTCTTTTTCAGTCTTCCAGGAAGGTTGATGGAGATGGAAACCCGACCTTCAGAAGTCTACCGTACTACATGGAAGCTATGTCAAGAAGCAACAACTCAACTTTTTGATATTTTGGTTAAATAGCAGTTTCTATGATTTGGTAGCAATAATTTTTTACTCATCCCTGTGTATGAGTGTGTGTGTGTGTAACACATCTATCTAGAGCCATACATTGAGAGAGATTAATGGCTTTTAAGGAATTGACTCATGGGATTGCTGGGATGGACAAGAACCAATTCACAGGGCAGGGCAGGAAGCCTGGAACGGCAGGCGGGATCCTTCTTCCAAGAAACCCCAGTTTTGGTTTATCAGAGGTAAATCTCCTAAGAGTCCATGGACTGTAAATACGAATCAAGAAATAAAATACCTTCCTGGCAACATGGAGATGAGTCTCTGACCAAACAACTGGGTACCGCAGGCAGCCAGGTGAACGGAAACACAACAGAGTTTGTGGCTCTTCTGTGCGATTGAGTGGGGCCACTTTATCCAATCAGGTTTGAGTTGCGAGCATGGAATCAATGAAACAACAATGTCCCGAACTCTTTGTCTTCTGCAATGATTTAGGCCTTGAACTACAACAGCCACAAAATGAAATAGACTGAAGTGAATCCCAAACACAACACATAGGACTGAGGCTGTGCTTCAACTTATGGGACGGGAAAAAAATCCCCATTTATTTCCATCACACACACACACACACACACACACACACACACACACACACACATTAGAGAATCCCTACTGGCTAGGTAAGCGCTCAACTGCTCACTGGTAGATTGGCAATTCAAACCCACCACCTGTTCCACAGAAGAATGATGTGGTGGTCTGCTTCCATAAAGATCGGCACCCCAGCAGGACTACTTTGTCATACATGGTATCCGAGGAATGGACGCAATGGCACAGAGAACAAGGAAAATCAATCCATGAGGAGTCATGGTGGCAATATGGTTAAGCTCTTGGCTGCGGACTGAAAAGCTGGTGGTTCACACCCCACAGCTAGTCCACAGGAGAAACGGTGGTGGTGACTGCAGTTGAGTCCGTCTGAGCCATAGCCGCCTCACACACAACAGAACGAAACCCGGCCTGGTCCTGCACCATCTCGCAGTGATTCCTGTGCTTGAGCCCCTGGTTGCAGCCCCTGTGTCCATCCATCTCCCTTGAGGGTCTTCCTCTTTTTTGCTGCCCCTCTGCTTCACCAAACATGATGTCCTTCTCCAGAGACTGGTCTCTCCTGACAGCATGTCCAAAGTATAGGAGGAGATGTCTCCACATCCTTGCCTCTAAGGAGCACTGAGATAGTTAAGGTTTATTGTGCCAAACTGGCTGATAAACACATGTGGGATTAATTGAAGGTCGGAGGGATAAATGACTCAGTGAGCATCGCTTTTCTAGTTCTCCGTCTCTTGCTTTGTGAAGGTCGCACCAGGGTGCAGCTGCCTTAGCCAGTTCCCTGCTTTAGCTGGTAAGGCTCACTTCCTGCAAGATAGCCCTGTGGAGACGCCACATGGACCTACCCCGATGCAGCCCTGGGTGCGGGAGCAGCCGTGTGGAGACCCCTGCCAGCACTGAGATGCTTACATGCTCAC
>NW_022107431.1:7646558-7653509 GCF_000313985.2 Echinops telfairi
CACACACACACACACACACACACACACACACACACACACACCGCAGAGAATCCCTACTGGCTAGGTAAGCGCTCAACTGCTCACTGGTAGATTGGCAATTCAAACCCACCACCTGTTCCACAGAAGAATGATGTGGTGGTCTGCTTCCATAAAGATCGGCACCCCAGCAGGACTACTTTGTCATACATGGTATCCGAGGAATGGACGCAATGGCACAGAGAACAAGGAAAATCAATCCATGAGGAGTCATGGTGGCAATATGGTTAAGCTCTTGGCTGCGGACTGAAAAGCTGGTGGTTCACACCCCACAGCTAGTCCACAGGAGAAACGGTGGTGGTGACTGCAGTTGAGTCCGTCTGAGCCATAGCCGCCTCACACACAACAGAACGAAACCCGGCCTGGTCCTGCACCATCTCGCAGTGATTCCTGTGCTTGAGCCCCTGGTTGCAGCCCCTGTGTCCATCCATCTCCCTTGAGGGTCTTCCTCTTTTTTGCTGCCCCTCTGCTTCACCAAACATGATGTCCTTCTCCAGAGACTGGTCTCTCCTGACAGCATGTCCAAAGTATAGGAGGAGATGTCTCCACATCCTTGCCTCTAAGGAGCACTGAGATAGTTAAGGTTTATTGTGCCAAACTGGCTGATAAACACATGTGGGATTAATTGAAGGTCGGAGGGATAAATGACTCAGTGAGCATCGCTTTTCTAGTTCTCCGTCTCTTGCTTTGTGAAGGTCGCACCAGGGTGCAGCTGCCTTAGCCAGTTCCCTGCTTTAGCTGGTAAGGCTCACTTCCTGCAAGATAGCCCTGTGGAGACGCCACATGGACCTACCCCGATGCAGCCCTGGGTGCGGGAGCAGCCGTGTGGAGACCCCTGCCAGCACTGAGATGCTTACATGCTCACGGATTCGGCTTTGCTCTTGCAGTCGGCGTCATTGCGTGTGTTTTGTGAGATTGAGGAGGATTTTGTAGATTGGTGTCAGACATATGGACTAATGTTGGATTTATGGGCTTGGACAGCACTGAGTTGGGATGCTTTCTTAATGTACACTTACCCTGTATATAAAACTCTCTCTTATACATACGAGTTTCGGTGGTTGTTTCCCTACCTTACCCAGATGAACACAAGCACTCTACTGTGCTTCTTCCAAGACAGGCTTGTTTGTCCTTGTAGCAATCCATGCTCCACTCAATGGTCTTCTCCAGCACCACAATTCAAATGCAGCCATTCTTTGTTAGACTTTCTTATTCCATGTCCAACTTTCACATGCGTATGATGAATGGAGAATACTATGGCTCCCATGGGTCAGGGGCACCTTACTCCTCTAAGTAACACCTTGGCTTTTCGACACCTTAAAGAGGCCCTGTTCCGCAGCTTTACCCAATGCAGCGCATCCTTTGAGCTCTTGATTGGCTGCTTCCATGGGCATTGATTGTGGATCTACACAAGACGAAAACCTTTATCAAGTTCAATCTCCCCCCATTTGTTAAAATGTTACCTACTGGTGCGGTTGTGAGGATTTTTGTTTTCTTTACATTGAGTTGTCATCCATCTTGAAGGCTGCAATCCTTGATCTTTATCAGCAAGGGCTTCAAGGCCTCCTCGCTTTCTGCCAGCAAGGCTGTGCCATCTGCACATTGAAAGTTGTTCAGAAACGTTCCTGCAAACCTGACATCAATTCTTCTTCCTATAACCCAGCTTCTCTGATGATTTGCACAGCATACAGAATGAATAAGTACGGCGAGATGATGCAACCCTGGCGCACACCTTTCTTGATTGTAAACCATGTGGTATTCCCTTGTTTTATTTGTACAATTGCCTCTTGATCTATGCACAGGTTCCGCCTATGCACAATGAAGTTGGGAGATTCCCATTTTCCCAAGGTTATCCACAGTTTGTTATGATCCACAAAGTTGAATCCTTTCGTGTACTCAACACTCTAAAGAGGTCTTGTGCAGCATATTTACCTAATGCAGTATGTCTTTTGATCTCCTGACTGTTGCTTCCAGAAGCATGATTGAGGATTCCCTTGACACCTTCAAATTTCTCCTCCACTTACCATGATGTGACCTATTGGTCCAGTTGTGAAGCTTTGGTCTTCTTGACATTGAGTTGTCATCCATACGATCCTTGTTCCTCATCAGCAAGTGCCTCAAGTCCTCCTCACTTTCAGGAAGCAAGTTTCTGTCATCTGCATATTGCAGGTTGTTAATAAGCCTTCTTCCAATCCTGATGCCACATTCTTCTTGAAATAAGCCAGCTTCTCTGATGATTTGCTCAGCGTACAGATTGAATAAGTATGGTGAAAAGATACCACCCTCATGTGCACTCTTCCTGATTTTAAAATATGAAATATTCCTTGTTCCATTCTTATAACTGCCTCTTGATCCATGTGTGAGTTAAACAGGAACATAATGAAGTGCTCTGGAATTCCCATTCTTACCAAGGTTTTCTGTAGCTTGTTATGATCCACACAGTAGAATGTGTTGGCATAGTCAATAAAACACAAGTAAACATTTTTCCGATATTCTCTGCTTTTGAGGTAGCTCCATCTGCCCTCAGAATGCTTTTCTTTGTTCCATGTCCTCTTCTGAATCTGGCCTGAACCTCTGGCAGCTCCCTGTCAATGCACTGCTGCAATCATTGTTGGATGATCTTCAGCAAAATTTTACTTGTATGTGATATCAATGTTATTGTTCTGTAGTTTGAGCATACTGCTAAATCACCTTTCTTTGAATGGGTATAGACATGGATTTCTTTCAGCCAGTTAGCCAAATTTCAAATTCTTCCAGTCAGTCTTCCAAATTTCATGGCACAGATGAGTGAATGCTTCTAGTGCTACGCCAGCTTGTTGAAGCTGTTCAGTTGTCATCCCATCGATGCCTGGAATCTTGCTTTTGGACAAGGCTTTCAGTGTATCTTGAACGTCTTCCTTTAGCAGCATTAGTTCTTGCTCATATGCTGCCTCCTGAAAAGGTGGCATGTCAACTAGTCCTGTTTGGTACAGGGACTGTGTGGATTTTTCTGTCTTCTTTTGATGCTTCTGGCATCATTCAATCCTTACGCACTGTGGTAGTTACATCATCCGGTGTCAATTTGGGACTTGAGAGGATTAAGAATGAAGGGGTGGAGTCTAGCCTGTCCATCAGTAGATAGCCAATGAGGCATCTGTGTGGGCATGGCCTTCTCCTGAGGATTCTGGGAACTCCTAGATTTCCTCCTTGGAGGCAGGAGACACACTCTCTCTGCTCACTTCCTTGAAGACTCTCTTTTGGCTCGCTCCCTGCGAGACATCGCTGAGGAGAAGCCACATGGACCCACTCTGATGCAGCCCTGGAGCTGGAAAAGCCACGTGGAGACCCCTGCTAGTGCTGAGATGCTTACAACATCACTGGATTCACAAGAATTCCCACCCACTGGCCTGTGACCTTCCTGTATTTGGTGTCGTTGCATGTGTTTCATGAGTCTGAAGAAGACTTTATAGATTGGTATTGGGACATATGGACTAATATCGGATTATGGACTTGATCTGGACTGGACTGGGATGTTTTCTCAATATTCAATTGCTCTTGTATATAAAGCTCTTTCTTATATACATATTTGAGGGCCTATGCATTTCTTTCTCTCATCTACCCGGACTAACACATGCACTAACCACAAAAACTAGTGATGAAGAAATTGAAGAATTCTACGAACAACCTTAGTCAGAAATTGATCAAATATGCAATCAAGATGCATCCATAATTCTTGGTAATTGGAATGCAAAAGTTGGAAACAAAAACGAAGGAACAGTAGTTGGAAAATATGAACGTGGTGACAGAAGCTAGAGGTGTCATGATAGAATGTACAGCGCATAGCCTGTAAAAAGCTATGGGGCAGTTCTACTCATTGGAGAGGGTTGCTATGAGTCAGAACCAGCTCGGTGGCACCCGACAGCATACATGCACGGTGTTGTTGTTGTTAGGTGCCCCCTCCTAGCGACTCGTGTAACAGAATGAAACACTGCCCCATCCTGCCCCATCCCTGCAATTATTGTCATGTTGGCGTCCATTGTTGCAGTCACTGTGCGCATCCATCTCATTGAAGGGCTTCCCTCACTTGATGTATCTGCCACCTGCTTGTCGCACTGTGGTGGCCCATCTGTTAGCGTGTCATTGTGTGGCGGTTTGTGTCTTGTTGAAAGTTAGGTTTCGCCTAGTATTTCAAATCCCAGCAGAGTCATTCATCCATGGTGGACAGGTTTCAGCAGAGTTTTCAGACTGAGACAGATTATAAAGACAAAATCAGCCAAGCCAAATCCTACGAATCACAACAAACCACTGTCCAACTCACTTGCTGTGGACCCATCACTGGGAGAGATCAGTCCCTAGAGGAGAGAAGGCCAACAAGGGCGTGTCATGGGCACCCTTGGGGAGACGCGGGATCTGGCAACATTTTGATTAGTTTTAGGTAAAGCCGCTCTGAATCAGAGTGGGCTTCGCAGCAGCTGACAGAGTCTGTGCATATGGTGACTATGAGTGTAGTTGAATCGTTAAGAAACGGTTAGTAGTCGGGGCAGTGAAACAGCAGAGAAAAACCAAGGGAAAGCAATCACAGGCGCTGCAGGGAAGAGCTACGAGCCGGCTGGACTATGTATTGGGAGATGCCTTTTAAATACTACACAGAGGCCGCTGGCAAAGCCGATGATCTGAACTCAGTGCCCTCTTCGTGAAACTCAGCAACTGTTCATGAAATACACAGCGGAACAGATGAAGTTACATTTCTGTATTGTGTATAGCATTATACTTTTGTTTCTAGGGCAACCACATGTCAGTTACACTAAAGTGGTATTTCCAAACCCATGATGACCGAGTAAATTTCTGTGATCCAGCTTTTAATGTGAAAAAAGTTTTTTTTCACTGCAATAATTAATAATCAGCTGTTGAACTTTAGTGACTGGTTGCTTTTAGACTGCAAAGCAGACCATGTAGTTTATCAAGCAGTAGGGAGGAAAGAGACAGTAAATGATGCTGCGGGAAATCCAGACTATATTTCTCTCAATTGTTACCAACGCCTGCCCCCTGTCTCCACACAGTGGGTAAAGGGGGTCTGAGTTGCTGAGTGTCTACTTGAATTGAATTTGGTAAAACTTTGCATAAGGCAGGTCTCAACGAGGATTGCTTAAATGTGGATGACTCTGCCTAGACCATTGATCAAAGCATGGAGTTAGTTCACCTATTGCACTCAGTGCCCAAAAACAATTGTGCTGAATACTCATTCATTAGGGCCTCCAACTTTTCTCATGATCTCAGCTACTTGTGGTAAGCTTGACGTAAACAGGAAAAGCCAACCAGGAACCCCACTGGGATATAATAGGCCATTGTGTACCACGTAACTCAATCCTTCCCACCCAGCATGCATGACTTGTCCATAAGTCCAGGGAAAGATCAGACTCTAAGGAATACAAGTCTACTTTATGGACTCGACTACACTGAAGGGAGCTTAAAAGCTGTTGTCAAATACGTGAAGACTTTCTGGGGTTCCTCAGCCTTTCCTAAGAACATCAAATAACATTAACCTTCAGAGCGCATGTGCTCATTGCCTGAAGAATGAAGAAAAATCTATGTGTGCTGACAGATTAGTGACTCTCCCCCTTTTAAAATAGGAAGACCTTTGTTTAATGGAAGAAAATTTAACTGTTACTCCTGAGAAGCAATGATGCTTTCTATCATTGAGACAAAATGCTAACAAAATATTTGTTAGGAAAATCATAACACCCTTCAATTCATTATAATTATGAATCATAATAATATCTACAGCCATGTGAAAGAAAATAGGAGATATTTCTCTAAGCCATATTAATCCAGTCTACAGAGAAGGCTCTGTTGCAATTAGCTTGTGGACTTCTGCAACAATCCCATTGTCCCCAAGGATCTGCTGCCATTTGGAACAGATGTGTATCAGGAGTCTTCCATCAATTCTGAGGCTACACTCACAGCTGTGGGAAGACAGGAGCGGGCTGACAAGAGCTTTGCAAGCTGCTCTTCCCGGTTCCCTCTGGAGTCGCCATCCAGGCTTATCACGAGAGGAGGTGACAGTTTTTGCTCTTACATGAAAGATTGCTCAAGTAGAAAAAGCATGCTTGGTTCTGTGCCAACACTCTCTCAATTCTCTTGAACAGGATCTCCTGATGTCTCCTCCTGTGAAGAACACAAAGACGCCCCGCTCCCTCGCTGTTGGTACTTGCCATCTCACGGCAATCCCGTCCACTGCAGGACACCGCGTGGGCTGGTCTTGCTCCATCTTTAACGCAACAGGGTTGTGGTCACTTTGCACTGGGTTTTGAATACCCAACCCAGCAGGGGGTAGGATGGGGAGGGTTCATCTTCCGGCACTGGATTGAATAATATCCTGTTGTGGTTCTTAAGGGTTTTTATTTGTATAATTTATTGTTTTTCCTGATTTTTGTTGAGAATAGACACAGCAGAGGATACGCCAGTGAAACCATTTCTACGGGCACAGTTCCGTGAACTCCACGTACGATTCAGTGACATCAACTCCTTTCCTCGAGTTGTGCAGTTGTTCTTGCCCTCCTTTCCTGAGCTGCTCCTTCCCCACTAACACGAACTCCCTGCTCCCCAAGCTTGACCTTCAGACTTGCTGTCGACTTTTCATCCTCTACAGACAGGTCTTAAAAGAACACCATGCTCAAGGCACACATTCTTGACTGGTTCAGCCAACTTGTACTGGTTTTAGGAAGCCTTCAGGAGATATTTTTCACTTCAAGTTTAAAGATGACCTCAGGGTAATCATTTCAGGGGTTCATGCAGCCTCCATGAGGAGTTGACAATCTCTTCTGCACTTACCCCCTATCATCAGGATCCTTCTACCGAATGTTTGCTCGAAATGGTCAGTAATGGTAGCTGGACACCATCCAGTTTGGGTCTCAAGGCAAAAGAAGGCAGTTGTTCAAG
>NW_022107431.1:7653609-7665407 GCF_000313985.2 Echinops telfairi
TCCTCTTCTTCCGGAAATCTAGGCAAAGACCAATTGTTGCACCTTGGATGGTCACCTGCAAGGGTTCTAGACCCCAGATCGTATGCAGTCAACCAGGAGGTAGAACGGAAGCACTAAATATATTAGGCAAGTGACCAGGGATGTCTTACAAAAACTATGACCTAAACTTTCAATCCAAGGAATGAAATCCGTGGAGGTGATTGGTTGTACAGGAACAGCCCCAAGAGCGTGTCTCTCTCTCCCCGTTGTTGCAAATCTACCTATCACACATCTTTTGCAAACTCAACTTTATACAGGTGTACAGCTTATTGATAGTGATGGCATTAATTGGCTGCACAACTCTACCCTTATGCAAAGCGATTTTTTCCATCACCTGAAACTGATATTCGCTGCTCTGTAAGCAATTACCTTCTTCCACCTCTGCTTTCCTCTCGACCCTGCTAAAGACTAATAATTTTCTTCTCAATCCAGTTGCCAAGGAGTCCTGGTGACAAAGTGACAGCATGTTGGGCTACTAACCTCAAGGTCAGCAGTTTGAAACCACCAGCTGCTCTGAGGGAGAAAGTTGGGACTTTCTACTCCCATAAAGAGTTACAGTCTCAGAAACTCACAGGTGCAATTCTACCCTGTCCTATAGGGTCACTGGGAGTCAGCATTGACTGGATGGCAGTAGTCTGGTTGGTGATACAGTTGCCTCTTCTTGGTTTTTCCTATATGTAAGATCACACAACATTTGTCCTTTGTGGTTGACTTGCTTCATGCTCAACATAAAAGCTTCAAGCTCACTGTCTATTGGACAGGTATTAAGATGTCATCTCTTTACTGAGCATCCCATTATGTGGATGGACTGACCTTTTGTTTGAACATTCATCTGTGGATGAGCATTTAGCTTGCTCCCCACCTTTGGACTATTGTGAATTGTGCTGCAGTGAATGCTGATGTCCACGTCTCTGTCTGAGTCTCTACTTTCAAGTCTCTGGGCTACAACTTGGTGTGGACTTGCTGGGGGTGTGCAGTGGTTCTATTTGTAGTTGTTTAAGGCACCACTGCACTGTTTTTCATAACAACTAGACCATTATGCATTCCTACCAGCAATGGGCAAGGATCCCAATTGCCCGCGTCCTCGCCCACCTTTGCTTTTTTCTGTTGATCCTACCCATCCTTGCGAGCGCGACATGCTGTCTCCTTGAGGGTCTGGTGTGTCTCTCGGGTTTTGCAGTGATGCCGAGCATCTCCTCATGTGTTTGGTGCCCGTCTGCATGGCCTCCTTGGTGAAATGTGTATCCAAGGTCTTTGCCTATTTTTTGATTGAACCACTGATCTCTTTGCTAGTGAGTTGTTGAAGTTCTTTATATAGTTTGATAATTAGATTACTTGTCAGATTATGGTTCCTAAAGATATTCCCCATGTTGGTAGCCTGCCTTGTCACTCCCCCCTTTGGGGAGGGGGGCGGCGGTAAAGTCTTTTAAGGAACAAACGTTTTTAATGTTAATGAGGTCCAACTGGATTTGGCGCTTCTGGTTTTCCCTGTTGGGTCCCATATGGTTCTGATTGGCTAATTTCCAGAAGTAGATCACTGCCAGGCCTTAGTTTCTAATCTTTCTTCTTCTGGAAACTCCTCTGGTGCCTGTTCGTCATAGGTGACCTGCTGATAGTTACCCGAGTGGTGCAATAGTCCCCAATATCACAGTAACCTGCAATCCATTGTAAATCAATCAGCACCACCATCCACACTGCCCTGCACATCTGTCTGAGTTTCTACTTTCAAGTCTCGTGGCTTTTCCTAGGTGCGGAACTGCTGGGTCGTGCTATAGTTCTACGTGTCGTTTTCCAAGGAGCCGCCACACCGTTTCTCATAAAGCTCTGCCATTCTTCCCACCAGCAAACAGCAAGGGTGACCCAGTGAGCCACCAGCAGAGAGGTGACAGTTCTGATCTTGAAGGCCATGCTCCAGGCACCGCATGAAAGGAGTCTCTTCACTGTTTGGAAGCGCCTCAAGGCTTCCTCCCACTCAGTACCCGCTCCCACCTTCTGCAGAGGAAGCGATCCTCTGTCCTCCCATAGCTCCGAATTCAAAGACATACAAATGACACAGGCCCTGATTCTCTTCCTCCACCCTGATGATGTCGCCGTCTCTGAGTGAGCCCAGTCCAGGGGGTGAGTGGGGGTACCACCTCAGCACCCGCTTGAAGAAACATGACGATGGCAACGCAGTCCAAGAGTTCTCCACCCAGCCTTCTGTTCAGTGCATCTCATACTTTCGCCTCTATGGAAGGGCGAAGAGAAAAGCAAGTGGGAGCCGGAAGCGGTGTCTCTAACCAAAAGGTTGGTGGTTTGGCTTCATCCAGAGGCTCCTGAGTAACCAAGCTTGCCAGTCTGCTTCTGAGAGGGCACAGCTTTGCGAGCACGATGGAGCCATTCCCTCAACACCAGCGGTTCTCAACCTGGGGGTCGCGACCCCTTTGGGGGTCAAACGACCCTTTCACAGGGGCCGCCCGATTCATAACAGAAGCAAAATGACAGTGATGATGTAGCAACGAAAATAATGTTATGGTTGGGGGTCAGCACAACACAAGGAACTGTGTGAAAGGGACTTGGCATTAGGAAGGTGAGAACCACTGCTTTACACACACTGGGGCACTCTAGTTCGAAGGGACTCAACAGCTAGTGGCAACAGCACGAAGGGGGGCTCAGGCCCATGAACCCACCACCAGGTACCTTTGCACCGCTCTTCTTGGAGGGGCCGCGCGGGAGTGGAAGGAGTGCGTCTCAGCTTTATTTCCTCCCTTCCTACTCAGCACCCCTCCCTCCCACGGTTATCGGCATTGAGGTGCCCTGTGGACAGGACACTCATTTACTCTGGCAAACTACAAGACATTCGCGCTCCCTCTCTCGAGATTATTTCATGCAGACAGGCAATATTCATGCGGATCTGAGATCACGGCCAGGGCAGCTCTGGGTCATGAACGAGGATGCCAGGGCTCCAAGGTGGCGGCTACATGCCCAGCAAGCCAGCCTCCTCTCACGGATTCACAGTGGGGAAGCACAGTCATTTGTAAGGCAGGAAACGGGCAGGGGTGGGCCAATGGCAAGGAAACAAAACACGAGAACAAGTTGGCCATCTTTCTCTTTCACAGGCAGAGCATGAAGATGTCAAAGGAGGCACCAGGGTACCATTCATTCTGGTGGCAGATGCTCAGAAAACAAAACCACAACCTCGCTTTCTATTCTATGAGATTTGGGGGCCCAGATATTAAAATAATTGAGTTAGGAGCTTTCATGCGCACACAAAAACCAGATTCCTTGACGTTGAGTTGATCCCAGCTCCGGGTGAACCCATAACAAAGAAGAACTGCCCCTCGGGTTTCCAAGGCTGTCCTCTTCCCAGGAGGCCTTGTGGCACAGTGGCTAAAACACATTGCTGCTAATGGAAAGGTTGGCTGTTTGAACTCACCAGCCCGTTTGAGGGTGAAAGATGTGGTTACCCTCGTGGTATCCACCAGCCCCCAGATGGGCCAATAGAAAAAGAACACGTGAACACGATATACTCATAGTGCTGGGTTCACAGAGAGCACTGTGGATCCGTGCTCTCCGAACTTCAACTTGTATTGAGGTGAAGTGGTCCAGATTTTTACAAAAGCACAGCCCAGTGATTTCAAGGAAGGATCGGGAAGATCAGCTGACCTGGGCAGGGGAGAAGACCACCTCTGGGTCCCACATCTTTGGTGAGGCAAACTGAAAACTTGTCCAGCCTGTGATGACACAGTAATCCCATCCTTTAAGGACTATGTGGGTGGATTTCTAACTCACTTAAAGATGTACGGTGCTCTGGCACACCCTCCCTCAGGAGCTGTCTGGATTAAACTGAAGTGCAGGGGCTAGGAGATTCTAGGCTGAATTGCGATTAGTAGGAAAGAAATTATGTAGCCACAGGGTTGACTCACGCTGGACACAACAGCCAACCATGATGGTCTTTATTGCTGTTTTGTTGTAGCATAAACATCTCCATACACTAATTACTATCTAGTTTATTCCTACTCACGGGGACCCTGTGAGTTTCAGAGTGGTAGTGTGTTCCACAGGACCTCCACGCAATTCCGTTTTATCACACAGTTAAAGGCAGTATGGACTTCCGGAAAGATGGTGGACTAAGCAGACATGCTACACAGCCCTACGCTCACCCACACAGCAACCAGTGACACCCACACCCTCTCCACCGGAGGCTGGATTGGGCAGAGGGGCATCACCCCACACTGGGAGGTGCATGACCACTCCCTCAGCAGGACCGCTCTGGGTCGGGACTTCTTCTTTGGTTTCTTCCTCCTTTCTCTCGCCCTCCCCTTCTTCTTCCTCGTTTTTTTTACCTTTTCTCTTAGTTTTTTTTCTTGATGACTGTCTTTTTCTTTTTCCCCCCTCCCAAGTCTGGCTAATAGTGCTTTATTTCTTTCTTTCTCACGCTACCCATTTTTTCCTACCATTGTTTCCCCCTTTTCTTTCTCAGTTTAAAAATTTCCCGTTGGTGGTGTTTGCTTGCTTTCCCAGCTTGCTTTCAGTTTTCTGTTTTGATTGTCTTTTTTTTTTCTTCTCTTCGCGGGGAGTGGGAGGTGTTTTGTTTTCTTGCCCTACACAACAAGAGACAGCAAGTGTGCCTACACAGCCCAGTCATACCTGTACCTTCTACAGTTACACCAAATGGGCTAGGGCCACTACCCACTCTCATAAAACAAAAAAACCCAACCTCACTGCCATTGAGTTAATGCTGACTCACAGAGATGCGCTATTTGTTTCCAAGAATATAACTGTTTACAGGAATAGAAAGTCCAGTCTTTCTCTCTCAGAGCTGCTGGTTGTTTTGAACTGTCAACCATGCAGATCACAATAGGTTTATTGTGCCAAACTGGCCAATAGGAACATGTGGGATTAATCAGGTCACAGTTTTATTGGATGGCAAAGAGATAAATGGCTCTGCACGGCCCACCACCCCTCTCTTGCTCTCTGGTGATTGGAGTGTGCTACTGCTTTAGCCATTTCTCTGCCTCAACCTGTGAGCTACACTACCTGTGGGCCGGCCAACCCATGGATCATGTTGCTAGAGCTTGGGGCTCCTTCAAGACCTGCCTCACCACACTGCTGGTGCATACATCACTTGAGCTTAAGGCTGGTGGATCCTGTTACCTTGCATTGCTTGCATTCCATACAGCGTCAGGCCTGCTTTGATAAGCTCTAGTGTTACTGACTTTAGTGACCCACCCTGCTGCTTGTTGCCTGTGGGTGACTCTGTTTGCCTTGCCAGAGGGAGGACTCTGCTGGCTGCTTCCTTGACCTTGAACCCAGCAGCCCACATAAGTTGAAGGACTTTCAGTATCTTAACTGCTCTATAGAAGTGAGTTGAACTGAACCCTCTACACTGCTGAGTGTACTAATTAGCTGTTATATTCCTTATTGCTGTGTGTGTGTGTGTGTGTGTATATATATTCATAAGTGTCCTGGTTTTGTTTCTATAGAGAATCCTGCCTAACACACATGCCAATATGTAACCATTCCACCACCAGGGCTCCACTCTTATACCACTTGATAATTGATAAATAGCTAACAAAACAAAACAAACCCAGCCAAACATACCCTAAACTGTGCTATCCAAACAGCAAAACAAAAACAAAAAACCCTGTTTACAGACTCACTCTCTATTACCTGTACTAGGATAGGAGCGCGGTGGTGAGTGGCTAAGATCTCATCACCATACACTCATCAATTAAATACAAATACAGCAATAGCACAATGTTAAAGACAATGAACCTTTTCAGTTTACGTGAAGAAACAAAATAGAGCGGCTCAAACAAGTGACCAATATAGAGAGTAGGAAAAGCCTTCTCAGGAAGAAATCTCATTGGAACAAACTGATACAGAATTGAAAAGAATGGTGTTTAGGATTGAGAAAGATCAAGGAACTGCAGACAAAACCAAGGAAATACACACACACACACACACACACAGAGTCTGGAACAATTCAGAAAAGCTCTATAAAAACAAAGTGACAAAACAGATGACATTAGAAATCAAGAATGCCAAAGAGAGATCCAGAAGATTAATATTAATATTTCAGAAATGAAATGGACATGAGAACCGAATTGATGGAATAAAAAACGCTAATAGCAGAATACTCTGAAGGTCTGTGCTGCGACATATTTGAAAACGTAGAAGAAATCAGCACATTCCTAGACATAGACTACCTACCTAAACTAACACTTTTGATGTAGAAAACGTGAATAAAGCCTCCCTTACAAAAAAGAAATCCATAAGGTCATTAAGAAATTCCCACCCTCACCACCCCCCAAAAAAAAGGTGGGGTGTGGGGCTATGTTCCTACGGCTTTACTGGTGAATTCTACCAACTACTCAGAGAAGACTGGGTACCAAATCCATTCAAACTCTTCCGGAATAGCAAAAAGGATTAAAATGCCACAAATACATTTTATGAAGCATACTAACCCTGGTACCAGATCAGGCAGAGGCATCTCTACAAAACTGAAGAGGAATATTTCTCATGAATGGGGACGCAAAAATTCTCAACAAGACCCTAGACAATAAAATCCAAAAATATATCAAAAATCATATATCATGACCAAAGGAAATCATACCAAGTATTCTAATGACGCAACGTTAGAAAAACAGTGCAATCTATCAAATAAATGGAACAAAGGAAATAAACCACACCATCATATCATTTGACGCAGAAAGACGTTTGACAAAATCCAACACCCATTCTTGAGAAAAATGTTGGACAAAATATGAATAGAAGGAAATACCTCATCACACGGAAGGGCTATGTCCTAAACCAGCAACCAAAAGTACTCCCTTTTCAAATGGAACCGGACAAGAACGGCCTTTGCCATCACTCTTCTTGTATTGCGCTGGAAGTCTTGGCTAAGCCTATAAGGGAAGTAAGGCATCATCCAAATTGTCAAAGTACTACAAATTCTCTATTGCAGATGCTTTGATCTTAGGCATCCAAAATTCCAAAGGCTTGGCAATTAATTGGAAGATTCAGCAAAAATGATAGAGGCAACAGTAACAATTACTGTTACGTACACAATCCTTCAACAGTGGTGATTTGAGTCGATGCTTGGATAGAGATACAGGCTGAACAGATGTAGGAGTATTGTAATAGAGGATATTTGTATATGTGTATTTACCTTTGCTGCAATATATCCACGAATGTAGAGGAACACATGGTGGGTGGGGGTGGGGGGGTATTATGAAAACTTCTTAGACATACCAAACACATTAAGATTGTTTGGTTTGGGGGCACATAGCCACAATCTTATGGGACCCCAAGGTCAACTGGCATAATGTAGTTTACAAAGACACAATATTCTACATCCTACCTTGGTGATCAGTGACTGGGGTCTAAAAGCTTGTGAGCAGCTATCTAACATGCAACTGGCAGCTTCTCTCCGTCCTGAGGGAACTAGGGTGTTGAAAATGGGTGACTAATGGAAACAATTAGTCCAACAGCTGAATTTACCACACAAACTTTAGCATCTATAATCCTGCGAACAGAAGAACTAGGTCAGGCATTCTCAAACTACGGCCCGCTGAGGACATTTATCTGGCCTGCCAGGTGATTTTGCCCCGTTTGTTTTCTTACTTCAAAATAAGATATGTGCAGTGTGCATAGGAATTTGTTCATAGTTTTTTTTTAAAACTATAATCCAGCCCTCCAACAGGTCTGAGGGACAGTGAACTGGCCCCCTGTTTAAAAAGTTTGAGGACCCCTGAACTAGATGGTGCCCTGCTACAGCTTCCAACTGCTCCATAAAGGGTCCCATTAGAACAGCAGTTCTCAACCTTTGGGTCACGACCCCTTTGGGGGTTGAACGACCCTTTCACAGGGGTTGCCTGATTCATAACAGTAGCAAACTGACAGTGACGAAGTAGCAATGAAAATAGTTTTGTGGTTGGGGAGTCACCACCACATGAGGAACTGTACGAAAGGGTCGCGGCATGAGGAAGGTTGAGAACCCCTGCATTAGAAGGTCATGCAGAGCGTGGGAGGAAAAGGTGGAACACAACTCGGAATCATCAAAGAAGCCAAGCTTACTGGTCAGAGAGAGGCAGGTGGGACGCCACGCCTACAGTCAGCCTTCAGGTTTGGAGCAGACTGATTCCCACTGTTAGAATAATCAACCACTTCAGATCAGAAGTGCAGCACCCATGGGAGACCAAAGCTCTGAGGAGGAAGAGAGGAGGAGAGACTAAAACAGGAAGCCCGGGGAGGGAGGCGGGCAGGAGGGCGGGCAGGCGATGGCTTCCAGAAGGGATTGGAATGGATGACGTGGAATAAGTTGTGTGAATTGTTGACTGTGAAATTGGCGATCTGCTCGCTACACCTTCACTGAATCCAAACAAAATCTTAAAGACATGGAACTAATTAAAGGAATCTACGTAGATAGAACTGATTCGTAGAATTCAGACCATTTCCAAATACGTATTTAAGTGAAGCACAGGCCGCTCAATTGATTTTCAGCTCCAAAGGCCCATTGTGTGCCTGGTACTGGAAGTGTCCTGGCATTTGTCATGAGTTAAAGGACAGCTTACATAACAGGAAATGTGGTGGCATGTAACGACTATGTGTCATTTTTTGGTGCCATTTTAAGGATGATACTTTTGTTGGAATAATTGGTACCATTCACTCTGTGAAGTCAAAGAATACAGACTCCCTTTGCTACGACAGGGACAGAGAAAGACAGGCGTCTCCCGCGGTTTCGTAGAACACCACTTCCCCACTTCCTCACTGGCTTCTACCCACACTTTCCTCACCCTTTACATGAGCACTGGCCTGACTTCCCACCCCCTCCACCAACCCACCCACATTCCTGGACCCACACTCCTTTCTCAGGGTCTTCTCGGATGAACTCCCTGCAGAGCAGGTGTCAAACCCCAAGTGTGAGGGGACACTAAGACCCCAGAGTTAACAAAGATGGCGCACCCACCGAGCTCAAATTCCTCACAGCCCCAGAGAGACTTTGTGGGAACCAGAATCATGGTGGGAGTTCCTCTTCCGGAAAAAGAAAAATAATATTTCTAAAAATCCCCTTTTGTCTGTAAGAAGCATTCCCAAAGCTGGAAAGCCACCCCTGTGCAGCAATCCCGGTGTCTGTGTGGCCGTTCTCTACAGAGCACTGGGAACCTCTCTGGGAACTGAGGTAACCTCCAATGCAGTCTGGAACTTTCTACGGAGCTTTTGATCTTGTCAGCTTTAGAAATAAGCCGAAGAACAGGGTCAGAGACGCATTGATGACAGACCTGCAGGGAATCTTTTAGCTCAAATTTCAGTTCTTGATGCTACCTACAAACGTCACCATGAAATTGCCCTAGCTCATGTTCCTGAATGTGTATGCATCAGTCTAACACCTTGTACCAATATTGAATTGTCCACCAGGCAAGGGAAGCATGGGTGTCTTTGTGCTTATTTAGTACCATGAGCAAGCTCACATAAGTTTTACTCCATATGAAATGATTCATGATGGACCAGTAAGTAAGCACAGGTAAGCCTGTGCTTACTGGGTTCTCCATCCCTGTTAGGAACAGCCAATGTGAAAAGAGCCTTCAATGCTAGAGGGAGGTGTTGTAGGACTGGGATGGGAGACACAGGCAGCTAGACCTAGATGCACAGTCTTTGATCTGGTGAGAAAAAAAGTGAAAATGTACCCTATAGATTAGCGATTAAGCACAAGTAAGCCCATGCTTACCTTCCTCAGTAGATAATCAGATGCTGCCTGGTTCACAGAGTTTAATCAGCTCTAGATAGTGGTTATCAGCATACTATATAAATATCCCATAAAAATAAGGAAATTACAACAAAAGTTTATCAGTTTATTGGGCCAGGATGGCATGTCAGAACTCTTTGTTAGCCAAAGTCTCAACTTCCCGCTGCTCCGGATCACAGTCCATGCAAAGCAAGGTTAGAGTCAGGAGAGAAGGAGCTTTCGTAAACAGGGAACCAGAACTGCTGCCCTAGTGACTTTCTAGAAAGCTATACAACATTGACAATGGCTGTTCAATCTATCTGTCAGGCACCTCTCCATCATCAAGGCTGGGTGTCGCCCTTGCTTCTCAGTGGCATATGGCCACACACCTTTCTTTAACTCATTGGTTTGTGGGTTGACTGGTGAGCCCGATGACCACAAACCCAAACCAAACCCACTGTCATTGAGTTGCTTCTACTCCATAAAGACCCTATACATGCTTTCTGAGTCTGTTGATCTTTATGGGAGCAGACAGCCTCATCTGTCTCCCAAACTGGGGTTGGTTGGGTTTGAACTGCTGAGACTAGCAGTCTAATGCTTACCCTGTAGCACCACCAGAGCTCCGGGTGTAGGGCAGTCAATACCAAAAGTCTCCCAGGAGCCAGCCTGAGAGCACTCTTTTGGTGGCGATGACCAATGACCCCAGTGCTGAGATCAAGCCCATCACCCAACTCTTCAAGCCTTTGCTGCCTTTCGTTGGTCAACGCAAGTCATGTGGCCAAGCCTGACATCGAAGGGTTGGATTATACTCTGCCTACCCTGAGGCCATGGGAGAAGGAAGAGGCTGCCTGATCCCATCAATATTTCAGTCCCAGCAACTCTAAGGAGCAATTCTGCCCTGTCCTGCAGGGTCACCAAGTAGGAGTCCACTGGGCAGCAGAAGGCTTGGGCCTGGTACAGAGAGGAGGAGTGAGAGGGCAGCAGGCAGTGTGCGATGCATCTTGATGCTTCTGCTTAGACCTGATACTCTGGCATCTGCTCCATTGGAGTAATCAGGTCCAGTCAAGCTACAGAGAGGCACCACCACCAGCCACGTGGCAGGATTGGGGGGTCTAGTCCTCTGGCAGAGGAGGAATAGCTGTGAACTATAACCAAATCAATCACAGATAATCACGCCACTTTATGATGTGGCAGGGTCACTGGACACTGTCCCAGTTCTCCATGACTCAGCAGGAGGCTCAGTGTCAGTCCAGTATCAGATCAGGTTCACTGCAATCAAAGGCGGGGCCTTCTCAAGTCCTTGACCACTCATTCTCTGTCCGGACAAACCCACACATCCAACTTCATCTCAGACTTGGGTTCCATCCATCCATCCTCCACCATTGACACAGTGTGCTAAGATGTATTGCACCTGACTTTGGTGAGCTGAACTGACTAGTTGATGACTAGGTATACGGCACAAGCAGTAGTCCACATATAAAGGTAGGATGTAGTGTCACACTGATGACAAAGGAAAATTTCACCTTGTCCAGGATGTGCAAGAGCTTTGCTTGGTCAGTAAAGCTGGGGGCATGGCCAGGGCCAAAAGGAGCCTCAGCCTCCAACCCGTGCCAGTGGGTCATGGGTGTTAAGGATTGCTCCTCGGGGTGACACAGACTCCATTCTCCTGAACCGGGACCATGCTAGAATCACGGTTGGCAGGCATGGGTTGGCTTTGTTTTTCCAAGCATGTCTTACCAGAATGGTAAGGCGCAAGTGCAAATAAAACGTTAAAAGCTACTAGTCTAGGTGTTGAAATGCATCTCCCTTCTTCACTGGGTAGTAGCTGAATAGTTAAAATCTTCATCTTCTCCTTGGCTTCTCTCCGGTTGGACAGAACTTGCCAAGGGTTCCAACCTGGGGTCTCTTTTGCTGTGCTTGGCTGTTTGGGCTCCTCCTCACAGGAAGCATGGCTGCACTGCCAGTGCACTCAGAGAGCACACAGTTCTTATCACCTCCGCTTCCAGCTAGCTTCTAGACACTGCCAGTGCACTCAGAGAGCACACAGTTC
>NW_022107431.1:7665507-7727832 GCF_000313985.2 Echinops telfairi
CACAGTTCTTATCACCTCCGCTTCCAGCTAGCTTCTAGACACTGCCAGTGCACTCAGAGAGCACACAGTTCTTATCACCTCCGCTTCCAGCTAGCCTAGACAAAGTCAGAAAGCAACCAGGCCTCTGGGCTGATGGAAACAGAGGGACCGATCAGATGGAGAGCCAGAGTGGATTTGCCATCAGAAGGAGTCATGTCCACCAGACGGGTAGCTTAGCATTACAAAGCAACTATACCCCAGAGCAGGCCACCTGGCTGAAGGTTAGGCCCATCAGATCTGTCTCCTCTCATGTCTTCCATTTGTAAAATAATGTTTTTTAAAAAATCACACTGTGTACATATGTAAATACATCAATCCATAAAAATAGAGGTATTGGCTTATGTACATATATTTATACGGCAATACGCTGAAGTAGTGGGCAGAATTTGGGCTTCTGCTCAAGCGCTGCTTCAATGCAAGAACACTTTGATTTAAAAACCTGGCATTCTGTGATGCTCACCCTCACAGCAAAATTGCTCAAGACAAAATGGGTGCATAAGCAAATGTGGTGAAGAAAGTGGATGGTGCCTGGCTATCAAGAGATATAGCATCTGTGGTCTTAAAGGCTTGAAGTTAAACAAGCAGCCATCCAGCAGAGAAGCAACAAACCTACATAGAAGAAGCATCCCAGCCTGTTTGATCATGAGGTGTTGACAGGACCAGGTAACAGGCATCAGAAGACCACAAACAAACAAACAAATAAACAAACAAATAAAACCATATTGTTGAGAACGAGGGAGGTCAGAGCAGAGACCCAAAACCCATCTATAGACAATGGGACATCCCCTCACAGAAGGGTCACAAGGAAGGGATGAGTCAACCAGGGCACAGTATAGCACCGATGAAACACAATATTCCTCTGGTTCCTTGAGGATTCCTCACCCCCCACTATCATGATCCCAGTCCTGCCTTTCACTGCAGGCTAGACCAGAGCATGTACATAGGTACAGATAAGAGATAAGAACCCACAACACACGGAATCCAGGAACAGAAATGGGAGTAGCGATACCAGGAGGATAGGGGGAAGGTGGGGAGAGGAGGGAAGGACTGATCACAATGATGGACGCATTACCCTTCCACTCCCACCCCAGGGAAATGAACAACAGAAACCATGGGGGTAGGGAGGCAGCAGTCGGTGTAAGATATGAAAATAATTCTAATTTATAATTTATCAAGTGGTCACGAGGGTGGGAGGGGGAGAGAAGGGTTAAAAAGAGGAGCTGATACCAAGTGCTCAAATAGAATGTAAATGTTTAGAAAATAATAATGGCAAAAGTTGTACAAATATGCTTGATACAATTGATGTATGGATTATTATAAGAGCTGTAAGAGCCCCCAATAAAATGATTTCTTTAATAAACAACTATTGTTTATTACAAGCTTGAAAAAAACAAAAACCTCACACCATCCAGTCAATTCTGACTCAGAGCGACTCTATAGGACTGAACTGCTTAAAGAGTAGAACTGTAGGGCAGTCACTGTGAGACTGTAACTTTCATATGGGTAGAAAGCCAAGTCTTTCTCCTGAAAAGTGGATGGTGGGCTCGAACTGCTGACTTTGTGTGTGTGTAAGCACGACACCCCCAGGGGTCTTCAATTTGAAAGCCTGGGCAGTGGTGCAGTCTTATTTGTTGTGAATCTACATGATCTCCTCTGATCCAAGCAAAGGAGGGCCACCTTGAACGAGGAGGGTCACACCAACAAAACAGTTGCTGGCATGTCCATCTTGACTCACGCGGCCCCCATGCATGCAGAGCAGAACTGGGTAGGATTGTGAATGGCTGTGACCTTTCAGAAGCTGTTCCCCAGAACGTTCTTCTACCGGGTGGGCTCAGAGTGCCAAACTTTCGGGTCCTCAAACTGTGACTCCAAACTGGGTCTTCAAACATAAACACATCCAACCAAATCTACCGCCATCCAGTTGGTGCTGGCTCACATAGACGGTGTGTAGGTTTTCTGAGGCTGTAAGTGTTCATCGGCGCAGACAGCCTCACCTTTCTTAGACCACACCCTCTAGAAGGTGTGGAATGAGCAAGGGCCTTTGTTTGCATCTTTTATGGATTGAATTGTGTCTCCCAAACACATGTCACCTCTGGTGGGTTGTTAAGAAGCCTTGGTGGCGCAGTGGAGGAAGCGTTGAGCCGCTAACTTCAAGGTCAATGGTTTTAAAGGCTTTTAGTCTTGGAAACCCTAAGGAGCAAATTCTACACTGTCCTATGAAGTCACTATGAGTTGGAATTGACCCGATGGCAGGGGATTTTGATCCCCACCGTGGTTAAGGCTCCATGGTGGTGCAGTGGTGAAGCACTTAGCTATGAACCAAAAATCTGGTGGTTTGAACCCACCAGCTGTTGCAAGGGCGAAGGCTGTGGGGGTTGGTTTCCGTAGATTACAGCTTTAGAAGCCCCGTGCAGCAGTTCCACATTGTCCTATAGGGTTGCTATGAGTTGGAATCCATGCACTGGCAGTGGGTGGGAACTTCTTCCCAAGCCAGGCATTACGGGGAAGAGACAAGTGATTAGAGAACACTGGTACCTCAGCCTTTGGGCCTGAAGGTTATATGCAGAGAGAGAAAGGATATAAATGAGTGTCCATTAAAGAGTTTAAAGTAACAATGAAAACATGTTTTCATGAGGATTTCAATACTGATATAGGTAATATATGAGTGGACAATGTGAGCAGTTGATACAAGCCAGGCTCACAAGAACTCAGCAACAATAATGGGACCCTGTTTTGGTCCTGGTGTTGGAGGTCAAGTATAATGCCAGCATGCCTACCTGTGTTTTTGAGTTGGGCAAAGAGGTTCTTTGCCCATTTCTGTATGGAATGTAAGGCTATCAGGGATGGAAATCTATGGTTTGTCCAGTACTACAACTAAATTAAGTGAGTGGCAGGGTATTTTAATGAGATAATAGACACTTCTCTGTTTGAAGACAGTACTTGACTTTTCTGCTTATACTGTTCAGCTGGAAGAACCTTTGTTTGAAAATTCAAAGCATCCTTGGAGAAAAAGGGATTGGAAGTGAGGACTGGACTTATTGTGGATGATTCTGGAAAATGCCACGGTACCAAAGGTCAGAGAGCCAGGAAGCAGCCAGAAATGACTAGAAGCATGTTGGAAGAACTCAGGAACCAACATAAGCAAGCTTCTTCTGCCAAAAGATGAAGGGGCCCTGGTAGCACAATAGTTCAGCACTCAGCTGCTAATCACAAGGTTGGTAGTTCAAACCCACCAGCATCACTGCAGGAGAAAAACATGGCAACTTATTCAGCAAACACTATCAGGGGCAATATATATATATATAAAATTTTTTTTAAATCCAGGAGTGCATAATGAGGCACACACACACACATGCACTTTCCTCAATGATAACTTTTGGAAAATGGTGGGATTAACTCACTTTGAGCTTTTATTTTGAACATGATAAATGGAGAATAGACTGAAGTTGTCAAGGATTTCATTTTGCTTGGATTCACAATCAACGCTCATGGAAGCAGCAGTCAAGAGATCAAACGATGTATTGCACTGGGCGATTCTGTTCGCAAGACCTCTTGAAAGTGTTCACAAGCAAAGATGTCACTTCGAGGACTGCGGCGAGCCTGACCCAGGACACGGTAGTCTGAAACACCTCCTGCGCATGTCAGAACTGGACAACAAGTAAAGAAGACCAGAGAGGAGTTGATGCCTTTGAGTTAGGGTGTTAGCAAAGAATCGTGAAGTACCATGGGCTGCCAGAAGAACAAACAAAACATTTGTAAGATAATCAAGGAATTATAAACATTAGCTTGATATGTGATATTATGGAACATGAGCAGTTATTTTTGTAAGCTAATGGTATGGAAGTTATTTATATTTTCCTATAATGATATATTTACTATATTACATAGGGTAAATTTGCTGCACAAGAAGACCTCTTTACAGTGTTAAAAAACAAAAATGTCACTTTGAGGACTAAAGTGAGCCTGACTCAGGCCATGGTATTTTTAATCACTTCATATGCATGTGAAAGTTGGATAATGAATAAGGAGGATTTGAGAAGAATGATGCCTTTGAATTGTGGTGCTGGAGAAGAATATTGAAACTACCACGGTCCGCCAAAAGGACAAACAGATCTGTCTTGGAAGCAGTACAGCCAAAATGCTCCTCATAGACAAGGATCACAAGACTTTCAGCTTACATACTTTGGACATGTTGTCAGGACAGGACAGTCCCTGAAGAAGGACATCATGCTTGGCAAAGCCGAGGAGCAGTAGAGAGGGGAAGGCCCTCAAGGAGATGGATTAGCACAGTGGCTGCAACAATGGGCTCAAGTTCAGGATCAATTGTGACGATGGCACCGAACTGGGCAGTGTTTCCAACACAGCACCAGCTTTCTATTTAATCTTATCTTCACAACTGGATCAGCGATATAAGTACAGGTATCTGCATTCAATCTGAGGGGTCAAGTGAATATTGGGCTGCTAAATGGATAGCAACCCAACATTCATTCGGCTTTTAAAATTCATTGAGCAAAGAGGCCTGGTGGCATGGTAGCATTCGAGTTGGGCTGCCAACCACAAGATCACTCACCAGCCCCTCTGCAAGAGAAAGATGAGACTTTCTGCCCCTACAGATTTACAGCCTCAGAATCACAGAGAGGCAGTTCTACTCTGTCCTGCAGGGTCACTCTGAGGTGGAATGCTCTCAATGGCAGTGCGTTTGTTTTTGCTTAATTGGGTTTGGTTTATTCATTTAGAAAGGATTGCTGGAAGAATTACTGGGTTAAATGTTGGACCACCAACCACTGATCACTGGTTGGTTCGAACCCACCAGCCACTCCAAGGCAGAAAGAGGAGGCCGTCTGCTCATGTAAAGATTTACAGCCTGAGGAATCCTATAAAAGTCAGGCCTGTATGGTCCTCATGAGTCTGAATTCACTTGGTGGCAGTGGGTTTAGTATATGCATTTACTACATGCATTTAGTATATGCATGGTGATGGAATCATCAAGGACTCGGCCAGGGGTTCAAACCCACCAGTTGATCTGCCAAAGAAAGATGTGCATGGTAAAGATTAGAGCCTTGGACACACTCTGGGGCCATTCCCTTGCCTGTCAGGTTATCTCTTCCAGCTAGACCAAAGGTGTATCATGTTTTTATTCAGTTTTAATAGCCAGTTGAAAAAGTATTGCTATCAATTTAGCAATATCCTTTCAATCTTGCCCATGTAAGTAAACAGATAGGCATTGTAAGACCTAAATCAAGAATCTTGAAAAAATAAGTGGCGCGGTGCTGGCAACTATCGTTAAATGGAATCTTCCATTCACAGGTGCTTGTTGTGCGCTTGCGTATTGCAGAGAGACCAGGATCCAACCCCCATGTCCTGAGTGTGACATTCCGCCTACCTAGCACTCGATGCATGTGCGCTATAGGGACCACTTCAAACAGATGCTTAGCTGTTAAGTGTCTTGTCTTCCAGACTGTGCTTGGAATGGGTCTCAGCTCTGGGGTCTAGTGACTTCTGAGTCATTTTAACTGAAGCGTGGTGAAGCCGCTGGGCAGATGGGCCCACTTAGAAGGCACACTTCTGTTTCTCCCAGGAGTGGCCTCTCGGATCCTCGCTCCCTCTCTTGGCATTTTGTTGCTACAGCCAGTTTTCTTCTCTTGTTTGACTGTTTTGCAAAGGAGTTTCCGTTTTACTCTTATTTTTTCCTTTAAATTTTTCCCCTTACGAAAAGTTTCTAACATTCAGACATAGAGAGAATATTTAATGCATTCCTATATTTGTGCCATCAGATTCAGGAATTACTCTGAGTAATTGCTTCTGAGTAACCGCCTTTTTCCTGTGCCCCACATACAGCCTGACCGACCACCCCAGATTATTTAAGAAACATATCCTCAATATTGTGTCATTTCACCTGGTATTATTTCAGATTATAGCTCTAAAATATGAACACATAACTATATACTTAGCTCTGGAACTATATGTGTAACTACTTTCAGAAAACTGTTAAGTGAATAATCATTGACAAAAATAGACGTTACCATGATGTCAGTTCTGACTCGGTGACTGTCTAGGATAGGGTAGAACTGCCCTTTCTCAGAACTGAACAGACTGCTACCAGGAAATAAAGATGACCAACCTAGTGTTCCTCAAGATTTAAATCCAGATTGTGACTTTCTAATAATTCTCTGACATCCACTTTATACTAATTTTTTATTATTTTGCATTCACTCAGTCTTCGCAGTTAAAGTATGGTCTTGTATTTGTTCAGAACTTATTCTCTATTTATTCAGTGGTCCCCTCGCTTATATATGTATTGTACCTTCAAGTGAATATTAAATCTTTTAAGATATAAATGGTCATTTCATTAGTGAAGAGATACAAAGGCACCCAAACGCTTTTGTTGGGAGATGGAAAGAGGTGGGGGGAAAGAAGGAAGGAGGAGGTAAGAGAAGGATGGAGAAAGCAAGAAAAAGAGGGACAAAAGGGAAAGGGAAGGCGTGGAGGGAAGGGAGAAAAGAAGGGAGGGAGGAATTCAGTTAGGTTGGTACTTATACATCTCAAGGCTGAAATATTTCCTCATTGTTCAAGCTCTGCTTCAAACAAATCATAGTTCCCAGACTGAATTTAAAGACACCATCTTTATAGACTTTTCATTAAAGATGTGTAATGTCAACAGATACCATATTCAGCACTATGTGCCTGCATCAAGTAAAGAACGGCTGTTTCATACGGTGCCGTTATTTAAAATGTGAATCAAAAAGATCGATTAACTTCAACTCTCAGGCCATTGCAGCTTCACAGCCATGTCTTCTTCCAAATACCTTGTAGTTCTTCCCTATGTATATCTTTAATTTTTAGCTCTGCCAAACTAGAAATAATTTGGAGAGAAGGTTGTTAAGGTCCATATAAGTCAAAGACACAAACTTCAGTGCATAAGCATTAAAGACATTAATTTGCTCCCTTGAGCCCCACTGGCCACTACTAATCAAGGTAATTACCTCTGAGAAGTTGGAGGACAGGTATTTCCCATTGCACTTTGCGATGCTCCTCAGGATCTTTAATGCTTTCTCCCCTTTCTTCCTCGTGATGAGCCATCGAGGGGACTCAGGAACCACCCTGGCAAAGAAGGAGGCTGCTGTGAATTTTGTCTGGGAATTGCAACACATAATAGCTCATGACCTGCGTTTCCTTTCAAAACGGATTTTGCGTGCAACTCTCCTTGATGTGATTGAACTATTGAATTGTACGATATGTGACCTAAATGCCAATAAAACTGTTTTTTAAAAAAAACCTATTACAGACCAAAAAAATGTACCTTGCAATTAGGTAAGTTTAGATAAGAAGATCTTTGTATCGTGCAATTAGATAATACGCTTAAAGATTTTGAAAATTGATAGTAGGCTATCTGACAAGGGTTAACTAGTAGATTATCTTCTCACATTTGCAGTGGAAGGTCCCCCAAATGCTAACTTGAGAAAGGAGTCACTCCTAGAAACAGGCATATTCAATAGTCAATCAGCAAAATCAATATTATATTGATCTTGCCAGACCAGGCTACTCTAGACTGTACTGTCCTTGAATATGAGAGAATGGGGATTTAATGAGCATTTAAAGATATATGAAGGATCTGGGATATGTAAAGTGATTTGCCCATATATTAAAATTAGAGGAATGATTAACATATGACCAGCCTACTAAGAATCAAATATATACACCTGTAGATTTAGGAGAAATTAATCTTCTGATGCTCTGAACATTCTCTTACTACATTTTTTGCTAGTTCCTGAGTGGTATGAATATGCTTCATAGAACACACAAAGAAGCAAATGTTTTTTATCGCATTGAGTTGGCAAGTTACAATGTTGGCAGGTCTGGTTTGTTGCCTGAGAGTTTTTATGAAAGTAATGCAAAGTGATTAAAGATAATGCAATCAATACTCTAGCTAGAATTTTGTGTTTTGGTCTACTCCACTGATTTTCTTTACTGACAACTATTTCTCAAATCCTTAAACTATCTCTTCCTGTTCTCAGAGCCTAAGGGTTGCGTTGTTCCTGGAGATTCTAGAACCTCTCCTTTATCGCCTTCACTTTCACGTTGGTTTGGAGCCAAGATGCTACAGTTCGATGGTGTGCTGTGACTGGTGCTGTCAAGGGATTTTCAGTTCACAGTGACCCCACATGACAGAGTAGCACTGCCCCGAGGTGTTTTCTGGGCTGTCATCTCCAGGGGAGCAGATTGCCGGGATGTGGAATAAGCATAAAATGCGCAATAAGGAGCAAGGGCACATTACCAGTAATAAAGGAGGAAGAGAAAGTTGGGCAGCGTGATGGCCAGCTGGATCCCTTGCCAGTTGGGAATGAAGTAGGCGATTCCAGGAAGAATTATGATCCCAAGGGTGAAGAACATTTGGATCACGATCCCCACGATCCTCCTTTGTTTGGAGCCGACTATTTCGGTTACTGGAGGGAAGCAAGCACAAGACGTTAGGGAGGCTCAAGAGTGGCTGCAAAGTAGACCAACACTTGCCCCTGTCGGCGTCAGTCTATCTGGCAAGCTACAACACTTCTCTTAACCAGGCAGTGGTTCCACACTTGCTGCTGTGATGGAGGTCTGATTGCCAGAGAATGGATAGGCTCTTCTGCCCCTCAGCCACCACTCGCCCACCTTCGTCTCCCGCGCCCAATCTGGCCCTCTGCTGGGCATGGCAGGAGAGTGCAAACACATCTGTGTTGGCTTGAGGGATGCATGTGCGATGGTTATTTTGAAAGGTAGTCAGAATAAGCAAAGCTTAAAGATAGTCCACTGGCTCGGTTTTATTACTGTATCTGGACCTGTTTGCTCAGTATAGTCTCTTTAGGAGATTCACTATCAACATTTTGCTGTCGTTAGTTTGAACCATCAAGTCGATTTCTGACTCAAAGCATGAGGGTGTCTAGGCTGACACTGTTAGGGGCAGGCCTCCGGGTCTTTCTCTCTCGGTTCTACACATCATGTTCTTTTCACAATCACAAGACAGCTGCGATTATGAAAATCCTCTCCCCTGCGTGGGACTTCTCATTGATGTGCGATTTCATCACTCTAAAAGGCGGTGGGCAATTTTAAAGCGGACGCCCTTCCCTCTCATTCCCGCCACCTGGTTTCTTCTACTCTAATGATCCTGGGATAGGCTCCCTTATCTGTAAGGTCAGTAGTTGAAAACCACCCTGGGAAGAGGACTTGGCAAAGCACTGGCCACTCCCTTTGCCTCGATTTCTACAGTTGTCCTGAACCAGCCACCTCATGTAGGAAAGGAGAAAGCGCGTGCCGGACGACTGCGCCAGGTCCTTAGGCTTCCGCTCTGCCCCCTCGCTGCTAGATGATCCCAGGAAGAACGGTGGGACTTTCTATGCCCAGAAAGCGTTGCCGTCTCCTAGACCCACAGGAGCGGTTCTAGCCTGCCCGACGGGGCTGCGATGAGTTGGCACCGGCCAGATGGCAGTGAGTTTTGTTTGGTTGTCCTGAGATCACAACACTGGAAACTCGCCCAGTCTTTCAGAGGGGAATAAACTGGTTACCAAACAGAGTATTGGAGAGATGACTGTAGGAGATCAAAATGATAAGCCTGACTGGAATGTATCAAAACCTTGTCACTCGACACCCCCTCTCATACACTTTGGGCCCGATCTGGTTTTCAAGGCTTTGCTTTGTTTACGTAGTAGAGTTGATCTCGGATGTATTTTGTCATTGGGTAGCTTTCTTGAGCCTTTGTGATATGTCTTTCTGTTTTTCGGTATTTGAAACCTAGGACTGATGAACCTATAATGACAACAAGCAGCATAAAGGCTCCGGTGGGGTATGGTGGCGGAGGTGGGGGGGTGGGGTGGGGGGGTAAAGGGGAAGCTGATATCAAGGAGTTCAAGAAGTACGAACATGTTTGGAAACTGATTGTGGCAGCAATTGTACAATACTGTTTGGTGTAATTGAACTATGGAATGGTTTGATATCTATATTAGCTCCCAATAAAATAGTTTTGGGGACAAAGTGCCCCAGGATGCAAAAGTATTGCTTCCACTTCTGCCATGGACAATCCTAACACTCTTTACCCTTCCCCCACCCACAGAAAGATCTTCAAAGGGTCTTCCAAGGGAGCATCACTTAGGGCTCATCTAGCAGGAAGGAGGTAGAGTGGCAGTGGAGGACCTGGTGCGACTCTCCTGCATGAGCTTTCTATTTCCCACAGTAGGTGGCTGGTTCAGGACAAGTGTAGAAGTAGAGTCCAAGGGAGCAGCCAGCGCTTTGCCCTGTCCTCTTAGCAATGACTTCAGGAAAGCTTCTTGAGTTTCATACCCAGTGGTCCAGCTATCCAGTCATGCATGATAGCCAAGGCTCACAAGTTAACTTCCCACATGGAGGTCCCACCTCCCACACAGAAAATGGCCTCCACTTATACAGAAAGAGCAGAGTTTAGGACGTGATATTTTAGGGCGTGTGTAAGCAATCACATACATGCTGTAGAAATGGCTCAAGGATCTACTGACATTTTAAAAGTGAGAAGCAAGTTCTAACAGGCAACACAAGTGTTGCACAGTGGTATCAGCCCAATATTTTATGATGATCCCTCTGGTTCCCAAAAGAGCCAGCTGGTTTCTACCTTTGAAGGCAACCAGAATACACCCCGCCCCACCCCTCACACACCCACACACCTGCCCATGCCCTGTCTCGTGGGTAGAAGTAAGCCTGTAGCTGCAAGGAAACCCCACGGCATGCAATTGTTAGAGGACGGGCCTCGGCCGACTGCCCAGGCACGGAGGGAGAAGCAAGTGTAACCAGGTCTTACCGATCACATAGCAAGTCATCCATGTCCCCTTTCCAAACACACCTTGCAGGAAGCGGAAGATCACAAACACGGGGAAATTTGGTGCAAATGCCACCACGACACCGGTGAGGCCCACACCAAAACAGGATATTAAGTAAATGACTAATCGGCCGTACCTTTGTTTTTTGAGAAGGAGACAAAAAAGAGAGAGATCATTGTAAGCATGTTCTTCGGCACAATGAAAACAAACCACCATTTTTAAGAATTGCTGAAAAGTCTTACGTCAATGAACCTAGGTCCTCTGTAATTTCATTATTACCATGTTGATGGAGGGCTGAAGAAACTAAGTGTGGTCTTCTAGTAAAACCAAGACAGATACATCACATTCCACATGGAGAGATGCTTTGAAAGCATTTGACCTTTGTGGTTTTCCAAAAGATGGCCACAAGTGTTGTTTGTCACAGTTTGGGCCACACAACTGAGACAGGTGCAGTGTTATGAATGGGTGGAGTCACGTGTATAAAAGGGCCAGGAAGAAGCCAGGATGGCACTGTCCTGTCAGATGGCCTGGATTTGTATCCAGCTCAACTGTCTACCAGCCAGTTGCTTTGACCAATTTCTTTCTCGCTTTATATTTTTCAATTAAATTTAAAGTTCAAATAATAAAAAAAACACATGTTTTATTGTGAATTTGGTGAATGTTTACTGAGGAGAGCACCAGTCAACAGTTCACATACATCTTCTTTCATTGATTGGAATTCCCCCAATGGACTATCATTTATCCCACTGTCTCTCTGGGTCCATTTCCTTTCTTCCTTTTCCCCCAACCCTTGGAACTTTGTCACTGGGTAGATGGGCCCATCTGCTCTGAAACCCTACATGGTTGATTATTCTGCCACAGAGGTGAGCTCTGCTCCAGGCCTGCAGGGTGACTGAGGGCCGTCGTCTCGGGCTGGACGGTCTCACCTGTGTCTCTCCGACCAGTAAAGTTGGTCTCTCTTATGATATTTGACCCATTTCATAAGCTCTGCAAGACTGGGCTTAAATTGTGTCTCCCCAACATACAATATTAATCCTTCTTGCCTATACTTGTGGATTCCATCCCATTTGGGAAGAAGGCTTTCTTTAGCCAGTCGCTTTGAGGGAGGTATAAAGGGAGAAGATTAGACACAGAAACAAGCAAGCATGGAGAAGACTCATGCCACGTGGAGATCTTCAAGAACCAGGGAAGAGAAGCTGAAAAGAGACAAGGACCTTCCCCCAGAGAGGATAGAGAGAAGCTTTTAGCCTCCTAACAGTGAGGACATGCATTTCTATTTGCTACAGGCTCTTCCGCTACCTCTGTGGTACTTCTGGTATAGCAGCATCAAGACCCACAGACTCTGCTTGGTTCAGTTTCTCCACCTCTTCTCCAGTCAGGTATAAAGTCACTACCGTCAAGTCAGTGTTGACCCACTGCTACCCTATAGGACAGAGTAGAGCTGCCCCTGTGGGCCTCACAGACTGTAACTCTTTACAGGAGTAAAAACCCTATCATTCTCCCATGGAGGGACTGGTGGTTTTGAACTGCCGACCTTGTGGTTAGCAGCCCAACATGTAACCACTTTGCCACAAGGGCTCCTCACAGTGAGGCTGTATCGAGGATCAAATGAGATATTAATGTTAAAAAAAAAGTTTTTTTTAAAAAAACTATATAATTCAAAACCAACGTGAATTAGTCTTCATTTCTGTGTTTTTATTTTCACTCCCAAACTCACCGCCATTGAGCCAATTCTGACTCATAGTGATGCCATAGGACAGAGTAGAACTGCCCCATTGGTTTCTGAGGTTGTATTTCTCCACAGAAGCAGAAAGCCCCCCCCCCCCTCTCTCTCTCACACACACACACACCCCTTGCTATAAACAGTGGAGTAGAGGTAGAAACAGCCTTATCTGATCTAGATTTCTTACTCATTCTTTGTCTGTCCTACACCATCTTCTCAGAGATGGTGCTTGGTAAACTATTTCTCATCCTTTCCTTCATGGATGCCACTTATAGATGTGGGAGAAGAGAAGTGGCAGTCCCATGGTCCGCCCTGGCATGAGTCAGAGTTATCCATGGCTCTTGTCTTTATCCAGGTCTCCTCTAGTCTCCACAAAGTATCCAATCATCCATGAAGTTGATGCTCAACTCAGTCCCAAGGCAGAAAGGGGAGAATTATTCCTCCACCTTAGCTGAATTCATTTGGCTTGGAGATGTGGCGATTGGTTGTGCAAGAGGAAAATGTAGTAGAAGCAAAGCCCACATTGCATGTTAGTAGGAAGAGAAACATCCAATCAACCCCATGGAGATTTAAAATGCACCCCTCACTTCTGCAGGTAGCCAGTTAGTAGAGAAAGTGATACGTAGGGGAGATTAAGAATGAAAAGTGAACCAATAGAAAAAGACACAGAAAAAAGAGAGGAATAGGGGGAAAGCACATTAGACATGCAAGGCTAAGGACGACACTCCTCCTCAGAGGTCAGTTAGTTGTTGGGGAGGAGGAAAAAGTGAGAGAAACAGCAAATAACAGAAAAAGAAATCATTTTGAATTTCTCTCCTTGCCCAACTCTTCTCTTCAATTTGCTACAGGGTTGAGGAATGTTAGTGTCCTAAATTACTGATTAATAGCTGCCCACTGTTCTCAAGGGGAAACTTCACATTATCATCCAGTGGGTTGGCCATGATCCACCAAGGCTGGCAGGAGTGACTAGGCCACTATCGAACCACAGATGGCCCAGGACCTCCCTGACCATCTCCTACAGGGTTGTGAGAAAAGACTAGATTAAGGCAAGTATCACTGAAGTGACAACTGGAATAAAGGACTAGAATAAAACGTGACCACAATAACAAACATGAAAAATATCTGAAATAGCATGAGTTACGTAGAAAGTCGGGACAGTCTTGGCTAGGCGCACACATCCATCAAACCTACCATTCACCAGCTAGATTTATGATTCGGGGGAACATTTTAAACAGAGGTTGGACTGCATAGAATAGAGACATTTCTTTTAAGTTAGGCGAGACAATTCTAGACTGGAAAAATGGAAGGCTGTGTGACATTATGGCAAAATGAATCACACCAGAACCGGAGAGGTGAGGCTGGAACCCGGCTTGGTTCACGCAGTCACGCCAACCATGGTGTCACCAGAGTAGGGCTGGGGGTTTTCAAGCCCCTCTTTGTAGAGTTAAAGGATTAAGAAGATGACATTCAGGAAGGCAGACAGGTAGTAAAATCAAGCCACTGTGAATACTACAGAGTGAAATTAATTTTTCCCAATTTAGCAAAATTATCTTCCTCATCTTCAGAATGAACCATTTTCCTTCCCATTTACGTTCCCTCCAAATATGTTAGAATCCTAATCCCCATACCTCTGGATGTGATTCCATTGAAAAATAAGGTCTTCTGGATTGTTCAGGAGGCCCTGCCAGTATAGGGTGTGCCTTAAACCTAACCACTTTTGAGATATAAGAGGAAATTAGGCCCAGAAGTCAGCAAGCACAGATGGGGAAAGACAAACGCTACATGGAGATCTTCAAGGCATGCCAAGATGGATACAGGTGCGGAGACAAGGACTCCCCCCACCTCCTAGAGAAAACAGAGAGGGTCTTCCCCGGGAGCTGGGGCCCTGGATTCAGACGTTTAGCCTCCTGACTTGTGAGAAGATACATTTCAGTTTGTTAAAGGCACCCACAGCAGCACCGGAGAACTAAGCCAATGCTATGTTGTCCTGATGGAAACCGTGGTAACGTGTCCATACCCACCTGTCGGCCGCGTAGCCTAAGGTGAACGCCCCAGCAAGGAAGCCAAGGTTCAGGATGGCCTGGGTGAAGTCCAGCATCCATGCATTGACACAGACGAGGTTAAACTGGGAAGAGAGAAAACACACATGGATGTACTGAAAGCTGTACCCCCAGACACCCAGGGGTTTTTAAAAATCATTTTATTAGGGGCTCATACAACTCTTATCACAATCCATACACACATCAATTGTGTAAAGCACATTTGTACATTCATTGCCCTCATCATCCTCAAAACGTTTCCTCTCCACCTAAGCTTTTTGAGTAGATCAGTCCTGCGTACATGCTTTCTGAAAACGTATCCTCTCACAGGCACAGAGTCTAAGTTTACACAGCTGCCAAGATGTAAGGTCCAGTACTTTAAAAAGGCGGTTACACCCTTCTTTTAGACGCACCCCAAACCATTGGATACCAAGGAGCACCCGGCCCAGCCCACGGTCTTTTCACCGTCTTCATATGCATATGAAATCAGGACAGACACCAGGGCCGCCTGAAGAACAAGCAAATCTCCGTAGAAGAACTACCATCAGAGGTGGTGAGACTGTCTCACGTTGGACGCAGCCACAGGATAGCCCACTCCCCGGGAAAGGACAGCATGGTTGGGAAAGAACAGTGGTGAGAAGGGTTGAGTGGGAATGAGACGGGCTGACAAGCAAGCCTCCACCATTGCTCAAACATCTGCGATGACGGAGCTGGCTTGGGACTGGATGACACTTGGTCTGCTCTGTTCCGGGTCACTAGTTGTTGGAGCAGGTCCCACGACAACTAGCATCAACAGAGCAGCCATCACACGCATGTGCTTTCACTGTCAAAACTGTTACTTTCATCTTTCGTGTCTTGGAATTCTTATTTTCATTTCCATATGCTTTCCTCCAAAAGGAAAGTCTTTGATCCAGAAAACGTTTTCTCAATGACCTCGTCATACTTCCACATGCAAGCAACGTAAAAATAGACAGTCCGCTACTAAAGACTGTCCTGTGAGCACAACCTCTAAATATTAGACTTTTTTCCCTCCTGATTGGATTGTCATCACAGTTATTTTGGAAGACTGTTATCAGCCTAAGATATCAGGCATTTTGATAAGTAATTATTATGTGGACGTAAAATCTTATAGGAAATGTACCTCTTGGAGTTCCCAAAGAGTGTAAAAGAGGCTAAAAAAAAAAAGGAGGTTTTTTTTTTACCCCCTCCTGCTGTTATTTCATCTAATCTCTAGGTAAATATCATGCATTATTAGCATGATTTAAAGATTTCCATTAATATCCAGTCAACTCTTGTTTCTCATCTGTATAAGTTTGTAAGAAATCTTGTCCGTGGAAGTGAAAGACCCGGGAGGGAAAGTGTTTTGTTGTAGCATGATTACTCAAGGATGGTTTGGTGACCTGTCATCAAGAGATATTTAAACTTTTCTGGTAGCTGACACCACATTACAGTTCTCCGGCAGTGTTGCTATAAGCAAAAAGGCTGGAAATCACCGGACAGACAAAACATTGTTGGATCGAATCACTGGGGGATTTGCTTTCTTTTCCCATCGTTGCTGTTAGCTGCCATCACATCGGTCCCCAACTCATGGCCACCCTGTGCACTATGAAGGGAACCCCTGCCTGGGTCTGCACCAGTCCCTGGACCAGTGTGATCCGTGAGGTCTTCACTGGCTGATGTGCCTGAGTGCATCGCCAGACCTTTCTCCCTGGTCTGTCTTCATCTAGAAGTTCTGTTGAAACCTGCTCAGTGTCATCATCGCCACACACAAGCCTCCTCCGAGAGATGGGCAGCGGCTGCACATGAGGTGTGTCTGCTGGGACTGCACTGGATGGGTAGGCTGGCTTTGAGAGGTTTGTTTGGGTCTGGGGGGAGTCCAACAAACCACCTCTTGTTCAAGGGCAGGTCACTGTGGACCACCGTGGGTTCATCTAAGACAGGGGAGCCGAAGACTCTCTCCTAAGACAATCTACCTAGAACCAGTGGTGGGGGCATCTTCTCTCCTTTTCCCAAAGTATACACACAAGAAGACATTAAGATTTTTTCAATGTTCATAAACCATGTTTATTAATCTTCCGCTACTTATTAATCTTCAAAGTCACTTTTATACAAAGAGAATTACTCTCCTTGGCATGGAGCTAACACCAATCTGATAAAAGACCCAACTGTTTATGTAACACTGGCAGAATTACATTGCTTCATTTGGCAGAAAGCACAAGAAACTCTAGCCTAATTCAGTACGTTGGAAGCATTTTCTACCAAGGGCTTCCCCACCTTCCCTTCAGCTTCGCCTACTTCTTAAAATCCAAATAAGCATTCTGTTAAGTTATAGTAATGCAATTCTGGGCCAATTCTTATCAGACATATGTTATGGTTTTTAATCACATAGTTATGGTTTCTAAATGATCCTTAAAAGGAAGGTAAGAAAAGATCTCCAAGACAGCAAGATCAAAGGGAAGACATACAGTATGTGTGCCAAAGTCTCAGACTGCTAGCAGTGGAAACTTACCTGCTCCTGAAACCACGGGGGACGAGTCCTGACGGGAGCAGTCACATTTCCCTAAAGGTCTAGTGTCAGCCCTCTTGGAAAAGTCATGCGAGACAGTCTAAGATTAGAGGGAGGCTTGGGTGGTACAAATATGTTTGATGAGAGACACCTTAGAAGATAGGCGTGGTGGTCGACATTTGCCAAATCAGCCCCTGAAAGCCCTGACCCCCAGGAGGTCATCATGCATAGGAACTGACTGGGCAGCAGGTTTTTAAAAATTCTTTTAATTTCCAGCTGCTGATCCAGCTCCCTGATGTGTTCCCCCATTCGGGCCTCGGTTTTCTGCCGGCCAAGCCGCAGACACGTTGGGAGATGACTCACTTTCTAAGTGAATAGGGTTCCTTTTCCTAAGACAAACCAAGGTGCACACAAATTGCAATACTTTGGCTCTTATAAGACCTAGAGTGTAATATCAAGAGAAAGACGAGGATTTACAGTCTTGGAAACCCGCGGGCAGTTCGACGCTGGCCTCGAGGCGCGCTGTGAGTCAGAATCGACTTGACGGCAGGGAGTGCATCAAGAGAGGGTAATGTTGCCCCTTCCCACATTTCACTTTTGGTCTCTCTTTGACCCATTTCAAATGTATCCCAATTTTTAATATTTTCCACTTTTTTTTGACTGAGGTTATTCCTGCTTCATTTTGTTATTGTTTTGGGGCTTTTCATGTTTTCTTTATTTTGTTTTGCATGTTTTTTCTGTATTTAAAATCCAGGATAGGTAAATCTATATAGTAACTGGATTAATAATTACCCAGGGACATGGTAGGAAGGGTGTGGGAGAAATGGCGAGCAAAAACCCATAACTACAAGAAAGAAGAAAATGTTCTGAAATTTATTGTGGTGGCAATTGCATAGCTCTTCTTAACATGATTGAACTTTTGAGTTGTGTGACGTGAATTATATAGCAATGAAAAATACTTAAAATGAGGCTTCAGGTAACAAAATAATACTAAAGTGAGTGCTTCATTTTATTTAAAATTCTTAGGAATATGTGGGTTCAATTTAAAAATCTGTCTCTCTTCACTCAAGTCATTGCACATAAACCTATTCCTTGCTTATTATCTCCTTATCTGACATTTTACATTTCAAACCATAGGGGAAAAAATCAACTATTTGACTATTTTGCACACTACAAATGTAGATCTGGCAGAAATGAACCTTGACCTCAAGGTTGGTGAGGCAAGAGTAACTCAGGCTGTGAAGGTGAAGGTTATGTCTCAACTTGGCAAGACCATGGTTCTCAGGTGTATGATAATGTAGTTACTTTTCTCTTGTGATATGATGTGGTCATCCTCCATTTTTGCACAATGCCTATTTTTGCATAATGACTTGCTCTTTGGAATCCAATGATGTTGATAAGTGGAAAGTGGATGTAGAGAGAAATGGTGTCACTTTGATGTGGTGGCATTGTTGACAATGACAAGGTTGCCGTTTCAGAAGCTATTTTGGGTGTTCTCTTAGTTGCTGACCCTAATGCATTACACAGAATAGCTATTGTGTTGGTTCATCTTTGCAGAAGGGTAGAAAAATCATTCTTGAAATATTGACATTGAAATTCTACAGTAAAACCTGTGGAAGGCAGAAACTTTTCAGAGAAGGAGAACTCAAATATTTCCCACTAAACCAAGCAATTTCAAAAGTGGTTAGACTCTACCCTGTCAACAATGGAAAACCTGCAAGAGCCGGAAAAACAAGGCAGACCTGTTGAATTCAAGCTCCTACAGGTTCCATTGTAATAGTCTCTTTGCAATGACGAGTCCTGGTGGTGCAGTGGATTAAGGACTAGGCTGCTAACCCAAAGGACAGCGGTTCAAACTCATCAAGCCTCCTCAGGAAAAGGAAAAGGAGGTTACAGTTTCAGAAACCTTTAGGAACAGCTCTATTCCATCTTCCAGGGTAACTATGCGTTGAAATCAACTCAACAACAGTGGTGGGTAATATTCATGAGAGGAATTGCTAAAATAACCAAACAATGGGCTCAAATATATCAACTACCATGAAAATGACATGACTTCAGGTTACCACTGGTAGGAACCACTCAACGGTAACTATTAAGCAAAGGACTGGTGGTTCGAACCCACGCACAGGTGTCTCCGAAGACAGGCCTGGCAGCTGTTTCTGAAAGATCACAGGTTTGAAAACTCTGTGGAGCAATTGAATTTACTGTGAAGTGAGAAGATTAAATTATAATTTCAATGACATCAATCCAGTTTATTTTGTTGCCTACTCCTCTTCCAATTGTGATAGTTAGATTTTGCATCAATTTGGCTGAGCCAGGATTCTCAGTGCTTTGGTATTCGCCATGATGTGACCCGCTAGGAGCAACCATGCAGTTGTGGAAGGAGTACAGGAGAGTACAACTGCCTGACTCGGGTTCCAGGCCTGATGCAGTTTCTTTGGGGGGGCGGTGGGGGGTGGCCAGTAGCCTATCAGAGTCGGTGAGGTGGAGAGTTTGCTTGCTTCCTGAAGGTCTGAGTCCTGCATCTGGCTCAGCCACTTCTGGTTCTTTGACTGGAGCCAAGGGACCACCATATTGCCTGCTGACACCAGCAGTGATCAGAGCCTGCCATCTGACTTGCCAACCATGAATTCACCCTCCTCTGTATCTACTAGTTATGATCTTTCTGCTTCATCAGCCTGGCAGACAAGCAAGTCAGGAAAAACTTCCAGCTTAACATTTGACCCATGGACTTGAACCAGACTGTTCTTAACCCACTTCTAGAACTGTGTGAGCCACTTTTTTGATATAAGTTTCTTTCATATATGTGTGTGTATGAACATTCTTATATACCTCTTGTTATATATATATATATAAATGTATATTTATATATAATAAATATATATAAATAAATAAATAAAATAAATATATATATATAAATGTATATTTCATGTATCTCTTGAGAACTCAGCCTAATACATCAACTTATTCCAAAATAGTTTTAAAATTTTATAGTTTAGTCATTTATGTAGAATCAGATTTTTTTTCATAAAATTCTTGATTACCTCCTGAAATAAATATACATGACCACACTCCATGGAAACCTACTATTATCCCAGTTAGGTTAAAACATCTCATATCTAAAAATAAAACATAAGGCAAGTCTAGATTGGCTTTAATTTTAAAGTAATTATAAGCTGATGGAATTGATTTTGTTGGAATTGATGGAATTGATCCCTTACATGAACACCCCCCCAGCCTCCCCTGAAATAACTAGGAGGTGTCTAGCCTTTTAAGAGCTCATGATCTCTACCTAAACATGACTCAACATGCTGGAAAAAAAACATTTATGGACTCTATAATGAGGAAAAATTTTAAATGGCTGACATCACATATATATTTTAGATGCCCCTCTCTACATATAATTTTTTAAGCTAAATTGTAAGTAATGAGATACACCTCAGAATCAAATTACAAGTGCAGGGTGTGAGTCATACCTCACCAAACCCACTACTCCGCAGTTGATTCTGACGCAAGTCGACCGCATCGGAAAGCGTATAACTGCCCTATATGGTTTCCAAAGCTATACTTTTTTTAACTGACCACCTCTGAGTTAGTACCCAGGCATTTAACCACTGCACTACCAGGGGTCCTTTCCCCCACCCCCAATATGAGATTTTATTTATTTATTTTCCTTGAATAAATCATTTTATTGGGGGCTCTTACAGCTCTTATAACAACCCATACATCCATTGTAAGAGGCGCATTTGTACATGTTTCCATCATCCTTTTAAAAACATTTTATTTCTACTTGAGCACTTGGTATCAGCTCCCCATTGCCCCCTTTTATCTCCCTACCCCACCCTCCCAAACCTTGTGAACCCTTGATAAATTATTATTATTTTCATTATTATACCATCTGCTATCTCCCGTCACCCATGTTTCTGTCATTCATCTCCCTGGGAGGTGGGAGTGGTAATACGGCAATCATTGCGATTGGTTCCCCCTTTCTTCCCCCTAATCTCATGGTATCACTACTCCCATTACTGTTCTTGAGGGGTTTATCTATCCTGGATTCCGCGTGTAGAGAGCTCTAGACCAGGTACATGCTCTGGTCTAGCTGGATTTGTAAAGTTGAACTGGGGTCATGATAGGGGGTGGGGTGGGGGCAAGGAGAAAGCATTAAAGAACTAGAGGAATGTTGTATGTTTCATCAGTGCTATACTGAACTCTGGCTGGCTTGTCCCTTCCTTGTAACCCTTCTGTGAGGGGATGTCCAATTGTCTACAGATGGGCTTTCTGTCTCCACTCTGGTCCCCCTCATCTGCATCGGTATGATTGTTTGTTTTGGGTCTTTGATGCCTGATACCTGATCCTGGTGACACCACATGATAACATAGGCTGATGTGCTTCTTCCATGTGGTCTCTGTTGCCTCCCAGCTAGATGGCCGCTTGTTTATCTTCAAACCTTTAAGACCAGGGGTCCTTTATGTGAGTCCTGGAACTTGCTTTTTTTGGGACACTAATTGAGGCGCCCTGCTGGCATGTTAGTTACATATTGGGCTGGTAAACACTAAGTTGGTGGTTCAAAACCAACAGCTGCTCTACAGAACAAAGATGAGACTCTCTACTCCCATAACGAGTTACTGTCTTGGAAAACCCATCACTATGGGTCATAATTGACTTTTGATGGCAGTAAAAAAAAAAATTTGAGATGGAGAAAAGTTTGAAGTTGTCAAGGATTTAATTTGACTTAGATCCACAATCGATAGTCATGGAAACAGTCAAGGTATCAAATAAATGTATTACCCTGGGCAGAATAGGTTGCACAAGAGCTCTTCAAAGGGTTGAAGAACAAGGACGTCACTTGGAGACCGAAGGTGAACCTGATCCAAGTCACGGTCTTTCAATCGCCCACATGCATGTGCAAGCTGGACACTGAGTAAGGAAAATTGCACACAATGGATATAGTTGAGTCATGTTGGCAAATGCTACTGAAAATACTGTGGACTACCGGGACAAGTACATCTGTCTTGGAAGTACAGCCAGAATGGTCCTGAGAAGTAAGGAGGGCAAGAATTTTTCTCATGTATGTTGGACATGCTAGCAGGAGGGAGCAGTCCCTGGAGGAAGATTTTATGGTAAAGTAGGAGGTCCGTGAAAAAGAGGAAGGCAGTCAGGGGGTGAACTGACACAGTGGCAGCAACCATTCCCTCAAACATAGCAATAAGTGTGAGGGGTCCCCAGGGCCGGGCTGCATTTCACTCTGATGCACACCAGGTTGCTGTGACTGGGCGGCACTTCACAGCTCTGCACTGGGGCTGGGTCATGTCCCCATCATGCACTTAGCCAACTGCTTGATGACTGTAACTACTAACTGGCTAGGCAAATCCAGAGACTATGTTCTTAGAATCCGTTGAAGATCTAAAATTAATGACAATCATTCTTTAGATGCCTGCTGTGACTTTGGCTATGAAAGAGCTGACCAACTGATCGGCCATGAAGAGTGGGACTGGAACTCTTACAGAGACAGCAAGTGGTACCATCACATGTAGTTGGCATTTGGAGGCAGTGTTGTTATTGCTAGCAGGCACAGAGGTTGGCATCCACTCATGGTGCTCCCAGCACGTGGAACAGAACACAGCCTGATCTTGCACCAGGTCCACGGCGGAATGTGGATTGAATACACAGAGTCATTTTGCCTGTGTTCTATCGTGTGAGATAAATATATAATTATTATAATGATCCTGGACCAGGTGAAAGTTGACAGAGGAAACGACTTCCACTCAACAATTCACGCACATTTTATTCTTTGACATTGATTGCAATCCCCACACCCTACCAGCACCATGCCCACTTCCTCCTGGGTTTCCCATTTCAGTTAGTCCATCTTTCCTGCTCTTTCCTGCTCTTTCCTGTTTGGAGGCAAATGCTGTCCTTTTGGGCTTGTTGTGTGATGGACTGTCCGGAGGAATACATTCCTCCCTGCTCTTCTTATTCACTTCACAGGCCTGTCCATTGTTTGGCTGAAAGTTGACCACCCCCTGGGGGGGGTTCAATTCCATATTGCAGGGGGCTCCTAAAGGTCACAGTGGTGGGGGTTCAACCAGTCTCCATTAGACTAGTAATTCTGGACATTGCTATCATTTTGAATTTTGATTGGTATTGTTTTTCTTCTTCCTCATTGTCTAGGGCCTTCTATTGGGATCCTAATCGAATAGTCAGCGGTGGTAACAGGGTGTCAGGGTTGTGGAAGCTGGGCTTCACACAGTCCATTGGTCCTTCGGACTAATTTTTTACTTGGGCATTTTAGCTTCTTCACTATCCTTTGCTCTGGACAGGGAGAGACCACAAGTCACATCTTCACTGCTCACATGCAACTATGATTCCACCGGGATGTGGAACGTTGTCTTTGGGGCCTGTGTTATGCCAACTGACCTACATGTCTCCCTAGGCTGAGGTCCCAAGCTCAGGGACTCATTCCTTTACGGTGTTTAGTTACGACTAATGCTTCATAGCTGTGCTCTACTATTTGCCTGAATGTATTATTCGAATTTATGCAGCAACCATTAAAGCTAGTGATTCAACAATGGAAAGATTCTAACAACTTCTTCAGTTGGAAACTGATAAAATATCTAATCAAGATGCATTGATAATTATTGGTCACTGGAATGTGAAAGCTGGAGACAAGAGGAAGAAACAGTCCTTGGAAAAGTTAGCTTTGGTCAGAAGATGTGAGCAGACAATCCCCCAAAGATGACATCCAGGTGACCAACATCCTATGAAGAAATGCTTGCGGTCACTAGCTAGAGAGATGTGCAAATGAAAAGAGCGAGGAAATATCACCTCATACCACTCTGTTAGCAAAGTAAAAAATAGTAATAACAATAAATACTGGAGAGGAGGAGGAGGAGAGATTGGCACGCTCATCCCCTTCTGGCAGGGTTGTAGAAATGTACAGCCACTATGGAAAGCAGTAGGTGTTCCCTTAAACAAATGTAGCTAGAAATGCCCATGGCCCAGCAATCTCTCCACTTAGTACACAGCCCGAAGAAATAACAACAAAACCGGGCAGATAGACACACATCCACGTTTACCACAGGGCTAGCCACAAAAGCAAAAAGACAAACCCCAACAAAACGCCTGCTGGTGGAGAGGTGGCTAAGTAAATTCTGATAGGATACTTACAATGGAACCGAGGCATCCATCCCCCCGAAACAACGATGACACTCTCAGACACCGCGTCACGTGGGCGGATTTGGGAGACATGATGCTCAACCAACTGACTCAATCTCATAAAGACAAATCCTGGAGGTGACCACCACTCTAATAAGAAAACATCAAGGAAAACTATTTCACACGGAAAGAAGACTTTGGAGGTCACGAGCAGACTGAGAGACAGTGGGAGGAAACGGTGGGGTGCGGTGGAGAAAAATGAATAAACCAACCAACAAAGAAGTCAAAATGGGAGAGGGACCCGGAGACACACAGCAAACACGGGGGAGAAAAGAACGCCCCCTAGAGCCCAGTTCCTCTCTGACAGACACGGGGTTCCACAAGTCAAAAAATGGTATGGATAATGATCAAGAGAGTGCTACAATGTCCCAATTGTAAACGGGCAAGGAGCTGAACGTTCTTTTTAAAGGAAATGCTTCTACTTTCTAAGTCAGTTGATTATTATGAGGATGTATTTTATATGAGAACTAGAACTAGGAAAGCAATTAAGTGCATATCAAATACTCACAGTTGTGAAGTTTTTGAAGGAGAGGTTAAAAGGTAAATACTTTTAATATAGATATCTTATGATCCAGAACCCTCCCTACTGGCTATCCACCCTAAAGAAATCAAGAGTACAACACAAACAGACATCTACACCCCTATGTCTATTGCAGCAATTGCCATCATAGCAAACGCATGAAAACAACCCAAAACCCCGATTCTCGAGGAATGGATAAGCAAGCCCTGGTGCAGTGAGATTATGGAATTTCTCTCTTCAACATTGCAAGACAAGGACAAAGCTAGAGAACATTATGCTTAGCAGACTCAACCGTACAAAGATAAATATTTACTACCACCCTTGGTATAAGGGAAAACAACAAAGAAGAAACGTGGTCTCTGCACCAACAGACGAGACTGATGGTTATGAGTGGCGGAGGGACAAGAGCGGTAACAGAACAGGGAGAGGGAGGGCTGGTGTATGTGTGTGTGGGGTGGGGGTGGAAAATGTTTTAAAATTTATTTTGTAGACTTGGAAAAGTATTCGTGTCACTGATTGTAACTTTACCCGATCTCTACCTGATTACTGGGTCTCTGAGACTATTTCCTCTCAGTGGTAAAGATGCTTCCTGTTCCTGGACCTTTCTTTCACGAGGAGCTGACCATTGTCTGCAACTCCACTTTATCCTTTTCACATGAGCTGTCCATTTGCCAAGGGCCAATTTTGTGTGGTTCCCAAACTCTACAGGCCATTTGTATTTGCCATTGCAGATTACATATGTTAATGCTTATGCATCAAGAAACCAGGGGTATGCACACTGAAAAAAATGTTTTCCCTTAGAAACTAAGTTGAATGGTTTAAATACATTTCATAAAAGCAAGGCCCTGAAGTGAACTCCTATTGAATTAGGGCAGTGAGGAAGATACACTTGTAAGAATTCAATCAGAAGGTCATATCACATCTGAAGGATTCTCAACTTAAAATACTTCCACGTAGGTAAGCCATTTCCATTCTAAAAGAAACTGAAGCTGGCTGTCAGCCACTGGCAACCTAGACAACAAAGTGTGCATGCGGTGTGTGTCAGAACAACATCGGAGAACTCCAATTCAGAGTGGACTCATCCTCAGAGAAAGCCTTCCTTGGGACAACCGAAAAGTGGGTGAAGGGAGACGTCGGACAGGGCAAGATATGACAAAACAACAATTTATAAATTACCAAGGGCTCATGAGGGAGGGGGGAGCGGGGAGGGAGAGGAAAAAATGAGGACCTAATGTCGGGGGTTTAAGTGGAGAGGAAATGTTTTGAGAATGATGAGGGCAATGAATGTACAAATGCACCTTTCACAATTGATGTGTGTATGGATTGTGATAAGAGTTGTATGAGCCCCTAATAAAATGATTAAAAAAAAAAGATGTGTAAAATGTACAAATGTGCTTTACACAATGGAAGGATGCATGGATTGTGATAAGAGTTGTATGAGCCCCTAATAAAATGACTAAAAAAAGAAAAAGAAAACTTTACAGCGCACATCTCTACTCTGACACACACTGGGCCACCCAGAGCTGGAACTCGGTAACATCTGTTTGCCTGTTTGTTACCAGGGCGGGTCAAGAGGAGGAGGGAAGGCGATGGAAAGTTTGAACAGATCGTAGTGAAGTTGAACAATACATCCACAATAGTGAATGTAATTAATGTCTCTGAATTGTAGCTATTAAAATTGTACACACTGAAAACAAAAGATGTGCAAAATCCGGCAGGAATAGAAGAATAGACACTTATCTCGCAAGACACGGGTGGAAGCATAGGTAGTGGGGGGAGGCAGACCTCACCCAGGGAGGTACACGTGAGTCCAACATAAAGAAGGGGCAAGGGGGAAGGAGGCGGGAGAATGGGGGTGGGGAGAAACTGAGATGATGACATGGGGAGAACAGGGCACTAACCCACCCAGGGGGAGAGTATTGGTTGTGTCCCCACAGAATTGGAATGTGCATACAGACCCCACCATGACACGCCAAACCAGGAGGGCAAAGTACCATGTGGAGGAATCCATGAAAAGACTGGACTATAGGGCCAGCCCCAACCTGACCCCCACCATGGAAGGGTGTGCCACAGAGAATGACAACAGACCTTCTGGTGGGAGAAAGGAACCAACCTACCATTCCCAGATGGAAGCAGAAGCAAATGAAGTGGGGAGGAGGTGAGTGGAGCACAACCTGGCCCACCTAGCCCTGAGGACAATAGCCACACTCAGAGCAGCCAATGCACAGAGCGGATCATAGGGCTGGCCCCACTATGAGACACGACATCCCTCACTGACCCATAGCCCTACAGGGGACAACACTGGAGACAGTGTGGGAATTGCGGCCAGTCTGACCCCACCACACCGAGGCTAAACACTAAGGGTGTGCAACAGAACAGCAAGAGGAACAGAGCAATGAAGTCCCCAGGGAGTACCGAAAATAGACTTTGGGGCCAGGGTGTGGCACCCCATCAGACCTGACCAGAAAACACTCCTAAAGGTCAACAAACAGACCTTGAGCTATTTATAGACTTTTCTTTCTTTCTTTTCTTTTCTTGTTTTTTGTTTTTGATTTTGTGTATCATTGGGTATTTTTTGTTGTTGCTGTCGTGGTTTTGTTTTTCTGTGTCACTTTGCTTAGTGCTGTCTTGTTTTTAAGTGTATATTATTATCTCTGCAGGTCTATCTAGATAAGATAGGCTGGATAAACAATGTGGAGAAGAAAACAATAGGCCGATGGTCTGGAGGACATGGGAGAGGGGGAGGTGAGGGGAAGGAAGTGGTGTTAGCCAACCCAGGGACAAGAGAAAAACAAGTGATTCAAAACCAGTGGCAAGGAGGGGGTGGGAGGACTGGTAGGGAGTGATAAAGTACAATGGAATCGAGAGGGATACTGAAACCCAAATGAAGGATGAGCATGATAGTGGGACAAGAGGAAAGGAAAAGGAAATAGAGGAAAGAACTAGAAGACAAAGGGTATTTATAGAGGTCTAAATACAGACATGTACATATATAAATATATTTATATATGATGATGGGGAAATAGATCTATGTGCACTTTTTATAGGTTTAGTAATAAGGTAGCAGATGGACATTGGGCCTCCACTCAAGTATTCCCTCAATACAAGAACACTTTGTTCTATTAAACTGACATTCCATGATGCTCACCTTCCCAACACGATTGCTGAAGACAAATGTGTGCATAAGCAAGTGTGGTGAAGAAAGCTGATAGTGCCCGGCTATCGAGAGATAATAGCACTTGGGGTCTTAAAGGCTTGAAGATAAACAAGCAGCCATCTAGCTCACAAGTAACAAAGCCCACATGGAAGAAGCACACCTGCCTGTGTGCTCAAGAAGTGTTGAAGGGATCAGGTATCAAGCAACAAAGAACAAAAAATCATATCATTGTGAATGAGGGAGAGTGCAGGGGGGGACCCAAGGCCCATCTGTAGACAACTGGACATCCCTTTGCAGAGGGGTCACGGGGAGGACACCATCCAGTCAGAGTGCAGCGTAGCATCGATGAAACACAAACTTTCCTTTAGTTCTTAAATGCTTCCTCACCTCCCCCATCCTCCACTATCATGGTCCCAATTCTACCTTACAAACCTGGCTAGAACAGAGGATGTATACTGGGGTAGATAGGAACTGGAAACACAGGGAATCCAGGACAGATGAACCCCTCAGGACCAGTGATAAGAATGGTGATACCGGGAGGGTGGAGGGAAGGGGGCATAGAAAGGGGGAATCGATTACAAGGATCTACATATAACCTCCTCCCTGGGGGATGGACAACAGAAAAATGGGTGAAGGGAGATGTCGGGCAGAGTAAGATATGATAAAATAATAATAGTTTATAAATTATCAAGGATTTATGAGGGAGGTGGGAATGGGGAGGGAGGGAAAAAATGAGGAGCTGATCCCAAGGGCTCAAGTGGAAAGCAAATGTTTTGAGACTGATGAGGGCAATAAATGCACAAATGTGCTTGACACAATGGATGGATGTATATATGGATTGTGATAAGAGTTGTACGAGCCCCCAATAAAATGATTTTTAAAATAAACACATAAATAAAACCCCACTGGATGTGATGGAGCAACAGAACTGTATGTGAATGGATATATTGGATTGTATAAGACATGGCAAAAACGAAAAATAAAAAAGCTATTGTAGGGGAAAAAAGAATTAGGGTTCCCAGGGAATTGGGTGTGGGAAGGAAGGGATAAAGGCAAGCTGATCACAAGAAGTTCAAGAAAAAAGAAAATGTTTTAAACTGTTTGTGGAAGCAATTGTACAATACTGTGTGATGTGACTGACTATGGAATGTCATGATATCTGTAAGGGCCCCCAATAAAATAATTTAAACATTTTAAAAGGTTGTATGCTTACAAAAGCTTGTATATTTGTAAGTACTGGGTTAAAATGTATTATTGGAGATACGTTTTTTTTTTTTAAGTTAACTACTGTTACCGGAAGGGGAGAGGGAAAATTATTCAGACAAATCAATGACCTAGGCGTCTTCTTTAAAAACACAAAACAAAACACTTAAAATTCTTAACCTCTGAAAAATGTTTACTTGTGTTTCATTGACTATGCCAAAGCATTCAATTGTGTGGGTCATAAAACTGAGAAGAATGGAAATTCCAGAACATTTCATTGTGCTCATGAGGAACTTGTACAAAGATCAAGAGACAGTCATTGGACTAGAACAAGGGACAATCACGCTGGCGACAATCAGGGCAAGTGTGGGTCAGGGTGGTTGTGTTCTTTCACCAGGCTTATTCAATCTGTATTTTGAGCAAAGCAGAAGCAAAACTGGACTGTGTGAAGAAGAATGTAGCCTCGGGATTGGAGGAAAGCTTCCTAACAGCCTGCAATATGGAGATGATACAACCTTGTTGAAATTGAGGAGCACTGACTCATGAAGACCAAGGACTATCGCCTTAAGGATGGACTGAAACTTAATGTAAAGAAAACAAAAATACTACACAACTGTACCAATAGATAATATCATAAGTAAGAGAGAAAACAATTGAAGTCATCAAGAATTGCATCTTGCTTAGAACCAAAGCTAAGAAAGCCACAGTCAATAAATAAAATGATGTATTGCACTGGGAAAATATGCTGCATAAGACCTCTTTAAAATGTTGAAGAGGCAAACAAATGAGGACATGGGTAGCAAGGGGGTCCAAGGGGACAGGGCACTAACTCACCCATGTGGAGAGGATTTTTTTATGTTTCCATAGGAAAGGGAGAGAGGGACCAAACCTTAACCTGATGTGCCAAGACTTGAAGGCAACATACGGGCATGAAGCAGTGAACCAACTGAGAGGTCTGCAGGGCCAGCCCAAATACCAGCTACATGAACCCCTTCCCCCAGAAGAATGCACTTCAGGGGGCAGCACTGAAGATACAGCTTGGGGAGAGGGGCGGGTCTGGTCAGAAATCACTGGAGCAGAATAAGAGGGAAGGAGAGAGAGAGAGAACCATATCCTGGTCCACCAAGCCCTGTCCATCAGGACAAGTGTAGGTCAGGGTGGTTGTGTTCTTTCACCAGGCTTATTCAATCTGTACTTTGAGCAAATCAGAAGCAAAACTGGACTGTGTGAAGAAGAATGTAGCCTCGGGATTGGAAGAAAGCTTCCTAACAGTCTGAAATATGTAGATGATACAACCTTGTTGAAAGTGCACAGAGAGGACCATAGGGTCGGCCCTACCAGGAGACACGGTGTCACCTCACTGACCCATAGCACCATAGGGGACAACATTGGAAACACAGTATGGGAATTGTGCCCAGTTGGACACAAACACCCCCGACCAGAGTGAAACATGAAGGGCATCAAGAAGAGCAAAGCAATGAAGTCCCTGAGGAATCCCCAAAATAGCCTTTTGGGACAGGGTATGGCACCTCATCAGACCCAGTAAAAAAATATTCATAAAGGTCAACAGACAGACCTGGAACTACTTATAGGCTCCCCCACCACCACCCCGGTCTATCTATGTAAGATAGGTAGGATAAACAACCCTGAGGAGAAAACAATGGGACCAATAGTTCTGGGGGGACATGGGAGAGGAGGAGGTGGTCAGAAAGGAAGGGGGAGCCAACAAACCCAGGGACAAGGGAAAAACAAGTGATCTAAAAGTGATGGTGAGGAGGGCATAGAATGCCTGATGGGGTTTGATCAAGTGCAATATAGCCAAGAAGAATTACTGAAAGCCAAATGAAGGTTGAAGATGATAGTGGGACAAGAGGAAATTTTTTAAAAATTGAGGAAAGAAGTAAGAAATGAAGGACATTTATAGAGGCATAAATAAAGGCACGTACATATGTAAATATATTTGCATATAGGGCATAGATCTATATACATATATTTATATGTTAAGTATTAAGGTAGCAGACAGATACTGGGCCTCTGCTCAAGTACTCCATCAATGCAAGAAAACTTTGTTCTAATAACCTGGCATTCTGTGATGCTCACCTTCCTGATAGGATCACTGAAGACCAAATGGGTACATAAGCAAATGTGGTGAAGAATGCTGATGGTGCCTGGCTATTAAAAGATATAGCATCTGTGGTAAAGGTTTGGAGATAAATAAGCGGCCGTCTAGCTGGGAAGCAACAGAGACCACATGAAAGAAGCACACCAGTCTGTGTGATCATGAGGTGTCAGGCATCAGAAGACCCCAAACAAACAAATATATCAATGGGAATGAGGGGGTCTGATGGAGACCCAAAGCCCATCTGTAGACAATTGGACATCCCCTCACAGAAGGGTCACAAGGAAGGGACAATCCAGCCAGGGTGCAGTATAGCACCGATGAAACATACAACACCCCTCTAGTTCTTTAATGGTTCCCCTCCCCTGCCCCCCACTATCATGACCCCAGTTCTACCTTACAAACCTGGCTAGACCAGAGCATGTACACTGGTACAGATAAGAGTTCTTGACAATTGGAACCCAGAACCGATAAACTCCACAGGAACAACAATGGGAGTAGCGATACCATGCAGAGAGGGGGAAGGTAGGGGAAGGAAGGGGGGACCAATCACAATGATGGAGGTATAATTCCCACCCCACCCATCCCCACTCATGGTGACGAACAACAGAAGCATGGGTGAAGGGAGACAGCAGATGGTGTCAGATATGAAAATAATAATGATTTAAAATCTAGCAAGGGTTCATGGGGGCGGGGCACGAGGAGCTGATACCAAGGGTTCAAGTAGAAAGAAAATGATTTGAAAAGGGTGAAGGCAACATATATACAAATGTGCTTGACACGATGGATGTATGGATTGTGATAAGAGCTGTACGAGCGCCCAATAAAATGAATTTTTTAAAACAAGTTGAAGAGAAAGGATATCACTCAGGTGCACCTGCCTCACGCCATGGTACTTTCAGTAGCCTCATATGTGTGTGAAAATCGAGCAGTGAATAAGGCAGATTGAGGACGAGCCAATGCATCTGAGTTCTGACACTGGGAAAGAATACTGAAAGTACCACGAGCTGCCAAAGGAACAAATACATCTGTCTTGGAAGATGTGCATCCGAAATGCTCCTTAGAAACAAGAATGGCATGTTAGCATAGGACATATGCTAGACGTATTATCAGGAGTGACCCTTTCGGGAAGAGAACGTGATGCTTGGTAACGTTGAAGGGCAGCTACCAAAGAAGACGACCCTGAATGAGATGGATTGATGCTGGCTGCAACAATGGGCTCAAACAGAATGACTGTGAGAGTAGCACATACCTGGGCAGGCTTTTCCTCTATTGTACGCAGAGTTAATATGAGTCAGAACTGACTTGCTAGCAGCCAACAACCACAGCAACATTCTTGGATGCATTTTCAGCACATATAAACACATGCATAGCACCAATGAAGCACACAACTTCCCTCTAGCTCTTTGGTGCTTCCTTCCCTCCACTATCATGACCTCAATTCTACCTTACAAATCGGATTAGACCAGAACATGCACACTGCTATAGATAAGAGGCTGCAACACAGGGAATCCTGGATAGATAAACCCCTCTGGGCCAACAGAGTAGAGATACCAAGAGGATACCAAGAGATACCAAGAAGTGGGTGAGGGGTGACAGAAGACAATGTAAGATATGAAAATAATAATCTATAACTTATCAAGGGTTAATGAGGGAGGGCAGGTGGGAGAGGGAGGGGGAAGAAATGGGAGCTGATATCAGGAGCTCAAGTGGGAAGGGAATGCTTTGAAAATGATGATGGCGGCATATGTGCAAATGTGTTTGACACACTGGATGAATGTATGGATTGTGATAAGAGATGTAAGAGCCCCCAATGAAAGTATTTAATTAAAAAAAAGGAAAGAAAGAAATATCTTTGCCAAACTTAATATGTACTTTTGGCTGTATTCTCATTAATCTTCCCACATTTGTTCAGTCTACATGTCTATCTACATAGCTACTTATGGATAATGTTTATTACTATTCCTACTGGATTGTGTATTTAATAGCAATTACTTTTGTTGTCACTCATTTTTGTGTACCTCCTAGTGTCTTCATTGGTCTTGGTCACGCTGTGCTGCCCCTCTTATTGATATATTGCCTTTCCCTTCACCCAACTGAATACATGTTAGCAAAGTGTGGAACCTGTTTCATTTTTCTGCAAATGCACATCCAGGCTTGCCACCACTTTTTGTTAAAGAGACCATTTCTTCCCCATTTGATGATTTTCAGGCCTTGCCTGAAGATCAACTGTCCACAGGTGGTTGGATCTACTTCTGTGCATTTGGTCCATGTGTCTGGCAATGGATCAGGACAAGACCAGTTTGACGATGGTGGCTGTGTGTAGATTCCGAGACCAGGAAGGATGAGCCCTCCTACTTGGCACTCCTTTAGTCGGGCTTTACTTCTCTCGAGTCTGATTTCTTTGCATATAAAGTTTATGATTAGTTTTTCCATCTCATTAAAGAATGGTGACGGAATCTGCATCGGGATTGCATCCTAGGTCACTTGGAGTAGTACGGGCAGTTTCATGATGTTAATTTAAGCCTTTCTATCTATGAGTATGGTATGTACTTCCATTTTTGTAGGTGATCCACAGGCTCTTCAGTCTGACGTTCAGAAGCACATCACGCAGGCCTTTCTTCCTCATGCCTTTCTGTCTGGATGTTGTACTGAGACCCAGTCAGCACCATCACAACATGCAAACCTGCACTCCGGGATAGGTGGTGCTTGCACCTAAGTGGCACTTCCCAGGAATCAAACCTGTATCGTGTAGAAGATCATTGAGAACAGTACCTGGATGTATTTTTGTTACTAGAAATTTCCCTCAAACACAGACAAAGCAGTGTTTAACAGATGCTAATTCTAAGGCCCCGAAGGAACCTGCTAGAACAGTGCAACAGTTATCAGAATAAAGGTTGGATGTCAAGGTGGAGTGAAACAGGTAGAGTAAAACTATTGAAAATTCAAACAAATGAAAAACAAACCCGAAGCCCTTCATGAGATTAACTATTCGTTTTGAGGAGAATAGAAATCGGACCTTCGTTCTCCTTGTCACCCTAGTGATGCATTGGTTAAGTGCTCACTGCTCAATTACTGACCCAAAGGTTGGTGATTCAAATATACCAATTGCTCCTCGGGAGAATGATGCAGCAGTTTGATTCCAGACCCAAACACCTGAAACCACTGTCCATTCCAACCCACAGTAACCTTATGTAGGGGCTTTGAGATGATATATATTTATGGCAGCAAATGACCTCTTGTGTCTCCTTCGGATTGGCTGATGGGAGTGAATTTCCAACTTTGTCTTAGCAGCCCAACACCTAATCCACAGGACCACCAGGTTTATAATCTTGGAAACGCTCTGAGGAAGTTCTACCCTGTCCTGTACGGTTGCTATGAGTCAGCAATGGGGATCTGACCTTTGGTGGGAAAGGGAGCCCCCACTTTCCCCACCTCCTGTGGGGGAGAGCAGGTTGTGGAGTTGGGTGCTACTTTAAATGTCCCTCCCAGGATTTCTCCTTTCAGAAGCCGTCATCTTGTGTTGTCAAGGATTCTCAACGCGTGTTAGAGCCTGAAGAACAGGGGAGACGGAATGTCCTCACATCTTACCAGATCTTAGCTTCTGTCTCCAGAAATTCCTGGTAAGACTTTTTCTCCACTTGGAAACCGCTGTTGCTAGTTTTTTCACAATCTAGTTGGAATATGGTACAACAGGTCCATCTTTTAGCTTGCCAAAGCCCGTGTTTTCTAATAACAACACACTCTGATGACATCTTACTGATGTAACAGCACCCATAGAAACAGACTTCTCCCGAATGTGAAGATCAACCCACACGTGGGTCCTTTATCAATAAACGCGTGTCACTGAAACTTCCAAACCTCGTGGATGTCTATGTGAACATTTAAAATGCTGCATTCTGGTCTGTTCATTGCTTTCTGACTTGCGCTGAAAAATACAACCCAACTTGTTGCTGTCCAGTGCCTGTGCCTCAGGGAGACCCCACGAGTCACAACTGCTCTGTGGGGTTTTCTTGGCTGTCACCTAATGCAAGCCGACCACCAGGTCTTTCTCCCAAGGAGCTGCTGGGTGGGTTAAATATGCCTTTGGGTTGTTGAGATTGAGTAGTCTGTCTCAAGCAGAGTGTGCCCCTGAGGAGCCTCTGACTTGGACACATCATCACAAAAGCCTGTGAGCCAGGGCTTTGCTCACTACACATCCAACTAAGAGACTGAGAACCATTGTGAAGGTTGGTGCTTTTCCGTTCTAATAATTTATGTTTCTGTGAACATGGGGTAAGTATTAGACACAAGCAGGTCATTCCTATCACCAGACTAAGTGCTGTTCCATCAGGAGAGAAACAAATATACAATGGAAAATTTTGGAGGAGAGATACCAGTAAGCCAGCAAGAAAAGCAGAAGGTCCTGTCAGAATAAGTCATTCCATTGCCCCAAGGTTAAGAAGGCTAACTGCTTCAGGCAAACAAGAATCCCTGAGCCCAAAGTCAGCAACCTTAGTCCCCTCTGCAGATGGCCTCTGGCCCACAAGGTTGTGTCTTGTGTTCTTGTTGGTTTTGTGTCTTGGTAGTGGCTGTTCTTTTGGCAGTTGGCATTTGAGAACAAGAATACATAGGACTTGACAATGGACTTATTTTCATAACATTTCCAATTGATTAGGATCAGGAAAGGGGATTTGAGAAGACGTTAAATCTGAGGGGTGTTTTGGCCAGTTCTTATGATAGAGAGTTTCAAGGTAGTCCCAGCTAACCTTGGAACAAGAGCGTTATTGACTCAACTCTAACTGGAGAACCCAGTCTGGCAAGCATTTGTTTCCCTGTCGTGATTGTAGATAATTATTTGGCCTGAAGTGCAGCTCAACCGTCATGCTCCAACACGGAAGAGCGCCTCATGTGGAAAGACCATGTATCTGGCACACACCCACCACACTCTGCCCAATTTTGTCTTTTCCTGAGTCCTTCTGATGCCCTGGGGCATGGCGGGTCATGCCATTAACCACAAGGTTAGCAGTTCAAAACCATTAGCCGATCCATGGGAGAAAGATGGCTTTCTACTCCTGTGAAGAATTACAGTCTTGGAGACCCACAGAGGCAGTTCCACCCTGTCCTATAGGGTTGATGTGTCGGAACTGACTCAATGGCAGTGAGAGTGAGTAAGTCTGAGGCCCCAAACTGTCCTTCCTGGGTAGTAGCTGTGTTGGAAGGAAAAGCCATAGTGACCTTCCAGGGTCTCAAGTTGTTTCAGAACCTGGAGGTACCTTAGCTCAGCCAGCTCTAGAGCTCAGTTAATTTGTCATCTGAGGACTGCCGGTTCTGCACCTGTGCTTATGTATCCCAGGTGGCTAGGTGGATCAATGCACAGGGGAAGCCTCATTGTGGCTTCAATCTGAGTTTAGTTGCTGGCGTTCACATCTATGGGCGCCTACCACTTCTTAAGTGCATGATCTGGGCCAGACATATGATCCCCTGCTCCCCCCTACTATTTCAATCCAAACTTCTGACATCCCTTCAAGCTCCACACCAGCACCCTGATCTTTTTGAAATGCAGACGCTAGTTGGGAGCTACACACTAGTGAGTCAATGGTGCAGAGGAGACTGGATTCAGCTGTCTGACTCATCCCCCAAATCCACACTCTAAAACACCCGATCGCCCCCAGTACTGCAGCTAATTCTCCTTGGCCTTACACCAGGGGCAAGAAATTAGAGTTTTCCAAATTTGCCAATATACACATTCTTCACTTAGTGAAGCTCAAGAGATCATTCTTCAAATAATTCTGCTTGGAGAAACTTGATACCATTGAATTGATTCCAACTTATGGGTTGATATCAATGGTGGATGCTTCGGACGTAGAACACCAGGCCTTTCTTCTGAGGCACGTCTGGGTGGCCCTGAACCTGCAAGCGTTCAGTTTGCAGCTGATCCTATTAACTGATTGCGTCACCTAGGGATGATGCAAGATGTGCATAGTGCATCAAACACCCAAAACTTTCATTTTGAAATCTTTTATGCCCTTGTCGTTGTTATATGACAAACTAAACCCAAATAAAAGCCCCAAACCAAAACCCATGTCAAGATAAATTCTAACCCCTAAGGGCCCTCTAGGGCAGAGTCCAACTGTCCCCTAGGGTTTTCATGGCTGTAATCTTTACAGAGCGGACAGTTACATCTTACTCCCTTGAAGCAGTTAGTGGGTTTGAACTGTCGGCTTTTTGGTTAGAGTTGAGCACTTAACCATTGTGCTACAAGGACTCCTCCTTGCTACCTAAGTGTTAATGATTTTATAGACTTCTTGAGACTATTCCTCTCTAGAAATTAAGCTGCTTCTATGCAATTTGGCCAATTGAATATTGCTTCACGCTTGCTCTAAAATCTTTGGTGATTGATATAACACAAAGAGCCCTGGTGGCACCGTGAACTAAGCACTCAGCTTCCAACCAAAAAATGGGCAGTTCAAACCCAGCAGGTGTTCTGCCTGAGGAAGCAATGGCAGACTGCTTTCATAAATAGGACCATCTTGGAAACCTTATGGGCAGTTTGACTCTGTCCAATGGAGGCACTGTGGGTCAGAATGGAAAAGTCTTGCTCTTGGGCCACTCCATGGTTTCTTTCTCCTCAAGCAGGTCTAAGTTTTTCTTACTGCTTTCAGCACCAACTGCTGAACTAAAAATAGGGCAAGCTCCTGTGTGCAAGACTACATCATTGTCTTAAAATTATATCTGTCGTGAAAAAGAAAGAAGGTTCTAGAGTGGAGCATCACTTTGATGGTTTGTGTGCTTCTTTCTTGGCTCAGACTTAGGTGAGGCAGCAGGAAAATGGACCATTGCTAAGACTGTGCTCCATCATTCATCTGCCGCCCGGAGGAGGCTTTGTGCACTGCTGCCACCCTGGAAGGGGTGCCACTGGTATTTCAGATATCAGCGGGGTCACTCCTGGTGGGAAGGTTTCAGTGGGGCTTCCAGGTCAAGCTGGATTAGGAAGAAGATGTGAACCCCCCGGGATCACATCCGAGTATTGCCGGAGGGAGCGCTGGAAGACGAGTGTCCCAAGTTGGAAGACACTCAAACTACCAGAGGAGCTGTGACAGTGGACTCCAGTTTACCCGTGATCCCGGAGATGGAGCGAGATCGGGCACTGGTTCCTTCTGTTCCACGTGGAGCCAACCCGAGTTGAAGTGCACTACGTGGCAACTTGCAACACATCAAGACGTCAGCATCTGTGACACTGGGACCTGCGGAGCATCTCCAGGAGGTGCCCTTCCCAGCCCTGCGCTGAACAGGACCTGCTTTTCCAGAACCCCAGTGTCACTCCCCAGTTCCCCGCAGATGGAGGAACGGAGACCTCAAGGACCCAGTCTGGTGAGTTTCTGAAGAGAGACGCTGCCACCAAGGTTGAACGTGACCACATGGTCTTCCCAGCAGCACCCTCCACTGGCCCCTGCAGTATAGACTCAGTCCACATGGGCACTCCCCGTCTGTCCCCTTCGGGTGCTCCCGCGAGGCAGAGATTCCCCTACCTCTGTCAACACGGGCTTCAAGCTGAAGATGGAGATGGACATTCATGCTCTCCTTTTAATCACTGAAGCATCGCTGGATGTTGGTCCCCATACTAGGGAAGGTTCCACAGGCCTCCCACTTGCCAGAAGGAATAGTGACTTGGGCTCTTTTGACTAAGCAAAAACATTCGACTGTTTGGGTCATAGCAAAGTATGGATAGTGTTGGGAGGAAGGAGAATTCCAGAACACTTAACTGTGCTCAAGGGGAACCCAAACGTAGACCAAGAGGCAGTCTTTCTGGCAGAACAAAGGAATAGTGCATGGATGCTGCTTTGGAAGGGACGCGCTGGCGCTCAGTGTACTCCAGGAGAAGGCGTGGCTCCCAGAGACAGGGGGAAGTAGCGCTTCTGGAGTGAGCAGCTCAAGAGATTGATCAGCTTGCCTGGCTGGGGCGGAGAGACCCCTGGGCAGAGCAGAAAAAGCCTTGGTTAGAGTCAAAAGTCCGTACACGGGGACAACTATTAAAGTGAGATTGGGATGCTTGAACTTCATTTTATAGCAAAAAGAGAGTCTTGATTGCCCCCTGAAGAACTGTGATTTTGCAACACACCATCTCATAGTATCCGTCATATGTATCCGTCGTACAGACAAGTAGATTGGAATGGGGAGGAACCGCCATTCAAGAAACAACACCCGTGCACAGTAGCTGAATTTTTAAGGAGAACCACATTTCACTTGACCTTTCCCTGATGAGATTCATGGTCTTCATTCAAGTATAAGGTGAAGCTCTAATCAGCTCCAAAGACCAAAGAAGAATCAATGCATTTGGACTGTGGGAACGGAGAAGGATACTGAAAGTATAATAGACTGCTAAAAGAGCAAAGAAATCTATCTTGGAAGAAGTACAGCCAGAGTGCTCCTTAGAGACAAGGATGGTGAAATTTCCTCTTACATACTTTGGACATGTTGTCAGGAGAGACCAGTTCCCAGGAAGGACATCCTGCTTCGTAAAGTAAAGGGGCAGCAAAAAAGAGGAAGGCCCCAAATGTGGTAAAGAAAGCTGATGGTGCCCGGCTATCAAAAGATATAGAGTCTGGGGTCTTAAAGGCTTGAAGGTAAACTAGCGGCCATCTAGCTCAGAAGCAACAAAGCCCACATGGAAGAAGCACACCGGCCTGTGCAATCACAAGGTGTTGAAGGTATTAGGTATCAGGCATCATCAGAACAAAAAAAAAATCTTATCATAGTGAATGAGGGGGGCAGTGCGGAGTGGAGACACAAAGTCCATTTGTAGGCCACTAGACATCCCCTTACAGAAGGGTTGTGGGGAGGAGATGAGCCAGTCAGGGTGCGATGTAGCAACAATGAAACATACAACTTTCCTCTAGTTCCTAAATGTTTGCTCCTCCCCCACTATCATAATTACAATTCTACCTTACAAATCTGGCTAGACCACAGGATGTACACTGGTACAGATAGGAACTGGAAAGGCAGGGAATCCAGGGTGGATGATCCCTTCAGGACCAGTGGTGTGAGTGGCCATACTGGGAGAGTAGAGGAAGGGTAAGTTGGAAAGGGGGAACCGATTACAGGGATCTACATGTGACCTCCTCCCTGGGGGACAGACAACAGAAAAGTGGGTGAAGGGAGATATTGGACAGGGAAAGATATGACAAAATAATAATTTATAAATTATCAGGGGTTCATGAGGGAGTGGGGAGCAGGGAGGGAGGGGAAAAAATGAAGGAGCTGATGCCAGGGGCTTAGGTGGAGAGCGGATGTTTTGAGAATGATGAGGGCAATGAATGTACAAATGTGCTTTATACCATTGATGTGTGTATGGATTGTGATAAGAGTTGTATGAGCCTCTAATAAAACGATTAAAAAAATTTTTAAAAAATATAGAGAATCGGAAAAAAACAAAAGAGGAGCCCTCAAGGAGATGGATGGACACAGCGGCTGCGACACTGGGCTCCCGCATAAGAACCATTGTGAGGACGGCGCAGGACCGGGCAGTGCTTCCTTCTGTTGTGCACGGGGTCGCTATGGGTCAGAACGTGCTTGATGGCACCTAGAAACGACAGCAGCAATAATCAGCTCCTGAGGAAAATTCTGCTTCATGCGAATGTCTTCTTAGATCGGCTGTTCTCAGCATGTGGTCCCCAGGCCCATGGGGGGGCCTCAGCTGGGGACCTGAAGGGAATGCACGGTCTCAGACCCCACCCTAGACCGATGGGGAAATAATGGTTCAAGGGCAGAGTTTGTGTTGCCAATGGAGGGGACAACGCCTCTTCTGCACGCCCACTAGCCATGAGTCAGTGGACGCTTGGGTGTGGCCATGGTGTTAACTAGGTTTCCGCGGCACCTGCAGGCTAACATGGACAAAGAGAGGTGGGTCTGCTTCTGAAAATCAGCCAACTGAAACCCTGTGAATCACAGCTGTCCAGTCGCAAACCCATTGTGGGCATGGCCCAGGGTCCGGCACCATGCCATCCTGTCATGCATGGGTCACCATGAGCCAACTTAAGGGACGCTTACCAGCACCACCCCCCCAGCAGATCTACTGGATGGGAAATTCTGTGTTTCAATAAGCTCCCCCTGATGAAGTAGACTGAAGGGTGGGAACGCTGTGTGAGGTCAGGTGGGTTGAGGGGACCTCTACATTGGCTTGGGGGGATACCTCACTGGGAGGGGATACCAACTCTCATTTTGTCCTGCCTGGAGACCGCTCCCAGTTTCAGTTCCTTCCTTTGAAAAATGGGGGAAATACTGCTTTCCTCACAAGGCGACTGATGCTAAAGATAGGGCATCTCAAGAACCTGGAGCAGGGTGAGCCATTACATTTTTATGACCGAAAATAAATCCAGTAATCAAAATAACTCTAAAAGAGTAAGTACACAATCTCAAATAGCTGAATTAATGGCTCATGAATCAAATAAAAATACATCTTGCCATAAAAATTCTTTTAAATCACTAAAGGATGTATAAACTATGTAGATAAGGCAAAATATAATGTGGTTAATAAGATATTTAAACTAATTCTAGCTATTAAAAGCTAGAGATCAGGCTCAAACCTTGATCTCGGTTCTAAATGAAGCAAATGTCATTTTGATCATTCCAATCAAGGGAGGCAATTGTAGGCTTCGCATATCCAAACCACCCAGTGTGGCTTTGTGATCCTGTTTTTCTGGAGGAAAGGTCCTCTTTTCATCTTGCCTGAGCTTCCAGACTAGGACTCTGTGGTTCCAAAGGCTGGATTCTTCCCCAACTATCTTCTCCAACTAGCCCGGTTAATTCTGAGGTATTGGTAGTCACTGAAGCATCCAAGCAATTATTTTCGTGAAACTCATAAACCAAGCTCACTCCCATTGAGTTGCTTCTGAAGAAATCCTCAATAGCAATTTTCAGTTTTTCGAAGAGGTAGTACATCAACTCCCAATCCATTGGGCTTATCCTGGCCATGATATGTTCAGTCACCTCAGATGCCTGTGAAAGTTGAACCTTGGATAAAGAACATTGAAGAAGAATCGATGTTCTGCTAAAAGGTCAAATCAATCTGTCTTGGAATAAGCACGGTCTGAGTGCTCTTTAGGGGCAAGGATAATGAAACTTCTTCTTACCTACTTTGGACATGTTTTCAGAAGAGACCAGTCCCTGGAGAAGGAGGTTGTGCTTGGTAAAGTGGAGGGGCGGTCAAAAAGCGGAAGGCCCGCGAGGAGCTGGACTGACACGGTGCCTGCAACTCTGGGCTCAAGCATCGGAACCATTGTGAGGATGGCATCAGCCGGGGAAGTGTTTTATTCTCTTGGATCAGATCAATTCCGATCACGTCAGAATCGATGGCATCTAACAAGAACAGCCACAACAATTCACTGGGCCATGGATAGGGTCCCTACCCTTTGGAGCTTAGAAGGAATCTTGTGCCTTTTCTTTACTGAAACTCTCATCTTACTTGCATATTTTTGCACAGTTGGCTTGCTTCTCCATATTTGGTTCTCAGTAGAACCAAATAATTGCAGTTGGCAGAACAACTACAAAACTTGAGGACTCAATCATTAAACCTTATCTTAGGCTTTTCAGATGGGCCCTGAGAGACATGTTCCATGTGGCCTGCTCAGGGAAGCTCTTACACTGTGGTCCACCGCTGAGGCTATGGCACCTCTATGTGACTGCTGCAATGATCTCACTACTGTTCTTCACTGTCCTATGGCCACATTGTCCCTGGTGATGCCCGTGAAGAACAGATTTGGGGAGCCTCAGGTCAACAGTCATATGTTTTTGTGGTTGTTGCTGTTAGGTTTATTGTGCCAACCTGGCCGATACACACATGTGGGATTAATTGAAAGGTGGAGAGATAAATGGTTTGGTGAGCCTCGCCTTTCTTGTTCTCTGATGGCCAGACCAATGTGTGGCTGCCTTAGCTAATTCTTTGCCTCAGCTGGCAAGGCTCACATCCTGCGAGACATCCCTGAGGAGAAGTCACATGGACCTACCCCAATGCAGCCCTGGGTGCTGGAGCAGCCGTGTGGAAGCCCCCTGCCAGCACTGAGATGCTTACACACTCACTGATTCAGCTTTCCTCCTGCAGTCGGCATCATTGAGTGTGTTTTTCGAGTTTGAGGAGGACTTTATAGATCGGTGTTGGACATACGGGCCACATGGGCTTGGACTGGAGTGGATTGGGATGCTTTCTTAATGTACACTTGCCTTTTATATAAAACTCTCTCTTATATACACATGAGTTTCTGTGGATTTGTATCTCTAGTCTACCCAGACTAACTCAGGTGTCATCAAGCCCGTTTTTGACTCATCTTGAGCCTGTAGCACAGAGCAGAGCTGCCCTATTTGGTTTCCAAGGCTAGCAATCCTCAGGAGACGAAGAAGAACTGATGCCTTTGAACAATGGGAGTGGCGAAGAACGCTGACTATGTCACGACTGCCAAAGGAATGAGCCAATTGATTTTGGAAGTTGTATGGCCAGAATGCCCCTTAGAAGTACAGATGGCCCGACTTGGTCCTTTGGACATGTTATCAGGAGGGGCAGTTCATAGATCGGTAAAACAGTGGGCCAGTGGATAAAGAAGACTCTGGAGGAGACGGATTGACACAGTGCCTGCAGCAATGGGCTTAAACCTAACAACACTTGTGAGTGTTGATGGCACAGAGCCAGGCAGTGTCTTGTTCTGCATAGGACCACTATAAGACCACTAGGAATTGGAACAGATTCAATGGTACCCAACAACCACAACAATAATTCTTATGGAAGCAGATCACCAAATATTTCTCCGAAGGAGTCTCTGGTGCATCTAGACTAGTGCCTTTCAGTAAACAGCCGAGCATTTAGCCATTGCACCAGCAGAGGCCCTTCAGTGGTCCCATCAAGGTCTGTGTTGTTAAGTGGTGCCATTATATTGGCTCCAGCTCATAGCAACCCTATATACAACAGAACGAAGTACTGCCCGGTCCCGCGCCCAGCCTCACAATTGTTCCCAAGTTTGAGCTGATTGTTGTAGCTGCTGTGTCAATCCATCTCCTTGAGGGTCGTCCTCTTTCTTGTTGCCCTTCTGCTTTACTTGATGTCCTTCTCCAGGGACTGGTCTCTCCTGACAATACGTCCAAAGTCCATGAAGAAAACTCTCACCATCCTCACGTCTGAGGAGCATGCTGGGTGCACTTCTACCGAGACAAACTAGTTCTTAGTCATCATTGGTACTTTCAATTTTCTTCACCAGCACAATAATCCCAATAGAATCAAATCTGGTGATTTTCTTCCGTTTTCCTTCACACGCATACAAGGTGATTGAGAATTCCATGATGTGGGTCAGGCGCACCTTAGCCTTCAAAGTAACATTCTTGTTCTTCAACACTGTAAAGAGATCATGTGCAGCAAATTTACCCAATTCCATGTGCCGTTTGATTTCGTGAGTGCTGCTCCCGTGAGACGTGATTGTGGAGCCAAGCACAATGAAATCCTTCACAACATCCATTTCCTCTCCATGTATCATGACGTCATCTGTAGGTCCAGCTGTGAGGATTTGGGTTTTCTGTACACTGAGTCGTGGTCCATTCTGAAGGTTGCAATCCTGTATCTTCATCAGTAATGTCAAGTCCTCCTCACTTTCGGCAAGCCAGCTGGTGCTATCTGCAGATCGAAGTTTGTTAATGAGCCTCCCTCCAGCCCTGAGCCACGTTCTTCTTCATGCCTTCTTCATGCCGCCCAGCTTCTCGGGAGATTTGCTTACTACACAGATTGAATAAGACTGGTGAGAGGACACCACACTGACGCACACCTTTCCTGCTTTTAAACCATGTGGTATCCCCTTGTTCTGTTTAAAGGATTGTCTCTTGGTTCTGCATGAGCACATTGACGTTTTCTGGAATTCCCAGTCTTTTCCATGAGAAAATGCCTCATTGGGATTTGACTCACTGTATACTAATGATAGAAGACCTTATGCTGCAATATCTGCATATTAAGACACATGTAGTCTCTAAAGAACAAGTCCAAGCCACCAGTTTACTTTAAAATCTGCCTTTTCACAGAGAGAAGCTGAGTGAGTAAGAGGAAGACAAAGCTCCCCCAAACACATATTTTACCCACAAACTCATGAAGAGAAGGCATTTAAAGCTCTAAGTCTAAGACATGTTTAGTTGCAATGATTGATTTGGTTAAAACACAGTTTTACATCTGGATATTGTCTACCCTGTGGTTTTATAAACATTCTTTTAGGAAAAAAAAAAGAGCCCTTAAATACACAAAACAGAATCTTCCATGGAACTAATACACACGTGATAACGGAGGTGAAGGGGCAAGAGGGTGCAACCCCTGGGATCACCCAAAAGTTTCCAGTTTGACACCCTTTGATGTAGAGCTGGTATAGATGTCCACATTACGGTCTAATCCCGATGTCCAAGGCTTTCTGCTGTGGTTGTTAGCTGCCGTTGGGTTGACTTCAAGTCATGACAACCCCACACGCAACAAACCAAAGGCTATCTGGTCTCCCCAGTCTTCGGCCTGCTCAAGCCCATTGTCTTGGCCACCGCGTGCTTCGAGTGCCTTCCCGCCAATAGGGTTCAAGTTCTAGTATTATTACCAGACAACATTCTGTTGTAATTGCTATGGTTTTCCTTGGCCAATTTTCAGAAGCAGATCACTAAGCTTTTCGTCCTAATCTAGAAGTTCTGATAAAACCTGTCTACCACAGGCGACTCTGCAGGTATGTGAAATACCAGTGGCGCAGTTTCCAGCATCACAGCAACACACGAGCCCACACGAGAAACTGGGAAATGTGTGTTCTGCTGTACCGAAAGTACAAACTCATATCCACTCCAGATGGAGTATCCGAGGTACTTCTTTACGGGGTGGGCTCAAACTGCTGGCCATGCAGCTAGCTGTCCAACATTTACTCCACTAAGGCTCTGCTGGGCTGCTAACTGCCAGGTCAGCAGCTCAAGCCCGCCAGCTGCTCCTTGGGAGAAATAGAAGACTGTCTGTGGTTGAAAAGAACCCAATGAGAGAGTTATGGTCAAAGTCAACATCCTTTTTCCAGAACAACAAATTATTAGATACACAGATCACATAGCAGTCTGTGTTCCAAAGCTCCTGGAAAGGGCAAGGCGAAAGTGAGTTTTCCGTGTGACGAGTTTAGGACAGGGGGTAGGACAGAACACCCACTTGACAGGGTCGGTGGTGGGTGCTCACAGCTTTTCTAGTTCAGAGCTCGTTTTCTTTAGGAAATTCAGCTAGAGAATGAGAGACTGAGAAAACAGGCAAAGCCAGGCATAGGCCTTGTTGCTGTGTGCCATCACCACATCTTCTCCACCCCAGAGTAAGCCCCTGGGACCAAGCAGACCTGAGACAGCCAGGTGTTTCTCCAGAGGAACAGCTGGGACCCACCCTCTGTTAGCGGTGCAGCCCTCAACCACTGCCCTGCCAGAGCGCCTTGCTCAATCTCGAGTGATTAAATGCTGATAAGAACGTATAGCCTGCGTGCATCTTTTAAGGATCCTGGTGGTGCCATGGTTAAAGGGCTCCACCGCTAAGTGGAAGGTCAATTGTTTGAACCCACCAGCCCCAGCCATGGGAGAAAGCGGTGGCCATCTGCCTCTGTCCAGGGGACAGCATCAGAGACTCCATGGGACAGTGCTATTCTATTCAGTTGCTGTAAATCAGGAGCAAGAGACTTGATGGCAATGGGTTGAGTTTATCTTTTTATACTTGGACAGCCTAGTTTAAAAAGAAAAAGAAGAAAAATATTTAAGTGAGACATTTGGGAAGGGGAAAAAATCTCATTACACAGCTTGCCATTAAAAAAGAACTGAACACTGCTCATTATAAAAAAGAGTCTAAACCCCCACACCCTGTTCGCTTAAGTCATTTCTAGTTCAGGGGGATCCCAGAGGACAGAATGGAGCTTCCCAAGGGAATCCCAAGGCTGCCTTTGTTACAGGGCAGATAGCCACATCTTTCTCCCGAGGAGGGGCTGGTGGGTTGAGGTTGCTATCCTTTGGGTTAGTGGGCAGTGCTCTAACTACGGTGCCCCCGATACTATTGATAGTGGGAATTGATGACAATAAAGTCATGCCTTCAGACTCATATTGCATTCATGTGATAAGGAGCCAGGGCTGGTCTTCCTTAGACTTTGTTTACAAAATACATCACAACTCCTTGAAGAATATCGTTACAGATAATAAAACATCCCTGTTCAAACACAGGGCGTTCTTTTAGGACAACAGCTTTGGTTTGTGAGCGCTTCTCCAACAGGATTGAACCCCTCTCATCAATCGTGTGCTCGTTCCCACCTCCTGGTCTTCGGAATTGTCAAAACCACAAAGCTAGATTTACCGCAGCCTTCGTGCCGCTCTCCCTCAACTAGCCCCCTTGCAGTTGACCCCTCATGGAGCCGCCAAGGTCATCCTGGCCAATGAACTCCACACTCCACGTGTCTTTGGTGGGAGTCCTTGTTTACCGGAGCTATCTCGCTTTGTGTAACTGGAAGTTGAGCAGAGTTAAGAGCTGGCTGCTAACCACCAGGTGAGCAGTGTGAACCCACCAGCGACTCAGCGGGAGAGAGAGGAAGCTTTTCTCCGTCCTACAGGGTCGCTCTGAGTGGGAATCTATTCAATGGCTGTGCGTTGGGTTTGGCGCTGTTTATTGTTTATTTCTCTTATGACCCAAAGTTTCCAGGTACATGAAGAGGCTTCGAAAATTTAATGGAAATATTGAATGAAAAGATCATGGAGCTTTTCCATACACTTTTTGAAAACCTCATGTAGCCTAAAGAATGGAAATCAGGGACACACACAGATGAACACCTGCAAACAACCTGCCCAGGGGTCCACTAACAGATGACGGGATAAACAAAAGATGGTAACCGTAGAGACAATGGATTCAGCCATAAAAAAGAACTGATGTTCTGCTATATGCTACAACACAGATACGCCTGAACGCATCGTTCTTGTCGTGAGGGGCTGTGGAGTCGGTTGTGACTCCTAGTGACCCCACACAACCCAATGGAGCAGTGGCCAGTGCTGCGCCAGCCTCACAACTGTTCCTGTTGAGCCCATTGTTGCAGCCACTGGGTCAGTCCGTTGCATCCAGCACCTTCCTCTTTTGTGCTGCCCCTCTGCTTCACCAAGCATGATGTGCCCCTTCTCCAGGGACCGGCGGTGAGGTGAGGTGAAGTCTTGCCATCTTTACCTCGAAGGAGCATCCGGGGCTTAATTCTTCCCAGACAGATCTGTTTGTTCCTTGGGCAGTCCGTGGTACTTTTAATATTCGTCCCCAGCACCACTGTTCAAACAAATGGATTCTTCTTCGGTCTTCGTTATTCAGTGTCCAACTTCCACACGCATAGGAAGCAACTGAAAATACCGTGGCTTGGGGCAGGTGCTCCTGAGACATCAAAGTAGCATCTGCTGCCTCCATGAGCACGGACCGTGATCCTAGCAAGGTGAACCCCTGGCCAGCTTCCATCTTTTCGCCCCTTGGCGTGATGTGACCTATGGGTCCCGTTGGGAAAGCATTACGTTCAATGAACTGTCAGGCACAAAAAGAGACACATTTGTGATCTTAACATGAAATGTCAAGAATGTGTAAGTGCACAGACAGGAAGTAGATTCTCGGTTTCCAGGGGCGGGGAGGATGGATGTTACGACTTCATGGGCACTGAGCTTCTGCTGGTGTGGGCAAAGTTTTAGAAACAAGTAGCTGTCATGGGGCCACAACTTTGTGAGTAGAGTTAACGTCATTGGATGGTACACTAAAAACATGGTTCCGGAAGTAATGTTTATATTACATATGGTTTACCACAGTCAAAAATGGGAAAAGACCAGGGTGTGGGGGTGGTGTCAGCTTGTGGGCACGCCTCTGAGTGCCCATGGACAGCACCTTCCCTTCCAGTCCCACATGACCCAACGTCCCCAGTGCATGATAGCTGGCCATCAGGTGCTGGTCGGCCCTCTGAAGTGACCAGAGGAGAAGCGCTTTCTACAGTGGGGACCAGCCTCGGCCTCTGTGTCATCAACAGGCTCCTAGGCCAGAGCCTGCCCTGGGCTAGAGAGCTGACTGGTTCTCACCGCATGGTGTTGTTGCTGTTGGCTACTGCCACGTCAACCCAGACGCATAGTCACCCCATGCCTGGTGGAATGAAATGCTGCCCCGTCCTCGGCCACCCCTATATGAGTTGCAGTTGGAACTGCTGGGGTCCACAAGGTTGTCAGGGCTTGATTTCCGGAAGCAGATGCTCAGGCCTTTCCTCCTAGACCAGCTCAGTCTGGTTGTCCCACTGAAACCCGCTCAGCATCACACAATGTGCCAGTCCCCCCTGCCCCCACCCCGGGGCAGATGGACAGTGGCTTCACAAAAGATGTGCAGGCCTGGGATGGAACATGGGCCACCCTCATGGAAGGTGAGATATCACCCACCGAATGACCCCTGCCCTCTGTGCCTTGACTAGAACATGCCTCATAGAAGCTTAAAAGCCCACATATACATGAGCCCAGTGAACTCACCCATCAAAGGAAGGGGCGCTGAGAGCCCACCAAGGGAGAGGTGCTAAAGGGCTTCTGAGTCATCGTTCAGGCCTTGCAGCGAGAGGCTCATCGCACAGCTGAGAAGACGGTGAATCTGGACACACAGTGATTTAGGCCATACAAGCAGGGGGATGGCTCAGAGACTGAGCTTTGCAGTAAAATCCCATGGGGTGAATCTTTGCTCTCTCTGCTGTGCTATCTTGACCACGTGACACAACGACACAACGGCTCTTTCTGTGCTTGAAGTTGGCTTGGCTTTTCATGCAACATGCACACTCTGCACATCTCTCAGAATCGTTGTTGCTGGGAGGTGCCGTTGGATCTGACTCCGAGAGACACTGGACCACAGAACGACACACCACCCCTTCCTGGGCCAGCCTCCCCATTGTTACGTTTGAGCCCGTTGTTGCAGCCACCCTGCCCATCCATCTCTTGGAAGGTCTTCATCGTCATCTTCTTCTTCTTCTTCTTCGTCTTCGTCTTTGTCTTCTTCTTCTTCATTGCCCCTCTTCTTTGCCAAGCAAGGTGTCTTTTTCCAGGGACTGGTCTCTCCTGATACCATGCCCAAAGTACTGGAGACGAAGTCTCGCCATCCGTGCTTCTAAGGAGCACACATCTGGCTGTACATCTTCCAAGAGATTGGTTTGTTCTTCTGACAGTCCACGGTGCTTTCACTGTTCTGTGCCAGCAACGTGGTTCAAGTGCATCAGTTCATCTGCGATCTTCCTTATACACTGTCCAACATTCGTGTGCATACGAGGTGACTGGAAATACCACGGTTTGCGTCAGGTACACCTTAGTCCTCAGTGTGACATCCTTGCTCTTCCACACTTTAAAGATGTCTTGCACAACTGCAGATGTGGCCAACACGACACTCACAGTGACGCTCTAGGACAGGGTAGAACTGCCCCCTGTGGGCTGCCAAGACTGTCAAGCTTTGTGGGTGTAGAAAGCCTCATCTTTCTCCTAAGGAGCGGGCGGTGGTTTCCAGCTGCTGATCTTGTGATTAGCAGCCCAACTCAGAACCCACTAGGCCACCAGGGCCCAGCGGTCACCTAGGGTCGTGTATGGTCCCTCTGAGTCAGAATCTAGTCAGGGACAGTGAGTTTGAGCGGGTTTCCTTTGAACTGCAAACATCCTTTGGAGAACCAGGAAGAAGAGCTTGTTTCTCAACTGATGTTTACAAAACATTGCTTTTAAAAGAAGCACGCCCTTGGTTTCCAACGTAATCCCTGACCCTGTGAAAGTCTTCCCATCCTGCGTCTTTGGGAGGGAAGCTGGCTCTTGGTCCCTTCTTTAGGTTTCAGGGGCATCGCCTTACACTCTCCCTGGCCTGGATGTGTGGGGCTCGAGACACATGCCTTCTTTCATCTCTCGCTGTCACTCGGGATGCCAATTGGCAGAAGCCCAGGGACACCAGATCCGCCCCGTGCGTAGGCAGGGCAGCAGCACCCACTGAGAACATGCATCTGCAATGGGATGAAACACGCACATAGAGAAGGGCGCAGGGAGGAGGAGGGCAGAATCACCCGCCCCACTTCCCACTCTCAGAAGGGGGACATGCTACTTTCTCTAAGTGCCGTCCTGCTAACGCCCTGGTGTCTGTCTTCTCTCAGGAAGGTGCCCATCCTGCAGCCTTGCTAGGTCTCAGAGATGTGGGCTCTCTGTCAGAAACCTGATAGCACCCAATACCAGGCCCTCTAAGCTCCCAGCCATCCAACTCTTACAAAGGCCACCCTCGGCTCTCTTGCCCAGACACCACACTACGGTGGGAATTTCACAGAAGGCTTGACCTAACCTACGCTGGGTGACTCCAAACTCGCTGCCGTCAAGTCCATCCTCACTCATCGCCACTCTGGAGGACAGAGTGGAACCGCCCTGTGGCTTTCTGAGACTCTAAGTCTTTACTGGAGCAGAAAGACGCATCTCTCTCTCCCGCAGGACAGTTGGTGGTTATGATTCCATGCATTTGGATAATGGTGCTGGCAAAGAATATTGAAAGCACTGTGGATGGCCAGAAGAACAAATAAATCTGTCTAAAGAGCCAGAATGCTCTTTAGAGGTAAGGATGGCAAGATTCCATCTCACGTACTTTGGACATGTTGTCAGGAGAGACCAGTCCTTGGAGAAGGACACTGTGTTAGGCCGGGTGGACTAGAGAAACAAATTCGTAGACACTCATATGTGTATAGAAAGAGCTTTATATACAAGAGCAATTGAATATTGAGAAAACATCCCAGCCCAGTCCAGATCAAGTCCATCAGTCTGATATATCCGATACCAATCTATAAAGTCCTCTTCGGACTCATAAAAACACATGCAATGATGCTGAATGCAGGAAGATCACAAGCCAGTGGGTTGGAAGTCTTTGGGATCTCATGACAGTGGAAGCATCTCAGTGCTGGCAGGGGTCTCCACGTGGCTTCTTCAGCTCAAGGCACCAGCACCGTTCCATGTGTCTTGTTAGCTGCTATGTCTCCCAGGGTGTGAGCAGAGAGAGAGTGTGTCCCCTGCCTCCAAAGAGGAATATAGGAATTCCCAGGATCCTCAGGAGAAGGCCATGCCCACACTGAGGCCTCATTGGCCATCTTCCAATTGACACGCCAGACTCCACCCCTACACGCCTCATCCTCAAATTGGCACCAGATTATGTAACTAGCGCAGACACCATGCTTGGTAAAGTGAGGGGCACAAAGGAAGAGGAAGGCCCCCAAGAAGCTGGATCGACACAGTGGTGGCAACCCTGGGCTCCCACAGAGGAACTCTTGTGAGGGTGGTGCAGGACGGGGCGTGGCTCATTCTGCTGTGCAGGCAGGGTCAACGCAACAGCACCCAACAACAGCTCCAGGGTACACAGGTAATGACTCCAACACTCAAGTTACTGCCACAGGGAGAAGCTGCATCTCCGAGGATAGCGAACTAGTGGACCTCTATGCGCAATGCTCGGCTCCAACAAGGCTCTCTCCACAAAACCCCAAACCAGGAGCCACCTCCGCTCACAGCACTGCTCCCATGCACCAGAAGAAACTGTGCTCCCTGGGGTCTGCGAGGACTGGGGTTTGGGGAAGCAGCTATCCCTGGGTGGATTTCAACTGCCAACCTTTGGGTTGGTAGCCAACAAGCGAACCATTGGTGCCACATAAAATAAAAATAGAGCAAAAAGCAAATCACAAACCCACCAAGTCGACGCTGACTCACAATGACCCTATAGGATAGGGTAAAACTGCCCCCCTGTGAGTTTCCAATGCTGTAACTCTGTACGGGAATGGAAAGCCCTGTCTTTCTCCCATGGAGCGGCTGGTGGTTTCAAACTGCTGACCTTGCGGTTCACAGCCCAATTCAAAGCAACTAGGTCACCAGGGATTATTTCAACACACAGCATGAGCATAGTCATGGAGCTGCTACGTGAGAGATCAGTGGTTCAAATCCACCGGTGGCTCCATGGGAGAAATATGAGGGTGTTTGTTCTTGTAAAGATCTAAAAGTATTGGAAACCCAAAGGGGGAGTTCTGCTCTGTGCTGTAAGGCCACGGAGAGTCTGGGTCGACTTGCTGGCAGTGTGTTTGGTTTATGAATGGAAGAGGCCTGTTGGGGTAGCAGACTATGCACGGAGCTGCTCACAACCAGGTTATAGGTTTTTAACCCATCCATGCCTCCATGGGGGACATGAGGCCGTCTGCTCCCTTCCAGGCTGGAAGTTTTAGAAAACCAAAGGGATCAGTTCTCCCCCGCTGTCCTATAGAGTCACTGTAAGTCGGAATCGACTGAATGGGAGTGAGCTCAGTTTGGCTGGAAGGTCCACTGTATGAAGGTTATCCATTATTCTGTTACTTATTCATGTGATGGACAATCATGCTGCTTCTGCCCACTGGCTATGGTGAACAGTGTAGCAGCAAACACTGACGTACGCCTATCTGCCCGAGTCTCTGCTTTCCATTCTTCTGGGTGTGCACCAGGAGTGGGATGCAGCATCATGTGGCCAAGTCATTTCCTCGATGGCTACACTCGTTTACACCCTCTCTGGCAGCACAGGGGTACCTGTTTCTGACATGGGTTCCCCAGCTTTGTCAGTGCCCATCAAATATCGCCATCATGCTCACGACCTGATGACCCCTGGGACCATAGCTTTTCAGGTGAAAGTGCCAAGTCCCCTACCCTTTGTGCGTGTCCTCTGCTGGGCCCGTGCTGCCTGTACACGCAGGAATGTCGGAACTACAGCATGCTTGTTTACCATGTTCTTCCTCAAATAGCACCCGGATAACAGCAGAGATGATAATCACGCCGTAAAGGAGGGCCGGCATGGCTTGCCCGCAGACACTGTGTCTCCTGTCATTTCCAGGCATGAATAGCGGTTCCAGCCACCCTCACGTATAGTCTGAAAGAGTTGTTTCTGATCACATCTGTATCCTAAAAGCATAAACCCTGGTCAAGAAGTCCCAGCTGGAGACTGGGATACCAATTCGGAAAATAAATGGCAACTGCGTCAGCCCCAGGGCACTTGTGGCTGGACCTGGGAGCAAGGTGCTCTTTGTAGGTCATCTGTGCCCAAGTATGCCTGAGGAGAGGTGGGGGGCTGGGAGGAGCATGGCCTGAGCACAGCCCCTAGGGGGTGTGGGATGGCCAAATGCCACAGATTTGGGAAGCCCTGTCCTGGCCTTGGGGCCTCAGGGAGCTGGTCGGACCTCTCTCATCTGAGCAGGGACTCAGGAGCCCTCTGCTCCCATTGCTCTCCAGCTCTGTCCAGGCAGGTCTAGGTGCGGCAGCTGGCCTCATCCACCTCTGGGACCTCTCAGCCCTACATTCCCATGCTCTGCCCGCCTCCAGCTGGCGGAAGCCACCGGGAAAAGGCTGCTTCCAGGGTGGACAGAGCGATCCTCCCTGCACTGGAGAAAGTGGAAAGCAGAGCCCTGTGGACAAGGCAGCAAAGAGCCGGCCTCTCAATTGTTATATCTGAGCCCATGGCGGCAGCCACTAGATCCAGCCCTCACCTAGGGAGGACCTTCCTCTTTTATCTGGATTTTACCCAGCATGACGTCCTTCTCCAGGGACTGCTCCCTCCTGACGACATGTCCAAAGTGCACAAGCCAAAACTCGGGCCACCCTAAGAGCATTCCTGGCTGTATGAAGGCGAAGATCTAATGAAATCCATTGGACAGGGGTAAAAATTGAAACTGAAGTCGTAAACATGGGACAATACCGGTGTAGTGCACTTAGGGAAATAGTGTGACAGGTTGGACCAGTCTGCAAAAACATGTAATGCATGAATTAATTCCATAAAATAAGATATTCATTTTTTTCCCAAGCCCCTAAACTGCCTTCCCTGTTACTTTTCTCTTTAAGTCCCAAATAACGGGCCCAGTGTTACTTTATGATGTGTTCAGAGAAGACAAGTCAGAACACTGGAATCCTTTAAAAGCTGTGTGGATGATCTCTCATCCAGATAAAACCACATTAGCTGCTACTTGACAGGCTTTCCGGCCATTTGTCACCATAAAAAGTGGTACCAAAAATCTTGAAGCACGTTGTCTTCTCCTCCCAGGACAGGACGAACACTCCTCTCTTGGTGAGGGTTTAGGAAAGGAAAATGGGGCAGGACATTGGGAGGCTCTTACGTTGTATTGAAAGTACAGTGGTGCTTGCTCAGTCCGTCATGGGCTGAAGGGATCAGCTCTGCCAATCCCCACCTCTGAAGCCAGGCCCTTGCTGGCCCCCAGGCTGTGCCCAGCCGTCCCTGCGAGCACTTGGCCAGGACAGCTGAAAAAAAGTCTCTACGGCATAATGGGTGCCAGCCCTTTAAAATGGCATCTCTGAGGAACCAGGCACCCTGTCCTTCCCACCAGGTCTCCTGCTCCAGGTCATATCCCTCAAAGGAGATTCCACACACCAAGTCCCTATATGGATCTTCTACATCATACATGGGTGAGTAGCAACCGGGGACTTAAAGCTCTCAGGTGCAATCATGGTCCTCCACCGTCTAGTGGAAAGAAGAGTTATGGAAACCAAAAAGAAATGAAAGGTCAAAGAAACAAGTAGCCCAATGGACCAATGGATCAAGCAAACATCTGTCTCCATAACCCAGAGACCAGAAGAGTTAGATGGTGCCCAACTACCACTACCAACTACTCTGAAAGGATCGCATGAAAAGATCTTGGATAGAGTAGGAGAAAAATGTAGAACAAAACTCAAAATTATCACAGAGACCAGGCTTACTGGTCAGACAGAGACTGGCGGGGTCCTGAGATGGTGCCCTCAGTCGCCCTTCACATCCGGAACAGAACTTAGCCCCGTGATCGAATCATCAGCCACTTAGGATCAAAATGGCAGCATCTACCCGAGAAGAAAGTTGAAGGGTAGTAAAGAAGGAGGCATGGGAACAGGAAACACAGGGAGAATTCGCAATAGGTGGCAGCACATTGTGCGAAGGCAATGGAGGAGTGGAAACGAAACGTGTGTGAATGTGAGATCGATGGCCTGCTCTGTAAGCCTTCATCTAATTCACAATAAGAAGTTTCAAAATTAAAAAAAAAAAGAGCCTGACCTCCCACCCAGCATCTCTCCACACATGGTCATTGGACCACCTGCGCGGTCTTGGGCATGTGGGAACAAGGAAGATTCTTGGCCCCACCCTTGACCCTCTAATTCCAAACCTGTAGGTGGAACCTAGGAATGCTCCCTGACCACTGCTGTCTTCAAGTGCTCAGTAAACAGCCAGAGTGCAACGCTGATGGAGGTGAGAGAACACAGTCACAGGACCTCCGTAGCCTCCGCGGTCAAGGCCCATGAGCCTCGCCCTGATTTCCTCTGTCCAGTCAGTCCTCTCCACACCCAGCTCCCCTCTCATCCTTCACCGCCTCAGTGTGACTCTCAGCCAGGCTGTGATGTCAGAGGAGAAAGAACCGTTCTTAGCTTTGCACCTCCTGCCCAATCAACAGCAAGCTAGAGCAACTAATGCTTTCAGGACAGTGTCAGACACAATTGACTTTGAAACATAGGGCCCCTGCACCACAATGAAAGGTCCATCACACTCTGGAGCTTTCTCTGTTTCTACTTCTAAATTAATATTTAGAACTTGCCCGTCTAATCACATTTTTCTCAACATGGATGCATCAAAGAACCGGCTAGAAATAAGGAGATGCTGACAAATCCATCAACATCACGGTGGATTTCAATTCTCTTCTTTAATAAGTGAGAGACTAGACAGATTAAAAGGTAATAGAAATAGTATACTACTTTAATAGTACCATGGACACATACTGTCCAATATTTGGACATAAAATCCCTGCTGTTTCCCTGCCTGGGTGAGGCAAAAAAGTTACTGCATCCAGCTGTTAGCCAAAAGGTTAGAGGTTGGAGTCCACCCAGAAGCTCATTTTAAAAAAAAGAGTCATTGAAAACACATGGATTTCTATTCTGACACACAAGCATTTATCATGGGTCAAAACTGACTCAATGCTAACTAGATTTTGTGGTTATTTCAAAATAAAATCTGTGCCAAATAACCAGAGACCACACACTGTCTTAAGTACATTCTAACAAGGCTGCCCAGCAACTTTCAATAAAAGTCAAAGAATGGTACCACACAGACCACATTCTTTCACCCTACTGCAGTTAAATTAGAAAAACAATCAAATGGTTTTAAAAGTTTGGAATTTATAAACAAGCACAGGTCAGAAAAGGCACAACCACCGAGAGGAAACGTACAGAGGGTGGAATCCTACTTAAAATATACATGTTAAATCTCCTTGAGTGCAGCCAAAGCTGTACATCGAAGGAAACATATAGCTTTAAGTATTTCCCTAGGAAAAAAGAAAGGCTGAAAAAAACCATTGAGCTGAGCATCCAATTTCAACTGGAAAAAGTATACCAAAAAGAACCTCAGAAAAAAAATTTTAAAAGCAAACAAACAAACAAAAATTTTAAAAACAAACTAAAGAACCTCAGACAAACTGGAGCAAGTAATGAAGAGGAGACGTTAACGAAATAGGAAACAAATAATGTGGTTGTCCTTCTTGGAGGCCTTAATAAAACATGCAGACTTCAGCAAAATAGAGGAACCAGAAGCCAGTTGTCATTAAGTCGTCTCTGACTCATGGCGACTCCGTGGGTGTCACAGTAGGGTTGTGTTTTCAATGGCTGGTTTTTTTTGAGAAGACCACCAGGCCTTTCTTCTGAGGTGCCTCTGGGCCGACACGAACCCCCAGCATTTCCTTTGGCAGGTGAGCACGTTAACCATTTGCAACACCCAGGGACTGCAAAAGAGTGAAGTGTGTGAAAGTTCAGGGGAAAAATGACATTCGAAAGAAAAGCAGTGCGAAAGGAAGATCTTCCTCCAGAGTCCCCAGCACATCAGAAACTCAGCCCAGGTCTGGTTAGACTCTCTTCTCCAGCACCTCGACAGGACAACTGCGTGTTTGAGAAATGGCCAGGCAGTGAGTGATGGTGACACGGATGCCAGGGGGCTGGCCCACCAATTGTCTGTAAGCCTTGGAAGGGGTTTGTGAGAAGCAGCAGAGCTACATGGAGCCTGCAGACAACCCTGGGAGCACATCAGCCAATGCTCCCCTCAGCAGGGCAGTTACCTCCCTCAAATGGCCTTTCCTCTTAATCTGGGAGGGAAACAATGAGCTGGGAGAAAAACAAGGCCGATCTGGTCTATTTTTAAAGGTGTTCTACAGGCGGGCTCCTCATGAGAACTGGGAAGAGTTCTGTGGTTTGATTTTCTTCCACCCAGGATACCCTCTTCCTCAAAAAAAACACCTCACTGCCATTGGGCCGATTCCGACTCATCGTGACCCAGAAAGACAGAGCATAAGTGCCCCTGTGGGCGTGTGAGACTTTAAATCTTCACAAGGTTGGACAACCTCATCTTTCTCTTGCAAAGTGGCTGGTAAGCTTGATCCACTGACCATACGGTTAGCAGTTCAATGGGTAGCCTGCTATGCCACCAACCTTTAAAAGTCCCTGCATCCATTTTAAAGAGTCCTTCCCTGGACAAGCTGAAATGGCTGAACTATTGAAATCATTCGGGTGGGAGGCTGGGGCGTGGGGAGCGGGGCCCAGACTCATTGTTCAGCATTGCACCTGGCTGAGATGCCGGAATCTGGATAGTCAGCATTGGCGAGGCTCAAGGCAGGCGGAAAATATAGAGGCTTGGAGAGAAATGAAGAAGAAATGGCATGTGGAAGCATTGGTTGGAAGCTACCCATCCATACACACCCAACATCGCCTTCTGACTTAAATCCCAGAGCAGTTTAGTTTTGTCAGATAGAAAGAGGTTGGATGGTGCTTAAATAACCGACTTGGTTTCACCCCTTAGGAGAACACAGAAGCACTCCCACTGAACAGAGGGCCAGGCTCCCTCTCTAGGTGGCTCCTGGTTGAAATGGAACCGTTGTCGCATTAATCAGAATACCATGATGGCGACAAAATGAACTTGGAAGTTCAACCAGGAGGCTCCCTGTGGGTTTGAAATGTGAGTGCCATGGGCTTCATGCTTGGGAATCCACTAAGAGGCCATTACCACCCTTGATCTGAATCCCCTTTGGCCACACAGGAGCTGTGGGACATCAGAGGTTCTCTAGCCCCTCCAGCTCCAAGTGGCCAGGACAGTGCAGCCACCCTCACAACGGCACAAGATGAAGTCAATCAGATGGGGGTGTTCTGCCTTCTGGTCAACCCTTCTGCCTCTTCAACTCACCAGTGCACCCTTGCAAGGAGTAAAATGTCCGCCTTCGAATCTATTATAAAAATAGTCCGAACACCCAGCGTGAGCTGAAGACATACTTGCTTTAATCGCGTTGACAATTTGACAGCGTTGAGAACTATTTGGAACAAATTTGAAGCCCCCAAACACTCAAAGACGTTCACCTCACCAGACTCAGGAGGAGAATGGGCTGTTGGGGATGGCTGATGTTGTGGGTTTCATCTTAAGGATCCAGACCGGAAGCGCACACAAAACCCAAAGAAGCAAGTGAATTGGGAGGAACCACAAAGCAAAGCTCTCCAGTATGCTCGGCCAGCTTGACTGAGAAGTGGGGAGCCCTGGACAGCAGGACACTGAGTCTTGATCATAGTTCTGAGCTTATTGAAGGGTCAGTGACGTGATCAGGGACAGCCTCAGGGAAGCCACTGACAGCCTTGGCAAGGATCTAAGTACATATACAAAGCACCCCCAAACCCACTGCCATTGAGTTGATTCCCACTCAGAGTGACCCTATCAGACCGACTGGAACCGCCCCTGTGGGTTTCAAAGACTGAAACTCTTTAGCGGAGTAGAAAGCCTTGCCTTTCTCCTGAGGAGCGACTGATTGGTGGTTTCAAACTGCTCTTGGTTATCAGCCCAAAGTGTAAGCCTCTATGCCACAAGCAACAAAGGGCTTGGTTCACCTCCTTAATTCACAGGGAAGAAAGCCATGTTCATTGGAGACAGTGCCAGATCCCTGGTCTCTGACTTCCTGGAGCTCCCGACCCCTCTAAGACCACCAGTCCCTGCGTGCAACCATCCCAGAACACTGAGCTTCTAAAATATCTGTATTGACTTTCTTTGATGTCCCCAACCGTGCACACTGGACAGACCCTACCAAATGTGCGTGAGAGCGTGACTTTATAAGGCTGCTTTCATTCTTCCCTCAGGGATTTTGTGCCTTCAAAATTCAGATGCCTGCTCTGTAAGTAAGGCCTCTTGGTCTACCTGGGAGTAACCAACCACCAGTCGCCCTCTGAATGGATGAGCAAGGGGAACTTGCAGAAAGCACCCTAGGGAAGAGCAGTTGACAAAGCCCCTATCTTAGTGCACCCCTGCCCATGTATGAAATCCCTGACCACCACAGGATTCAATGCCATCATAGACTCCCACAATGCAAGTATTTTCTCACTGGAGGTGTCAGGTGGTCTTTACCTCTGGAGGACTGAGCATGGACCAAGCAAGAGTGGACTAACCCCAACACATGAGTGCACACACACACACATACGGCATTCCAGAACAGCAGCCCACCCGCTGGAAGATGGACAATCCACGTGGAGAGAGATGCAGGCAGCCAGCCCCCAGAACACTGTGGATGGTAGTCGAAAAGGCACCCCTAAACCCTGGTCCAGTGCTCCCAGATCTGCTTCGGAAAGATCACAGACATTGCCAACCCTGTGGAGTTTGCTGGACCCTGGAACCCCTGTGGCGCTATGAGTCAGAAATCGATGGGCTGGCCACAGGTGGATAAGCCCGTGCTTTCCCATTGTTCAAACAGGTGTTACAGTATGTTTTGAAATGACAATAAAATAAGACAACAGGTGGACAGCTAAGGGCAGTCAATGTTTTTAAACACTTAGCTCGAGCTATGCTTGACGGGGACCAGAGGTGCCCACCTGTCCATCCCAATCCCTTTCTGGGTTCATTAGCACAAACGTGACAGCGCTTGGATGCGGGAACTCAGTACCGCGCAGAGTTCCATCTCCGCAAAGGTGCGGAAGTAGAGACCTGGCTGACCAACGGTGACCAGGTGCCCCGGAACCACTAACCCCCCAGGTACACTGCCTGCCCAAAGAGAGTCGAGAAAAAGTGGGATACTCCCTCGCTCTGCCATCCCCTGAAAGTAGGATCCACTCTCTACGTGGGGAGTTTTTGGTCAAAAGTCCTCCTGCTGCGCACCTGGGAATTCTCAGCAGGAAACATTGGAAACTCACCCCAACTCTTGCCCAATTTCCCTCCAATGTTGCGCTTTGCCCCAAAATCCCTGCCCGGGGGAGCCTCTTGACCTTTGTCCCCCTGCATTTTGCATCACTCGTGGTGTGTCCGTCCGCAATGGCAAAAGCGGTGCCACCTTCAAAGGCTCGAGCCTGTTTTCCTTGGCCCTCTGTGGACACGTGGCTGGTGCCAGCGTTTGGCCTTCTGTGCCAGGCCTTCCTCACCTCCCTCTCCCGGACAGCGCCAGGGAGGTGTCCGCTGCCCCGAGGAGTGACCCCCCACCGCTAAGGCCAGGCGACGGCGGCTTTGAACATTTTGGCCAGCATGAGTGTCCTCAGATGTCTCCCTGAGCAGTCGCCCAGGCCTTTCCCTCGCTGCACCCACTAGGGTGGGATTCCCACTGCGGTGTCCCCGCGGGAGCCGCCTGCCCGCCGCCCTTACCTCGCTGACGATGGTGGAGTGGGACTGCGCGTAGCGCCAGCCGCCGCGGCAGGGCACCAGGGGCGCCGAGCGGTTGGGGAAGGCGGCCAGCGGGTCGGAGCAGCTGAGCGCGCCCGCCTGCCCCGCGCTGCCGTTGGCAGCCTCCAGCAGGTAGCGCTGGCAGCTGCCGTGGCCGCGGTGCTCGGGGGCCTCGGGCGCCGTGCGGTTCCACTCCTCCTCGGCGCTCCATCCGCAGCGCTCGGCCAGGGCAGCGGCGCTCGGCCCGCGGCACCAGTAGTGGTTGGGCCGGGGGCCCAGGAAGACCACGCTGACGAAGAGGAAGGCGAAGGTGATGCCTGTCAGGC
>NW_022107431.1:7728149-7730344 GCF_000313985.2 Echinops telfairi
CCGTGCCCTCCCCTGCCTGACAGCAGCTGCGTCGCACGCTCGCCCCGCTCGGGTTCCCGAAGAGTGTTCCAGGGGCACCCACGGCACCCCTGGCTCCAGGACCTGCCCGCTGGGGACGGGCCCGAGCACAGCCGTGCTCTCTGAGCGCGCCCACCCAACCTGTCCCAGTGTTCGCGGAGCGCACCCGAGACCCTGCAGAGCGCAGGTGTCCTGTCAGTACACAACACTTAACCTTAGACCCAGCGGGCACAAGCGGACTTTTAAAGGGCAGCCTGGAGACACAGAGGTGACCAGACTTGCCAGGAACCCTAGAAACCCTATGTGACACTGAACCCCACAACCCTGGCACCTGCCCAGGAGGTAGCTTTCCTTAGCCAGGGGCTCTCAGGAGGACTCTAGGGCAGGGGCTTGCTAGTGGGCTTTGCTCATTTTTACTGAAGTCTATTCTCTGACAAAGAATGCAGCGGTGGTGTTGGGAGCTGGCGTGGGGGGCTTCTCAGCCCAGCCCATTCTGCTGTCTGGGCCCAAATTGCCACCTTCCAGTTCCAGGCAGCAGCCTGCGCCGCTGCTGACAAGCATTCCCTGCTTCTTCCGTATTTTCTGGGAGTTTCTCCAGCTCATCTCTGTGCTGGCACCTCCACCCCACCTCCCAACAACAGAAAAAAGGCTCCTAGTCCAAGCTGTGCCCTGAGCTGGCTTCTCCCTGTGGGCTAGAGACTGCCAGAGGCTGATGGAGCGCAGACTTACGCTCCTCCGTGGAGAGGAAGGACCCTCGAGCCAGCCTGCCCCATTCCCGTACACCTGACCCCTCCTGGCCTGTGACCTTGGGCTCCTTCAGCTCTGTGCCCTAATTTTCTCACCTGTCAACGGAGACTAATACGAGTGCTTCTCCCTGGGGCAGTTCTGAGGATGCTACTGTTCCTCTCGCTGATACCTGTTGCTTGGTATAACAGATTGACAAGGCAGGGGTGTCCTGAGAATTACAGCTGTTGGACAGGGTGATAAGGAGTCTTGGTGGTGGAGAGGATCAGCATTGGGCTGTGATCCTCAAGGTCAGCAGTTCAAAACTACCAGCAGCTCCATGAAGAAAGACAGGGCTTTCTACTCCCATGAAGAGTTACAGTCACAGACACACAGTGGCAGTCTACCCTGTCCTATAGGGTCACTCTGGGTCAGCATCTACTCGATGGCAGTGAATCTGGTTTTGGGTTCGAGTACAGGATGCCACCGCTGTTGATCTCAGCCACTGAAACAGGAGTCGGGGTAGAACTGGGCTCCACAGGGCTTTCTGCTGCTAATTTTGGGACGTTGGTGCCACGCCTTTCTCCAGAGGTGCCTCTGGGTGAGCGCTAACCACCAGCCTTAGTGGTTCGTGTCACCTGGGGCTCCGCAGCACACCTGAAAATAAAAATACAAAATCAGACAGGTGGTCAGAAGTCAATGTTAGGTGGAAATCTGCTGGAATGGAACCCTGGGGGCCTAGTGAGTTACACTGTGGGTTACTAACCACAAGGTGAGCCGTTTGAAACTACCAGCTGCTCTCCTGGAGAAAGATGAGGATCTCTACTCCTGTATCCCTTCAGGACCAGTGGTGAGAGTGGCGATACCTGGAGGGAGGGTGGAGAGAAGGTGGGGTAGAAAGGGGGAACCGATTACGAGGATCTACATATAACCTCCTCCCTGGGGGATGGACAACAGAAAAGTGAGTGAAGGGAGACATCTGACAGTGTAAGATATGACAAAATAATTATAAATTATCAAGGGTTCATGAGGGAGGGGGAACGGGAGGGAGGGGTGAAAATGAGGAGCTGATATCAAGGCCTCAAGTAGAAAGAAAATGTTTTGAGAATGATGATGGCAACAAATGTACAAATGTGCTTGACACATGGATGGATGGATTATAATAAGAATGGTACGAGGCCCCAATAAAATGATTTTTAAAAAATGTTACAGTCTCAGAAACCCACAGGGGCAGTCCTACAGGGTGAACATCAATCCAAGTTGACCTTGAATCTTAATAGAAGCCGACTGCCACATCTTTCTCCCACAGAGCAGGTGGTAGTTCAAATGGCCAACCTTGCGGTTAGTAGCTGAGTGCTTAACCGCGGTGTCTTGTGTATTTTTTTTAATCGTTTGATTAGGTGCTCATACAACTTTTATCACAATCCATACATACATCAATTATGTAAAGCACA
>NW_022107431.1:7731105-7751124 GCF_000313985.2 Echinops telfairi
TGATAGCCGGGCACCATCAGCTTTCTTTGCCACATTTGCTTATGTACCCATTTGTCTTCAGCGATCGTATCAGGGAGGTGAGCACACAATGATATGATTTTTTTTATTCTTTGATGCCTGATAACTGATCCCTTCAGCACTTCGTGATCACACAGGCTGCTATAATTCTTCCATGTGGGCTTTGTTACTTCTGAGCTAGATGGCTGCTTGTTTACCTTCAAGCCTTTAAGATCCCAGACACTATATCTTTTGATAGCCGGGCATCATCAACTTTCTTCACCACATTTGCTTTGTCTTCACCCGCTTTGTCTTCAGCGATTGTGTCGGGAAGGTGAGCATCATAGAATGCCAGTTTAGTGGAATAAAGTATTGGGGCCAGGACTTGGTGCCCCAACAGACTCGACTGGAAAACACTCCTAAAGTCCAACAAACAGTCCTTGAACTAACTACAAGCTTTTCTTTCCTGCCTTGTTTTGTTTTGTTGTCATTGGCTTGTTGGTTTTATCTTGTTGCTTGGTTTTGCTCTGTCTTGTTTATGTGCATGTCTGCTTTATGCCATACACATTTTGCATTTTATTAAGTTTCATTTAAAAAAATCTATTGGGTGCAGGACCATATGGCCGGACCCACTATGAGACGCGACATCTGCACTGACTCATAGCCCTACAGGGGACAACACTGGAGACACAGTGTGGGATTTGTGCCCGAGCTGACCCCACCACACCGAGGCAAAACACTAAGGGTGTGCAACAGAAAAGCAAGGGGAGCAGAGAAAGGAAGTCCCGAGGGAGTATAAAAAATAGACTTTGGGGTCAGGGCATGGCACCCCATCAGACCTGACCAGAAAACACTCCTAAAGGTCAGCAAACAGACCTTGAACTATTTGTAGGCTTTTCTTTCTCTCTTTCTTTTTTTTATTTTGTATGTCATTGGCTTTTTTGTTGTTGCTGTTGTTTTGTTTTTCTGTGTCTCTTTGCTTGGTGCTGTCTTGTTTTTATGTGCATATTATTATCTCTGCAGGTCTATATAGATAAGATAGGCTGGATAGACAATGTGGAGGAGAAAACAATGGGACCGATGGTTCCAGTGGAGACATGGGAAAGGGGGAGGTGGGCAGAAAGGAAGTGGTGCTAACCAACCCAGGGACAAGGGAACAATGAGTGATTCAAAACTAGTGGCAAGGAGGGCGTGGAAGGCCTGGTAGTGAGTGATCAAGGGCAATGTAACTGAGAGGAATTATTGAAACCCAAATGAAGGCTGAGCATGATAGTTGGACAAGAGGAAAGGAAAAGGAAATAGAGGAAAGAACTAGGAGGCATAGAGCATTTATACAGGCCTAAATATAGGCATGTACATTTGCAAATATATTTATATTGATGATGATGGGGAAATAGATCTATGTACATATATTTATAGGTTTAGTATTAAGGTAGAAGATGGACAATGGGTCTCCACTCAAGTAATCCCTCAATACAAGAACACTTTGTTCCATTAAACTGACATTCCATGATGCTCACCTTCCCGACACAATTGCTGAAGACAATGTGTGCATGAGCAAGTGTGGTGAAGAAAACTGATAGCGCCTGGCTATCAAAAGATATAGTGCCTGGGCTCCTAAGGGCTTGAAGGTAACCAAGCGGCCTTCTAGCCCAGAAACAGCAAAGCCCACATGGAAGAAGCACACCAGCCTGTGTGATCACGAGGTGTTGAAGGGATCAGGTAGCAGACATCAAAGAACAAAAAATCATCTTTGTGTGCTCACCTTCCCCATACAAACGCTGAAGACAAATGTGTGCATAAGCAAGTGTGGTGAAGAAGGCTGATGGTGCCCAGCTATTCAGAGATATAGCCCCTGAGGTCTTAAAGGATTGAAGGTAAACAAGCGGCCATCTAGCTCACAAGCAACAAAGCCCACATGGAAGAAGCACACCTGCCTGTGTGATCGCGAAGTGTTGAAGGGATCAGGTATCAAGCAACAAAGAACAAAAAAATCATATCATTGTGAATGAGGGAGAGTGCAGGGTGGGGACCTAAGGCCCATCTGTAGGCAACTGGACATCCCTTTGCAGAGAGGTAGTGGGGAGGAGGCGAGTCAGTCAGGGTGCAGTGTAGGATCAATGAAACACTCAACTTTCCTCTAGTTCTTAAATGCTTCCTCCATCCCCACTATCATGATCCCAATTCTACCTTACAAACCTGGCTAGATCAGAGGATGTACACTGGCACAGATAGGAACTGGAAACACAGGGAATCCAGGACAGATAAACCCCTCAGGACCAGTGGTGAGAGTAGCGATACCGGGAGGGTGGGGGGAAGGTGGGGTAGAAAGGGGGAACCTATTACAAGGATCAACATATAACCTCCTCCCTGGGGGATGGACAATAGAAAAGTGGGTGAAGGGAGACTTTGGGCAGTGTAAGATAATGATAAAATAATAATAACTTATAAATTATCAAGGGTTCATGAGGGAGGGGGTGTGGGGAAAGAGGGGAAAATGAGGAGCTGATACCAAGGGCTTAAGTGGAAGGCAAATGTTTTGAGAATGATGAGGGCAACAAATGTACAAATGTGCTTGACACAATGGATGGATGGATGGACTGTGATAAGAGTTGTATGATCCCCTAATAAAATGATTTTTTTAAAATCTATTGGGCTTCTGACTTAAGAGGGTATATGGATTTTATTCCTGCGATTTCACTGTAGGCAGTTTTAGAGAAAAACATCATGTGTAATTTAAATTAATTACAATGAAATAAAATGAAAAATGCTCTGCTACGTCCGTGATGTGTCAAGGGTTTAACCACCATGTGTAACTCCCTAACTCACTCACTGCCATTGAGTGGACACTGACTCATAATGACCCTGTAGGGCAGGATAGAACTACCTCTCTTTGGGTTTCTAAGGTTTTAAACCAGCAGTTCTCAACCTGTGGGTCGCAACCCCTTAGGGGGTCGCCCGATTCATAACAGTAGCAAAATGACAGTTATAAAGTAGCAATGAAAATAATTTTATGGTTGGGGGTCACCACAACATGAAGAACTGTATTAAAGGGCAGCAGCATTAGGAAGGTTGAGAACCACTGGTTTAAATCTTTCGGGGAGCAGATGGGCTTATCTCTCTCCCCCAGAAAGGCTGGTGGGTTTGTACCACTGACCTTGTGGTTAGCAGGCTAACCAGGGCTTCTGGCTAACATATTGGAATGTGCAGACATCGATCTTTCCATAATCGCAGAATGTTCCAGTGCACAGCACCGCTCTAGACATTGTACTTAGGTGCCAGCAAGGTGGCTCTAGCTCATGGTGACCTTATGTAAAACAGAACAAAACCTGCCCAGTCATGCTCCAGCCTCACAGTTGTTATATCTGAGCCCATCGTTGCAGCCACTGTACCAATTCACCTCTTTGAGATGGCCCTCGATTTTACCGACCTTCTCCTGGAGCTGGTCCCTTCTAATAACATGTCCAAAGTACAGGAAATGAAGTCTTGCCAGTCTCACTTCTAAGAAGCATTCTAGCCATACTTCTTCTAAGACGGGTTTATATAGACATACCCCGTACCCACTGCTGTGGAGTGGATTCTGACTCACAGCCACCCTGTAGGGCCCCAGGAGAACTGCCCCATTGGGTTTCTGAGACTACAAATCTTTATGAGGAGATAACTATAAGTACTCACTGCCCTTGAGTCGAGTCCGACCCATAGCGACCTCGTAAAACAGGCGAACTGCCCCTGCAGGTTTCCAAGGCTTTAACTCTGTACAGGAGCAGAAAGCCTCATCTTTCTCCCATGGAGTTGCTGGTGATTTTGAACTGCTGACCTCGCGGTGCGCAACTCGACGGGTAACCCCCTATACTCCCAGGGCTCTACTAGGAGAAGAGGGCGACCCATCAATGTTTGCTGAGCAGGAATAATTAAGAATCAACTGTCTCACCATCTCTAGCTTTCGTAAAGCTCGCTGGGTTTACCTCGTTTTTTGCAAAGGTTAATTGCCTGTTTAAATTTTCATCGATATGTGGTGGTTGGTATTTTCATTGCATTTGGAAATGAAATTAATAAGCTGGGCATTGGGGAATGTTCACCGCATGCCGAGTCACCAGAGTAAGTCATTGTTGTAATGATGTGCATGCTGTTTGGGGAAAGTGGAAGATTCACTTGGAGGTACTAGAATAAATGTGAAATAAAATATCTTTTTTCAAAGAACTGTTGAAAGAACATTTGGCAAGTGAATTGGCACATGTGCTCAGGCCAAAGGGGGAAAAATGAGGAATTGTGCCTTCCTTGTTTTTCCTTTACCGAGTGGGTAAGAGTGTTTGGGAGACAGTCATTCTTTTCCTTATTTGGCATGGAGACGGCCATTCTGCCCCTAGTCAGGGTCTGTGGAGACGACAGAGTTTTCCTATCATCCTATGGCCTGTTGCTAGACAGGAGCCCAGACTGACCTTGACCAAAATGCAATCAGATCTTTCTCTGCTCCACTGCTTGCCAGTGTTTCATGATTTGGGCTATCCTAGAGGGCAGCTCTGTATGAGGGGAAGCTGTTACCGATCGTAGTCTTCTTTATTTAACGTTTGCAATGAACTTGTATGTCCAGACTCCAAGTCCACTTTAGTTTTACTTTTCTCCTTTTTTAGCAGCTCAGGCCGATAATGAGATCTGAGGGGCAAGGAGTTCGGAGAGTTTTTGTTTTTTCAGGAAGCAATATTTTTATTTAATTTAATTATTTGGTGTTAAGCCTTCTTTTTTTGTCCCCTCAACACCACCACCCTCATCCTGACCCACCCCCATCCCTCGCCTCTTCATAGCCTTCAAAGTCTTGTCTTTCTTCTTCTTTGTTTTTCCTTATAACAATGGTAATATCAAACATTTAGCTTATTAAGATTGACTGAGTTTGCTAAGCATAATGTTCTCTCCTTTTTCCACATCTTGTGGTGTTTAAGATCATCACTGGTTTTTAATGGATGCACAAAATTTCACCTCATGAATATACCAGAGCTGTTTATCCATTCCTCTATAATTGGGGTTTTGGGTGTTTCCATGTTTTGGCTATCATGGAAATTGAGGCAATAAACGTAGAGGTGCATATGTCTGTTCATTGTAGATGCTTCGTCTCTTTTGGTTATGTACCCCCTAGAGAGGCTGCTGGGTCCTAAAGTCCTTGGGTTTACACTGGTTAAAGTAAATGGCACACTGATTTCCATAGTGGCTGTACAGTTCTCGAGTCTCACTAGCAATACAAACGTGCTCCAGTCTTTCTCCATCCTCTGCAACATTTGTTATTTTCTGCTGTATGAAGTTTGCCCAACATGTCAGTGTTTTCATTTGTATTCTGCTCGCTAACGATCGTGAACATTTCCTCACAGAGTTGGTGGCTACCTGCATGTCATCTTCGGCAAATTGGCTGTGCATGCCCCATTTTTATTGGATTATTTATCGAATTATTTATTTAGTTATCAAATATTTCTTGTTGCGATGTTGCCGTTTTCTATAGATTTTGAAGAGAGGACCTTTATCTAATGTATTATTACTGAATATTTTTTCCCAATGTGTGGATTCCTGTTGACTTTTTTGACAAAGTCTTTGGATGTGCATGAATGTTGTATGTTTAGTAGATTCCAATTCTTTATTTCATCTTCTATAATGTGTATGTTTTCATTATGTTTGGTAGCATGTTTGTGCCTTGTATTCGGGTCTTTAAGTTTGTCTCTATTTTTTCTATTGATGTTCCTAGTAATTGTGCAATGTTTAGTTAGGTCTTTGATCCGTCCTGAGTTTGTTTTTGTATATGGTATGAGGGATGCGTCTTGTTTCATTCTTTTTCAGGTGGAGATCCAATCTTTTCAGTACCATTTTTTGAAAAGGCTGTCTCTTGCCCATTACATGTGTCATTTCTTTATCAAAAGCTAGATGTCTAGAGGTACTTAGTTATATTTCAATTCAATTCAATTTTCAATTCAAATCCATTGGTCTTCTTTGTATCTATCATTGCACCAGTACCAGGCTGCTTTAAGTACTATGGCTAGATAGTAAGTTTTTAGGTCTGGGAGTGAAAGGACTCCTACTTAAAAATTTTTTTAATAGTGTTATATTTATCTTAGGTTTCTTTCCTTTCAATATAAAGTTGGTAACTAGTTTTTCTATTTCTTTGAGAAATTGTAGTGGGATTTGAATCAGAATTGCACTGCGTCTGTATTTTGCAGTTTGCATTGAATTTGTCAAGTACTCTGGTAGTTTCTGCCATAGCTGCTTTCTCTGTTCTTGAAGTCTCTGAGATCTTAGATTCACATCACCTTTGGAGAAAATGGTAGCTAGAAGAAAAAAAAAAAAAAGGCCAAATAGGACTGAAATTATGACAAGGTAGAAAAATGTACTATTGCAACCTACAACATTTCTAGAGTTCATAATTGACTCTGCTGGGGTATTGCATGCTTACTCTGCTCGGCTAGCCAAAAAGCAGACTCATTATCCCCTTCCTTGACAACCCTGTTGGGCTTGGTGCAAGGATAACTGCAAAGGGAAGCAGATTGAGGCTTCTGGAAAGCCTTTTCATCACAAAGGTGTGTGGCCAGGAATGGCAAATAGGTTTCTGCTGATGTTCTACCTGATCATTTGGTATTGAGGGCGACTTGGCGGTGGAGTGGAGGAGAATACCACAATCGGTTAGTTGTGCCTACCATTTGTAAAGAGGCCCCTAAGGCGGCACACGCAATCCAGTGTTTGACGATACTAGCCCAAAGGTTATCGGTTTGAACTCACCCAGAAGTACCCTGGGACACAGACCTGATGATCTGCTTTGGAAGGGTCACAGCCTTAGATGCAATGGAGCACAGTTCTACTCTGCCCTAGAAGGATCGCCAGGAGTCAAAACCAGCTCAGCAACCACTCACAACAGCTAGAGGTAGATTGGAGGGGAGCAGCTGCATGGACACAGAGGAGTGTCATCCTTCTTCTGGTCAGTGCAGCCTGGAAGTGCTACAGTCATCCTCCCCACTCTGGTCAAGCCATTACGGTTGGTTGAGTGGACACTTTACTTTTGTCCGGCGAAACTAATGAAATTCTCTTAAAACATCCAGTGGATACGTAGGTGTGCTCCTTGAGAACACGTCACCTCTAACTTGGGTAAAGAACTAACCCAACTTGCATAGAGAAGATCCACAGTAGAGAAGGCTTGTAGAATAAAACTGCTTGCTTCCACTGTACATTACAGTGTTGTGTGGCTGTCCCACCGGGGACATAACAACATGGTTTTTCTACCCGTTTCTTGAATTTTTGTCTAGATGACTTTATAGTTTGTCTTGGGGAACTGCTGTTGGAAGACTAGAATCTGAGACACTGGGATGAGGGTTAAGAGACTGCAGAAGAGAATTCTGTGGATAAACTATTATGAGCAGCAAGATGGGGAGAGACTACTAAGGGAGTTTCATCTTCCTACAAAGATTGCGTAGGTTCTCTCTGGAATCCACAGCCGTATCTACACCTCCCAGTGGGTTGAAAGTTTGTGGGGCATGTTTATTTTCCCTAAAACCAGATGAGCATGTTCTCTGTCCACCCTGAGACCAGCTAAATCCGTGGCCACTCATTCTTCCCGCTGAAACCCCAGTCCCCTCTCTTAGTTCAGCAGGGATTCCATAGGTGCCCAAATTCATGATCCCTCCAAGCACCTTCACATAGCCTCCTATCTCCCGCAGGAACCAGAGGCCCGCCACGCCCAGTCCATCACTTTCCTGAAAATACAGACTCTCTGCTCAGCTGTGACATCACTCCGATTTCAAATCTACTAGTCAGGAGTCCAGTGACATTCATGGAACAAAAAGAAATGTCAGAATGTCCCCTGCTCTTTGTACACTTAAAACAGCCATTTTAAACCTCAGGACAGCATTACCCAAACCACACACCATAGAGTTTCAGTTTCAGGGGTGGATTTTTTTTTTTTTTTTTGCAAGTAGATCGCCAGGCCTTTCTTCAAACGGACCATTAGAAAGTCTAGACCCTCCCACCTTTTGGTTCTCAGCCAACCCCATTATCCCTGGGCACCAGCAGAGATTCCTATCAGAACTAACGAGCATCCTTTCACAGACCACAGGTTAACATAACTGGTTCCAATGTCGCCCACGACTTCATACCCCAGTCATGATTGACGGTCTTCTGCTCCTTAGCATGTGTGTCTCCTTACCTGCCCTAATCCCTCACCCCACTGGCATTGACTTTGCATGATTTTTATGGATGTTTTTTGTTTGCATTGACTTTAGTTGTCTGTGCTTAATCATCAAATGTTTCCTATACCAAAGGCAAACCAAACCCACTGCCATCGAGTTGGTTCTGACTCTTACTGTTATTGTAGTCAGATGCCACTGAGTCGGTTCCAACTCTTAGGAGCTTTCTGTACCAGTTCGGCCCAGTCCTGTGCCATCCTCACAGATGTTCCGACGTTGGCCTCATGGTCGTAGTCACGGTGCCACTCCGTCTTTTTCGCTGCCCCACTCTTTGTTTTTGGCTGATTCTTTTAGTGTAGTTTGCACTTCTTCCTTTAGTACCATTGGTTTTTGTTCATATGCTGCCTCTTCAAGCGGTGGAATACTGACTAGGTCTTTTGGGTACAGTGATTCGGTGTATTCTTTCCATCTTTTTTTCCCCTTTTTTTTAGGTTTCGTGCATCATTCAATGTTTTGTCTGTGGAATCTTTCAATATTGCAACTTGAGGCTTGATTTTTTTTTAAGCTCTTTCAGTTGAAGATAAACTGGTCAAGTTCTTCCGTTTGGGTGACTCATAGCAACTCTATCTAGGCTTTCTTTCCAAGGCTGTAAATCTTCAGGGAAGCAAGCAGCATGTTCTTTCTTCCTCCAAGCAGCTAGTGGGTTTGAACCTCCAACCTTGTGATTAGCAGCCCAACATGCCACAGTACCATCACCAGGACTTTCTAGAATGATATGTATATAACACCTTAGACATAATGGTATCGGCAGTTTCTCTTTTTAAATAAAAGGGACTATAAAGTTGATAAGGTCTAATTTTTTTCACTTAAATAATTTAGGACCAAAAAGATTACATGACTAGACTAAATTACTTCATTCAGTTTATTAACAGTGAGCCTGAGACCCAGGTTCACACAGTACTAAAAAAAAAAAAAAAAATGCTGACTCGGACAAAATTTTAAAGCCATTCCATAACCAACACTCTTTGAATTAAGATTAAATACATGTATTTAAGATTAAATACTCAGAATATTTTAAAAGAAGCTCTTGCCTTTTATTTAGTATCAAAATGAAATCAATTTATATGAATATAAAATAAATCTTCACCCAACCTTGACAGTTAAAGTTTTTGGGGGGTTTTTTTTGCTGCAAAGAATAGAAGCAGGGTTGGGCATGAGGGGGTATTTTTAGCATTGGTAACACTGGGAAAAGAAATCATCTCAATATGATGATTTCCAAAGCATTAGATTTATTTAGGGAAAAAAATTAAAAGACAGCTGAAACGATCTTAATATGCTCCTTCCCTGAGTCAATCTATTGTACAATGTCAGTTCCCTGGTTGACAATGTACTGTGGTTATGTAAGAGATGCTGGTTATCGTGGGGTCTGGGGAGGATATAAGGAAATTCTCAGTACTTTTTTTGGGTAATTTCTTGTGTCTTCAGCTGTTTTAAACTAAAAGGTCTTCTTTATAAAAAGTAACCATCTCATGCCAGATTGACATGGGTTCATTTGCATATGTAAGATTGTTTGATATTTGAAAGCCAAGATAGATAACCCTTCAGAAACAGTAACAGGAGTAATGGTTCCCTGGGGGGGAGGGAAGGGTGGGGAAGGGGTATGTGTGATAGGGAGATGATGGCATTAATGACTATAGAACCCCACTTGATGGGATTGAACAACAGAATTGTATGTGAATGCATATATTGGATGTGGCAAAAATAAATAAGGATTCCTGGGGGGTCTGGTGGGGGAGGGAGGGGATAAAAAGGAGCTGACATCAAGGAGTTCAAGAAGAAAGAAAATGTTTTGAAAACGATTGTGGTAGCAATTGTACAACACTGCTTGATGTGATTGAACTATGAAATGTTATATCTGTAAGAACACCCAATACAATGATTTAAAAAAAAGTAACCATCTCTTGCTATTACAACCCCTTGCTGTTGAGTCTTGACTCTAAACCACAATGACCCACGTCAGAATAGAACTCTGCTCTGTGCTCTGTTTTCTCAGCCCTAGCCTGTGTTCAGAGGTGCCACTAGCTGAATTTGAACCACCATCCTTTCAGTCAGCAGCTGAGTGTGCGAACTGTGGCTACCACCCAGGGGCTCCAACCAGCCTGAAAACCAAAACAAAACCGTGTCCCCAACATGATCCTGCCCTTGAGCTCTCTCTCCAGGCCAAAAGCAGCAGCAGGGCTCTGAGGGCAGCACCATATTCAGCCTAACAGCCAGGCTCGCTTCAGAATGTGGGGTTAAACATCTTTGTGCAAGATTCCAGAATGTTGAGGCCTCTTGATCGGTATTGATTCTATGGGGCGAGGTTTCTGCCTTCCAGGAACAATTTACACGGATATTTCTGGAACCCAGCCTATTTGTAAAGAAAGGCTTGTTCGTATGCTTGCTATCATGTTGTGATCTTGGGATTAACAGAGCAGACAAATGAAACAAGTCCAGAGGATTTCTTCTGCTTTGAACCAGCATGTATTACCTACCAATTGTCTTCATTTATCTGGTGCTGCTGAATGTCCACTGCTGAATGTCAGCTAGTTCCTTTCCCCCCAAAGTTGTATTGCATTTAATTCACATATCATACAATTCAATCATTCAATCATATCAAGAGGAACTGTACAATGATCATCATAATCAGTTTCAAAACATTTTCTTCTATCTTATTAGCTCCTCATTTCCCCCCAAGCTCTCCATAGGGACCACTAATCCAATAATTGTCTCTAGATTTACCTATCCTGGATTTTATATACAGAATTAAAAAAAAAAAAGAACAAGAATAACAAAGTGAAACATAAAGCCCCAATAAAAAATAAAGCAGAAAATATTAAAAACTATAATGAATGTAAATGAATCATAAGGATGATCAAATTATAGGGTGCCGAATTTTTATCTAACCGCATTTGCAAAAATCCACTTTCCAATTCATTCTGCATGCTAGCAAGGCTATTCACATTCCCCCTGGTAATTGGTCAGAGGGGATACCCCAGGGGCTTAATCCACATGTACATCCCCTTCACTTTCTCTTTTTAATGGAAGCAGATTTCAAATGATTCTAAAGGGAGATCAAATGATCAGATATACAGTTTGACCTAGCTACACCTACCACAATCAACTTTACAATGCTCTCCATCTGAAAACAGGGTGATCCACTTCCCTTACCTATGATTGGAGGAGATTCACCCAAAGCTAAAGCCATATGTGTAGACCCTGCAAAGGGAGTTGGGGCTCCCCTATCATCCATAACCTTCTGCCAACAATTTAAACTGCTATTCCAGTCCCGTCTTTAGATTTGGATTATATTATTTATAATCCTCAAATCACAGACTGGTATGCATCTACTACGTGGACTTAGTTGACTCCTCACTTAGATGGCTGCTTGTTTGAAAATAAGCCTTTAAGATTCTAGATGCTATTCTTTCTGATAGCCTGGCACCATCTAGCTTCTTCACCACATTTTGCTATAGCACCCATATTTTCAGTGATCCCTTCAGGTGGGTAAACATCAAGCAGGACCGTATCATAAGAATTAATTTTTCTTAGGTTGGAGTTAGAATTAAGTGCAAACCTGAAATTCATTCATACATCTATGGTTTATGTGTGTCTCGGGTTCACCTTAGAGACAACATTGCACCCTGGGGCACCACTTCCACTGCCATCAACTTAATGTTGCCTTATAGTAACCCTATAGGACAGGGTATAACTGCCCTTTTGAGTCTCCAAACCTGAAAATCTTCACAGAAGTAGAAAGCTCCATCCATCCCTTTTGGAGCTGATTGGTGGTTTCAAACTGCTGACCTTTCAGTTAGTAACCACTACGTACTATTCACGTGTGTAACAGCTATGCATGTGAAAGTTGGACATCGAATAAGGAAGACTGTAGAAGAACAGAGGCATTTGAATTGTGCCGGAGAAGAAGATTGAAAGTACTGTGAACTGTTATAAGGAACATATTGATGTGAATTGAAGAAGTAAGGCCAGAGCGCTTCTTAGAAGCAAGGACGGCAAGACTTTGTTATATACTTTTGACATAGTATCAGGGGAGATCAGTCCCGGGAGAGGGACATCATGTTTGGTAAAGTGTGTGTGTGGGGGGGGGTAGGGCAGAAAAAAGAGGAAGGCCCTCAATGACTTAGATGGACACAGTGGCTGGGAGCATGGGCTCGGGCCTAGGAGCAATTGTGAGGATGGAGCAGGACCAAGCAGTGTTTTGTTCTGTTGTGCAGAGGATTGCTATGAGTCGGAGCCAACTCAACGGCACCCAACAACAACATGGATCGATAGTGTCATTAGTTTAGCCAGTGGCATAGAATTTAAAACCCTGTTGAGAAAGGGGAATTATACAAATGTAGGCCAGCTGTGAACCACAATGCATAAATGGTTGACTTTTAGAGATTAAACCCTTAAGTGACTGGACACTACTTATACTATTGGTGATAGCGCAAATCTTACAATAATATCCATTTACAGCAGCAGAGCCATGTCTACCAGATTAATACATATCACAATGAAGCAAAGAGGGCATGAAAATAGTATGTGGTAGTCCTGGCCACTCTTCATTGCCACCCTGAGGGCAAGAGATTCAAACCAAAGTCCAACCTCCACCAGCTCTATGCCCTTGAGCTAGTAGTCATCTGCTTCTTCTCACACGAGAGAGTTTCAGACTTAAATCCAGTGGATACAGGTGAGTTTGAGGTAAATCTCAGTGCACTCAGTGAGGTTTGCACATCGTATCCTACTGCGGTGGCCTATGAAGGTTGTGGTGTGACTCAAAAGAACAGTCTAAAGTCCCAGCAGTCTATAGCACACAGACTGGGTTGCCAAGGGCTACATAGAACCTAGGTCAAAAGCATCCAATTAGGAACCTGGAACCTGGTACCTCTTGGATTCCATGTAAGTATTCTGGAGCCGTTTCCCCCGCCTCCCACCCCATTGGGAGTTGCTCCTTCTCATTTTCCTACCAACAGAGATGCAATGGCCTTCTCTGAGACATACTTGGCCCCCTCCCCCAATCTTGACTTGCATTTCCAGTAAGATTTCCTAATCTCTCTGGCAAGAGTGCCTGCTGGAGTGGGGTGACCTTAGCACAATTGGCACAAATAACAACTGAATAATCTTTTCCCTCTTCCCAGAGCTTGAAAAACTGGCCTCAGCTGAGGTGAGGCCTCCTTTGTCAAAGTGGGTTTTAAGATGTACATTTAGAGGGGGTGATACATGTTTCATAGATGTTAGGCACACTTGCTCAGGAGATGGGATGAACAGAATGTATGCCCTGGATGCCTTCATCTTTGTGCTTATCTTCTAGTAGGGGACACATACAACCGTCGTCATTTTGTGAGTGACTAACTTCACTCAGTATAATGGCCCTCCATGCCATAGGGTCTTTCAGGGTTCCTTGCTGGTTTTAGGGATGCCTAGTATTCCATTGTGACTATGTACTAAGGTGTCTTTATCCTTTCTCTACTGATGAACTTTGGGGCTTCTTGTGATTGTGAACTGTGCTGCAGTAAGCATGGAGAGCATATGTCTATTTGTGTTCCGCCTCGTATTTCTTTGGGGGACATGCCCAGCAGAGATTGCTGGGTCGTATGGAATTTCCATTCCTAGTTGTTTTATGTATAGCCAGATTGCTTTCCACAATGGTTGTGCATGTTTACAAGTTCTCCCTGGCTGTATGAGAGCTCCGCTCTCTCCACACCCTCTCCATCATTTGTTGTTATCTGGGTTTGTCTTTTCGTAAATTGGGCAATCGTTGCGGATGTAAGATCTCATCACTGTTTAGCTTGTATTTCCTGGATGGTTAGTGATCATGAGCATTATTTCCTCAGGTGTTCTTTAGCTATTTGAGGGTTATGTTTTATTAATTGCCTATTCATGCCCTTTGCTCACCTTTTAATTGGATTATTTGGGTTTTTTCTTATTGGGGTGTTGCCTAATTATGCAGATTTTAGTCATTAGTCCTTTTTCTGTTATATCATTGCTGAAGATTTTTCCCCCATCAGTGGACTCTCGGTTTATCCTATCAATGAAGTCTCTTGGTGTGCATAAGTGCTTTTTTTGTTGTTTTTTTTTAATCATTTTATTGGGGGCTCATACAACGCTTATCACAATCCACACATCCATCCATTGTGTCAAGCACATTTGTACATTCATTGCCTTCATCATTCTCAAAACATTTGCTCTCCACTTAAGCCCTTTGTATCAGCTCCTCATTTTCCCCCTCCCTCCCCACTTCCCCCATGAACCTTTGATAGTTTATAAATTATTATTATTTTGTCATGTCTTACACTGTCCGACATCTCCCTTCACCCACTTTTCTGTTGTCCGTCCCCCAGGGAGGAGGTCACATGTAGATCCTTGTCATCGATTATAAGTGCTTTGTTTTTAATAGGTCTCAGTCATCTATTTTGTCTTCCCTGTGTGTGCTTCCTTTATTGTATTCAATAAATTTTGTATTCCTTTATTGTATTCATTCAGTCTGTGTAAGTCATGCAATAGGTTGTCCCTTGGTTTTCTCATTGACGATCTTGATATCTCTGGGGTTTCCATCTAGAGTCTGATCTTGTGCATGTAGTGACATATAGATCCTATTTCATTCTGCAGATGGAGATCCAAGTTTTCCAGAACAATTGGTTGAAGAGGGTGTGTGTTCTTTGCCCAATTAATGGTTGGTTGTTTCTTTTCTTGTGTGTGCCCTGTGTCAAAAAGCAGTTGTGCTTTTGTTTCTGGGTTTTCTATCCTGTTCCACCGGTCTGTATCTCCATCATATCAGTCGCAGGCTGTTTTGACTACTGTGACTAGGTAATACGTTTTGGTGTCAGGTAGTCCAAGAGCTCTTACTTTGTTTTTCTTCTGAGAAGTTCTTTGCTTATCCTAGGTCTCTTCCTTCTCCATAGGAAGTTGGCAATTAGTTTTTCCATTTCTCTAAAGAATGACATTGGCATTTAGATCAGAATTGAGTTGTACTTATAGACTGTGTTAGCTAGTATTGACATTTTCAAAATATTGTCTTCCTATCCACGAACATGGTCTATTTTTCCATTTGTGTAGGTCTCTTTGGGTTTCTTATAATAATGTTCTGTCATTTTCTTTGCGAAAGTCTTTTGTTTCTTTGGTTAGGTTTATTCCTACGTATTTCATCTTTTGCGTGGCTGATAGAGTTTTCTTGACGTCTTTTTCGGAGCTCTCATCGCTGATATTTTAGAATCTGCTTGATTTCTGCTTGTTGATTTTGTATCCTGCTGCTTTACCAAACCCTTCCATTATTTCCAGCAGTCCTTTTATGGAGTCCTTGGGATTCTCTCCACATAAAATCATATCATCTGCAAATAGCAAGAGCTTCACTCCTTCTTTGCCCAATTATAATCACCTTACTTCTTTTTGTTTTCTAATGGTTCTGGTTAGGACTTCCAGCCCCATGTTGAATAGGAGTGATGATAAAGGGCACCCGTGCCTCGTTCCTGTTATCAGAGAAAATGTATTCCGTTAAGGTGTTGATTTTGGATCTCAGCTCTTTTCTATGTGTGTGCTGATTGCTACAAACTTCCCTCGGATAATAGTTTCTGTTGTGGCCCAAAGGTTCTGGTACGATGTGCTTTCATTATCATTTTTTTCAAGGAATTTCTTAATGTCATCCCTTATTTGGTTTATTACTCAGCTGTTTTTAAGTAGTGTGTTGGTCAGTCATCATGTGTTTGTCATCATAGTCCTGTTCTTTCCATGCTTGTTTCTGCTTTGTAGCATCATGATCTGAGAAAATGCATGGTAGGATCTCAAAGGTTTTGAATTTGTTGACGCTTGCTTCGCAACTTCACATACGATCTATTCTAGAATATGTACCATGCGCACTAGAGAACCCTGTCTATGAAGTTGTTGTTGGGGAAAGTGTTCTGCGTGTGTCTAGGAGATCTAGCTGGTTGATTGCTTTGCTCATGTTTCTTTGCTGAGTTTCTTTCTTGGTGGCCTCTCTTTCCTCGAGAGCGGTGTGTTTAAACTTCCTGCAATTGTTGTCAAGCTGTTTATTTCTGTTTTCAACTCTGTGAGCATTTGATTGATGTATTTTGATGGTCTTTCGCTGGGTGTACACCTATCTGTTAAGATCGTGGGTTCTTGGTGTATTTCAACTAGTTCTTTTTAGGACAGTGACTTTGTGTGCATTTTCCATCTTCTTTTGGCGTTACTTGCATCGTTCAAAAATTTCCCCATAGAATCTTTTAACACCGCAACTCAAGGCTTGAATTTTTCAATTTAAGATATACTGAGCATGTTCTTCCTTTTTTGTTTTTGCTTTAAAAAAAAAACACATTTTATTGGAAACTAGTACAGAGATCATATCATACCACAGTTCAGCTACATCAAACAATATTGTACAATTGTTACCACAATCAATTTCAAAACATTCTCCTTGACATCAGCTCTCCTTTACCTTCCCTCCCCCACCTGACATCACCTCCCAGGAACCCGTTTTCTACTCACTGTCTCTATGGGCTCATCAGTCCTGAGTTTCATATACTGAAAAACAGGAAAGCATATAACAAAAATTCAAAAGAGTCACCCTCAATGACAAAATGCTTCTGAAGTAAACCGCAATATGGGGCGGGAAAAAAACCCCAGAAAATGTTGAAAATCAGGCCAATGTGTATCAGAAGGGGTTAACTGTTCAAATCAGGTTTATCATTTTGATCTCCTGTAGTCATCTCTCCAATGCACTCTTTGGTAAACGATTTATTCCCATTCCTCCATTATGGATAGAGGGAAATCACTGGGGGCTTGTTTCCTGTGTAGATTTCACAAGTGTATCTTGGGCTTCTATTTTCATCCATAGCCTTGTGCAAACCAGAATCTCACAATTTAGTCTCTGATACTATTCTCTCCTTCAGCTTCAGATTATATAATGTACAATCCTTTGATCACTGATGTTGCTGTGCTTCTTGCATGTGGACTTAGTTGACTCTCACTTAGATAGCTGCTTCTTTAGAAATGAACCTTTAAGACCCCAGACATTATTTTACCTGAAGCTGGGAACCATCTAATTTCTTTACCACACTTTTCTATAGCACCCATATTGTCTTCCTGTGGGTGAGTATCAAGCAGAGCCATGAGGTAATAATTAATCATTCTTAAATTGGATTTAGTGCAAGCCCAAACCCCATTCCTCTATGTTATTTTATCTACATTTGGCTCCCTTTAGAGACCTCCTTGTGACTTTGTGGTAGAGTCTTATCGATCATGTCCCTAGTGCATAAAGATCTTCCATCACTATTGTTATTGATTAGTCCCTGATACTAATTTAAACACACACACACACACACACACACTATTGAGAGAGGGATATTGGGTCAATGTTAGCTAGTCCACATCAAAGTGCCTGAATTATTCACTTGTACAAAATAAATCCATTTGTGGCTGGATGCTACTTACACAGACAATGGGAGTTGGTTGTCATGGAAATTTTACAATACTATTCACTGACAAAGTCAGTCACAGGTTTGCCCGAATAATAGATATCTGAATATAGAATACAGGGCATTGATGAAGTAAGTAAATGATTGTTCACCTACCAACAGTTCAATACTCTTAGCATACCTGTCTTCTGCTTTTCCAATGAATTTTAAGTCTTAAATCCTCAGGTTACAGGTGTGTTTGAGGTAGAGTCTGGTTCACCTAGTGGAGTTTCTGCATCCATTTCTCTGGTGTCGTCCTTGGAGCATGCTGTGTGTGTCTTAAAGATCCAGGAGTCAATGCCGCAGTGCTCTATGGTACTTGTCCTGGGTCCTCAGGGTGTGCCCAGAAACTTGGGCCAATGGTTAGTCAGTGACGATTACCAGGGATACTCCTGCTTAAGGTCTTTAAAGTATTTTTAATCATTACACACACACACACACACACACACACACACACACACACACACACACGGAGGTCCCCCCATGCCCCATTTTTTCTACCAATGGTCATGCACTTGTGTTCTCCCAGACACCCTCTCCCCTCTCCTGACTTGACTTCCCTTCAGGATCCCTCATCCCTCTGATGGGGATGTCTACCTGTCTAGGGAACCTCATCATAACTTTGCATGGCAGTCACTAAGTAGTCAACATCCCCTCCCCCTTCCTTGATAATTTGATCCCAGCTGACGTGAGGAACCCTCCTCCAAAGTGACCTTCAAGATATATATGAAGAGAGGACGGTGGATAATTGACACCAGTCAGGCTTTCTACCAGGCTATCTGGCCACTCTGGCCATCAGACTGGAAGCGCTGCAAGCCAGAGTGTATAAACGGCCTGTTGCGTGTCCCTACACCAGTGGACTCATACTATACTTGTCCTTTTGTGATTGACTAATTTCACTCAGCATAATTTTTTCCATATCCCTCCATATCATGAGGTGTTTCATGCAGTTTTTTAAGAATGCCTGGTGTTCCATTGTGTGTATATACCAGTGTTTTTAATCCAGTCTTCTACTGATGGAAATTGAGGCTGTTGCCAACTTCTTGCTATCGTGAGCTGTGCTGCCATGAACATGGGGAAGCCAACATTTGTTCGTGATCTGTTTCTTATTTCTTTGGGGTATATGCCCAGTAGTGGTACTGCTAGATCATATGGTATTTCTATTGCCATCTGCTTTAAGAATCGCCATATCAATTTTCACAGAGGCTGTACTTATTTACAAGGCCACCAGCAGCAAATAAGAGCTCCAATCTCCCCACACCCTCTCCAGCATTGCTGTTCTCAGATTTTTTCAAATTGGACTGTGGTTTTGGGTATTAGATGGTAGCTCATAGTTGTCTTGACTTACATTTCCCAGACGGCGAGTGAAGGAGAGAAGCTCCTCGTGTGTTTATTAGCCATTTGGGTGTCATCCTCTATGAGTCATCTGTTCAGGTTTTTCCCACCTCCTTGAGGGACTGGTCTCTCCTGACAACATGCTCCTAGTAAGTGAGATGAAGTCAACACCCTTGCCATTAACGAGCGTTCCGGCTGTAGTTCTTCCAAGATCTGTTCTTTCGGCAATCCATAGTAGTCCCAATAGTCTTCATCTGGGAAGATGTCTGAGCAGAGTGCTCCTTAGAGACAGGAATGGGAAGACTTTGTCTTACACACTTGGGACCTATTGGCAGGAGACCAGACCCCGGAGAAGAACATCATGCTGGGTAAAGTGGAGGGGTAACGAAACAGAGGAAGGTCTTCAGTGAGCTAGATGGACACAGTAGCCGCAACGATGCACTCCCGCACAGGAACACTTATGAGGATGGTGCAAGACCGGGTAGTGGTTTCTCCTGTGGTGCACAGGGGCACTATAGGTCAGAACCAATTCAATGGCACCGAACAACAACAACCCATAGGATCTTGATCTTTCACCTGCCATTTCACTGTTCAAGACTTCCAATTTCCTAGATTCATATGATTCCACGTTCCGATGATCAGCTGATCTTTTCCAGCGGTTCCTTCATCCTTTGAGTTGTGCCTCATCAGCAAACGAAGGTCCTAAAGTCATTACTCCCACAGACCTACTCCACTTTGAGAGGGCAGCCCATCCTCGGTCATAATTTGAATGCCTTATGACCTTAGGGCTCATCTTCTGCCACTAACTGTCAATAGTCTGCTTCTAGTGATTAGTCCTCAGTATCTAACAATGTTTTGGTGCCATGCATAAGACTTCTTTTCTTTTCCTCCCAGTCATTTTATTGGGGCTCTTACGGTTCTTTTTCTTTTTTATTGTTTTATTATGGGCTCATACAACTCTTATCACAATCCATACATACATCAATTGGGTAAAGCACATTTGTACATTCATTGCCCTCGTCATTCTCAAAACATTTGCTCTCCAC
>NW_022107431.1:7752398-7754007 GCF_000313985.2 Echinops telfairi
CCTCTATTTCCTTTTACTTTCCTCTTGTCCCACTATCATGCTCAGACTTCATTTGGGTTTCAGTAATTCCTCTTGGTTACATTACCCATGATCACGTCCTACCAGGCCTCCTACACCCACCTCACCACTGATTTGGATCACTTGTTCCCTTGTTTCTGGGTTTGTTAACACCACTACCTCTCTCCCCACCTCCCCCTCTCCCATGTCTCCCCAGAACTGTCAGTCCCGTTGTTTTCTCCTCCAGATTGTTTGTCCAGCCTATCTCACTTAGACAGAACTGCAGAGACAACAACATGCACAAAAATAAGACAGAGCAAAACCAACCAACAATATACAACAAAACAACAACAACAACACAACAAACCAATATGCATAAGATTTTCAATGGCTAATTCCCCCAAAGTGGACAGCCTATTACTTCTGCCCTTAGTCTGGGCCCCCATGGAAACCTACCCACTTTGGGTGACCCTGCTGTTATCTGAAATACCAATAACAGCTTTCAGCATAACAGCAACACACAAGCCACCACTGTACAACAAACTGACATTCAAGTGGTGAAAACACCATTACAGTGATCACTTCTATTTCCCCAAGTCAAAGCTTTATAAGACTATGGGGTGAGGATGGAACCAGTGTGTCTTTTACTCTTTTAAACACTAAAGAAGGCCTGCACTGTTTTGTTTAATGAACACAATCACACATGGTCAATAGTGCTTCTGCAATTGTCCCACGGTGCACCTGAAACCACTCCCAAACCATTTCTATTTCCCAGTTCTGTTCTCCTGGATATCACGAAAACAGTAAATGCAGCAGCCTCAGTTATTGTCGGTAGTTGTCATCAGGTGGCCTCTGGCAAATAGTGACCCCTGTCGGCAGAGTAGAACTTCTCCATCAGTTTCTCCAGGCTGTGTGACCTTTTGGAAGCAGATCTCTCGGCTTTCCTTATGTGCCTCTGCGTGGGTTTCAACTGTCAACCTGTTTGCCTAGAAGTCAATCACTTACCTGCTGTGTGAATAATCTCAGTAACTGTGAATTACCCCTCCACTGTAACGCCAAGTTCCATTCTTTGCACAGCTCTCATCCCCATGCAGTCCTGGGAGCTCCCATGGACTCCTTTATGTGTGCTCCCAAATGCAACTTTGACAGTTGCCTGCACGTGTGGTGGTTACATAATCTGATGTCAACTTGAGACTATTAAGAGTGAAGGGGTGGCATTTAGCCTGTCAATCATGTGGAGGCACTGCGGAGATAAATAGCTCCCTGGAGGCCAGAAACACACCCTCTGCTTCATCTTCCTGTTGACAAGCTGCATGGAGCTACTCTGATGGCGCTGGAGCCCTTGAGCTAGAGGAGCCACATGAAGACCCACAGCAGTGCAGAGATGCTTCCATCGCCACAGGATCCACAAGACTTTCCACCCACTGGCCTGTGGTCTTCCTGCATTTGACATGATTGCATGGCTGCGTGAGTCTGAAGAGGAATCATGAGACTGGTATCAGACATATGGGCTAATATCGGACTTGATCTGGACTGGGCTGGGATGTTTTCTTAATATACAATTACAGTGAACCCTCGCCACTTCGCGCTTCGACTTCCGCGGCTTCACTCT
>NW_022107431.1:7754575-7757703 GCF_000313985.2 Echinops telfairi
TTACAAATAAGGAATCCTACTTCGCGGAATTTCATTTATCACGGTAGGGTCTAGAACCGATTAACCGCGATAAACGAGGGTTCACTGTACTCTTTATGTAAAGCTCTTTCTTATCTACATGTGTGTCCCCCTGGATTTGTTACTCTAGTCTACCCAGACTAACACAGCATGTCACCTTCTTACACCTTTGCAGGAGATAGAAGACAGCAGTGGGCGAGGGCTCCTCGTGTGTACAAGTTCTTAAGCAACACAGTCAGGAGTCATACTGGGAAGGCTTTCCAGGGGTCCCGAACTAGAACAAGGAGCTGCTCCTTTACACAGGGACCAGATGATGTGATTGTTGTGAACTTGGAGCAGTGTGGAGAATCCTCTTGTTTGAAAGCATGGAATGATTGTGGTGAGCGCTACCCAGTGTGGGAAGCTTGTGAATGCCCAAGAACAGCTCATACTTCATGGGGGACTCTGGATGGGAACAGGGGGAACCAGATGCCCATCAGCCCCCATTGTGTCCCACTTCCACTTCATCACTCAGGTGTATTTGCCTCTGAACCCCAAGGACAGCTGGGATTCAAGTTCTTTCCCACAGGTTTTCTGGGTTCCAATCAAGCTAGGGAATTTACTGGGCATTGGTACTGGTGTTCCTGAATACTGTCACAGTTAAAAAGTATTTCTCTGCACACAGGTAAGTTGTGGTGGTCACCTCTTTGATCAACTGCTCTACCCCTAAATAGCAGCCCAAACTCTCTGTAACATAGTAACACAAGCCTTTCCACTGGGGCCCTCCAGAGGCCATCTCCCTACCATCAAACCTTCCCAAGGGAAATCCGTCTTCATCATTCTCAACCCCAAGTCTATGGCAGTTTCCACTTTCCACTGTAGGTCCATTGTTCTTTCAAATCCAAAATCTGTTCTCTCTCTCTGGCCTCTATCACATCTAATAGATCTGTATCTCTATTCACATTACTGCCCAAGTCTTTAAGACGGACATAACTAGCTATTGGAGCAAAGTGCTTAAGATGCCGCATTGTGGAGCCTGCCCTTGCCACTGTGTCTCTGCCTCCTTGGTGCTACATGGTTTAGACAAGTCATTTGCCCTCTTGGCAACTCAGTTTTCTCTTTAGAACCATGGGAAATGGTATAAAGAACAGCATCTACCCCCAGAGGGTTGTGGGGAGAGTTGTTGTATATTGATTTCTTAGCATTGGATAGTTACAAAGTCCCTGTGGCAGTTAGATTTTATGTCAACTTGCACTTGGGTGAAAGTGTATGGTGGAGTTCAAGCTATCAGTCTGGTCACAGCTTGATGATGCCTCCTTGAGGGCGGGGCCTCCTTGCTAGGACTCTGTGCCTGCCTCAGGTAGTCCCCCAACCTCAAGAGCTGTCAGTGCTCTGCCAGGCTTCCACCAACCTTGGATCCACGTGACTCTGCACCCACCTGCTTGTGATCGCCGTGTTTCTAGTTCACCTTTCTGTGTCATGAGCGTGACGCTACATGGGTCTGAGAAGGGCCCAGCTGGCACTGGATCCACGGACTGGCATTGGACTGGTCTAGGATGTCTTCTTACTTACACATAGATGAATGTCACTGGTTTGGTTTCTCTAGTCAACCCAGCCTCATACAGGCTGTTGATCTGAATTTCCCTCAGTTTCCCCGGCCCTTATACCACTTTCTTCAGCGTATTTCTCTTAACTCCTCTGTGCGTATGCCCACACCAGGTTCTTAGCATCATCCATTAACCTACCGAGAGGTACTCTTTTCTAATTATTTTCTACAAGTGGTTACTGTTGTCGGCATCTTGTAATTGAAACTGCAGGACGTATTTTTTCTCATATTCAAAATACCCAACATAGTGCCAAGGCAGACCACTAGATGTCCTGCAAACAACTCATTGGCCATCTGAATCCTTTTTGAAGGACCCTCAATGCTTTATTGGGTTATCTGTTTAGAATTTCCTGTACTTTGGGTTTTAAGCTGTGGTATCAGAGAGCCCTCCACTAGACACCAGGGGGGAAATAAATCAGTTCCTCTACAGCTTCAGAAGCCATTCTTTCCTCTTCATCCAAGAGCAAGTGCACCCTGATCTCACATGATCAAACTGGGCCCAGACTCCTGATGCAGTTGCTAATTATTGCTCCATTGACGTTTGTTGGTGTGCTTCTGCCCTGTCTGTCAGGGGGCCGTGAGCCAGCATATGTTCTCAAAGGAAACTTGGCCGGCCAGCCATGGATTTATGCTGATTGCCCTTGCAGGTAAGATACAGATCCAACCAAGACGAGCCACCATGAGTGCTGTCTGCAGACCGAGGTTCAACAAAGTGTGGTTTGTATCCCACGTAGAGCAGCACCCACTGTTGTCAAAAACAAAACACACCGGACACAAATAGCCTTCCCCTGGAAAAGTGATAGCTCTTCAGTCTCCATCAGAGAACATCCAATCATGTTTTACAGATGTGATGTCCAAAGCTGTCAGCAGCCTCTTCACTCAATTGTGGAATGATGCAATGCTGCGGGAACCAAAGTCCTAAATCCATATTCCAGATGGCAAGGCTCCTGTCCATGGGACGAATCGACCCAAATCGTTAGGAAATCTGGTTTGCAAAAGTAGGGAGTTGTGCTTTTAAATGCAAATTCTACTTAGGATTTGAGATTAATATTATACCAGTAACTTTTATTAAAAAAGGAAGAGAAATAGTCTATTCCAATTCTTGGAAGCCCCATGAGTTTCCTCTTAAGAAAGGTTAATTTTGAAACAAGAAGTCTGATTTTTCACTTAATTCTAATGTTGTCATCCTCATGGGAGCAGATTGCCAGTTGTGTTACCCCAATATGGGTTCAAACTGCCGACCTTTCAGTTAATAGCTAAACTCTTAACCACTACACCAGCAGGACTCTTTGACGCCTTTTTCTTTTCTCTTTTTCTTCATATGTTTGAAATTAACTTGTATGTCACTGGACATTCAAAGTTCGTTCCAATTTTTTTTAATCAATTTATTGGGGCTCATAAAAGTCATCACAATACATAGATCAATTGTGTAGAGCACATCTATACATTTGTTGCCCTCATCATTCCCAAAATTCGCTTGCCTCTTGGGCTCCCGGAATCAGCTCATTTTCCTTTTTTCCCCTCC
>NW_022107431.1:7758429-7769494 GCF_000313985.2 Echinops telfairi
GGTTTTTGTTCTTTGGTGTCTGCTGCCTGTTCCCTTCAACACCTCGTGTTCGCACAGGCTTGTGTGCTTCTTCTCTGTGGAACCAATGGTAGGGAAGGGATGGGAGGACTGGTAGGGAGTGACCAAGGGCAAGGCAACTGCGAGGAACTACCGAAACCAGAATGAAGGCTGAACATGGTATTGGGACTGGAGGAAAGCATAAAGAAATAGAGGAAAGAAGTAGGAGGCAAAGGGCATACATACAAGCCTAAATACAGACATGTACATATGTAAATATAATTAAGATCAAGGGGGGAATGGACCTAGGTGCAAATAATTATAAGCTTGGTAGTAGGGTGGCAGGTGGACATTGGGCCTCCTCATGCGCACTCCCCTAATACAAGAGCTCCTTGCTCAGCTCAACAGTCATTTCATGATATCTACCTTCCGACATGATCGCTGAAGACATATGTGTGCATAAGAAAATGTGGTGAAGAAAGCCGATGGTGCCCGGCTATCAAAAGATATAGCATCTGGGGTCTTAAAGGCTTGTAGGCAAACAAGTGGCCATCTAGCTTGAAAACAACAAAGTTCGTTCCAATTTTACATTTCCTCCTTTAAAAAAATTTTTTTAGGTACTCACACCAATATTTAAATCTGAGGGCTAAGGGACCTCGAAGTTTTTTGTTTTGTTTTGTTTTTAATCTGTGAGCCTTCTTCACTCTCATTTATTTATTTAGGTTTTTAAAGAAGTATTTTCTTTCTTTTTTATTTTATTTTTTTACATCATTTTATTGGGGGCTCATACAACTCTTGTCACAATCCATCACCCATCCATCCGTCCATCCATCCATCCATCCATCCATCCATCTAGCCATCTATCCATCCATCCATTGTGTCAGGCACATTTGTACATAGGTTGCCATCATCATTTTAAAAACATTTTCTTTCTACTTGAGCCCTTGGTATCAGCTCCTCATTTCCCCCTCCCTCATGAACCCTTCATAATTTATAAATTATGATTATTTTTTCATGCTGTGCACCATCCGACATCTCCCTTCACCCCCTTGTCTGTACTAAACGAAAATAGGAGGACCCCAAGTTAGCAGCCTCACTTGGCAACTCCAGGTACTCGAAAGAGACGAAACTAAGCTTGTTTACCACAAGAGCAGGGACAACAAAAACAACACTAATGCACTCACCTCCACGAGGAGATCCTTTCTGAATTCCAGGCTGTTTTATCTTGGGTGTGGCTTCCTTGTCTATATAAGGAAGTTCACATCACACTCTCGATTTTTGCTTCTCCTGGACTCTGCATCAGGCTTGTGTGCTCTGGCTCTTCGGACCGGAGCCAGCAGCCTGCCCCACTGCCTGCCTACCTTGGGATTCTGTACCCTCTGCAGCCTGCAAGCCAGGAAACTGCCATCTGACATGTGGATGTGGGCCTTCAGTCAGAATAGCCTTGCAACCATGGGTGAAGGTGAACTGCCAAGAACTTGTTCTCAGAACCAGTCATTTCTGGGGACCCACAAAAGAAATATGATGGACCAGATTTCACAGAAGGAAAACCGTGAACATATCTCCAAAGTCAGAGTGAAATGTGCATCTGCCCTCCCTATAAGGAGGACCAGCTGTATATTCAAGAAACCTGTCACAAAAATCACCTCTCACCCTGGCAATAAGGTCTGATGCAGGCAGGGGGAGGAGATGCTGGCAAAGCCCCAGCAGCTGTGTGCCTTCCAGAGGCTGCAGGGGCTCCAGGCCAGAAGCAGTGAGGAGTTTCTATGACCAACTCTGGAACTCACAGCTATATTGAAATCAACTGCACGGACGTGTTCAGATGAATCCCTGGGTCATGTTGATACAGGATCATGTCCCCAGTTCCCACCCACCTGGGATAACTCTTCAAATATGCTGCAGATTATCCCCAGGTGGAGCTGCATCTTCCTCTCATCCAAGGACAACAGATAAACTGTGTTGATATCAAGAGACAGACTCAGAAAGTGGAGAAAGCAAGGAAGAAATTGGTTGAGGCTATCGGGCAGATCAGCTGGCGACTGAGGCAGAGCAAAGTATGGAGATGCCCTGAGACCTACAAGGAAAACAGAATGGGTGTGCCCAAGAGCCAGCCTTATGCAGCTCTGAGAGTCTTCATCAAGCAACAGCCCCCAAGGTCTACTGGCACCTTTCCTTAAAACAAACCCTGTTCTCAGCTATGCTGCCCTGCGTTACACCCAAACTGTTGTTCATTAAACCCCTTTCAGCAGCAAAAGAAGAAGAAGAAGGAGAAGTAGAAGAAGAAGAAGTCAGATTTTTAATCTAGGATGTCTATGTAGATACACTCTTAAGTTTCTATTCCTAAAACATCATAATTAAAACCATGGAATAGTATGGTTGTAAACCCATCATGCTGAACATGTTAGAAAGCACTATGACTTACCTTCCTTGGGTCTTAAGTGAAAGCCCAAGAAGAAACAAGATCTGACCTTAATCCTATTACATGTCACTTCAAATATCAGAATATTAACTTTCACACACAATCTCTTTTAATCTTTATGACAGGTTTTGTATCAAATAGCTGGGGCAGGATTCTCAGTAGCTTGGCAGTTTGGACCTCCTCCATGATGGCATGATCTAGCATAATGTAATCATCTCCATGTAAGATCTGCATGAATAGCCAAGTAGTTATGCAAAGATTAGAGTGGAGGCTACTCGGTTAATCAGGTCACAGTCCTGATATAATTAAAGGGAAGTTTCCTCCAGGGGGTGGCCTATACCTATTTAAACAGACTCTGTGGGGAAGCTGTCTCTTCTTGCTGGTCTGGAGCCTACATTTGTCTCATCAACCTGTGATTCTTTGAACTTGAGTCAGTGGCCTGCCATATTGCCTGCCAACCCTGGGAGCGATCGTCAACCAGATGGCCTGCTGACATGGGAGTTATTCGACTCTGCTTCATCTAGCCAATGACTTCACTGCTTCCTGGCTCTTCAGCCCAAGTGGCTACACGCTGCTGTTAGATGCCGCTGGGTTGTTCCTGACCCATAGAGACCCTGCGCACAACCGAAGAAAACACTGCACGGTCCTGCATCATCCTCATAATTGTTCCCATGCCTGAGATCTTGTAGCAACGGTGTCCATCCATCTCAGTGAGGGCCTTCCTCTTTTTCACTGTCCCTCCACTTGACCAAGTATGATGTCCTGCTACAGCGACTGGTCTCTCCTGACATATGTTCAAAGTATGTAAGACGATGTATTGCCATCCTAAGGATACCAGGATCCTTAGGGTCCTGAGGATTGCCATCCTAAGGAGCCCTCTGGCCAGACTTATTCAAAGACAGGTTGGTGTTTCCTTTTAGCAATCTATGGCACTTTCAATATTTTTATCCAGCGCCACAATTCAAATGCATGAATTCTTCGTCAGCCTTCCTTATTCAATGTCCAACGTTCACTTGCATATGAGGCAATGGAAAATACCATGCCTTGGGTCAGGCGCACCTTAGTACTCAAAATAATATTCTTCTTTTTCAATACTCTAAAGATGTCTTGTGCAGAAGATTTTCCTAATGCAATGTGTCTTTTGATCTCTTGACTGATGTTTCCATGAGCATTGTTTGTGGAGCCAAGCAAAATAAAATCCATGACAACTTCAACCTTTTCCCATTGATCGTGATGTTACCTATTGGCCCCATTGTGAGGATTTTGGTTTTCTTGACATTGAGTCTCAATCCATAGTTGAGACGCAATCCTTGATCTTCATCAGCAAGTGCCTCAAGTCCTCCTCAATTTCACCAAGCAAGGTTGTGTCATCAGCATAATACAGGTTGTTAATAAGCCTTCCTACAATTCTTATGCCACATTCATTTTCATATAAGCCAGCTTCTCTGATGATTTGCTCAGCTTACGGATTGAATAGTTATGGTGAGAAGATGCAACGCTGATACACACATTTTCTGAATTTAAGCCGTGCGTTATTCCGTGGTTCTGTATACAACTGCCTCTTGGTCCATGTACAAGTTCCACCTGAGCACAATCAGGTATTCTGGAATTCCCATTCTTCTCAAGGTTATCCATAGTTTATTATGGTCCACGCAGTCAAATGTCTTGGCATAGTTAATAAAACACAAATAAACATCTTTCTGGTATTCTCTTCTTTGAACCACGCTCCATCTGGCATCAGCAATGACAGCCCTTGTTCCACGTTTCTGTGGGTCATGGTCAGGAAAGCTCTCGTTTAGCAACTGACTTGAACTCAGCTGGACTTGCCTACTTCTACAGCTCTGTGAGCCAGCCACTCTCTTGATACAAATTTCTTTCTTGAAATACACATATAAGTGTCGCCGGTTTTACTTAGGCAAAGAGCATAGCCTAACACAATCCTCACAGAGACAAGGTGAACTAGTCCGTGTAATCCCTGCTACAGAGAGGAAATACGACGAGAAAAGTATAAACCAGTAAAAGTAATTTGCTGTTGTTCAGGGACCTCAAGTTGATTCTAATTCATAGTGGCCCAATGTTCAGCAGAGTGAAACACTGGTCATGCACCTGCCTCACCATTTTTCCTGTGTTTGAGCTCATTGTGGCAGCCACTGTGACAATCTATCTCCTTGAAGCACTTACCACTTTTTGTGGACCTTCTCCTTGACCAAGCATGATGTCCTTTCTCAGGATTGGCTTGATCCTTTCTGGTAACACATCCAAAGTCAGTGAGATGAAGTTCTGCCATCGGGGACAGTTAGATTGTATGTCCACTTGCACTTGTGACAGGGTGGACTTCAACTTGTCAATCAGGCCTGATGATGCCTCCTGACAGGTGTGGCTTCCTAAGAGAGACACTAAGGACCTCTCCTCTCTCTCTTTCTGTCCCTTCCCTTTCTGGTTTGCTGGGACTCTGCCTGCCTCCATGGGTGGCCCCATTGAACCACCCTACCCTGAGAGCTATTGACACCCTGCCATGTCTTCACCGATCTCGAATCCACACAACCTTATATCCCCAACTTGTGATCTTCCTGAATCCTGCTTCATGTTTTTGGGTTGTTTGTTTGTTTGTTTGTTTGTTTTGAGACCTAGCTTGGTTTTAATCCCAGGTTCTTTTTTGTTAAGTCATTTTATTGGGGGATCATACAATTCTCATCCCAATCTGCACATCCATCCATTGTGCTAAGCACAATTGTGCATTTGTTGCCTTCGTTCTCAAAACATTTTCTTTCTACTTGAGCCCTTGGTATCAGCTCTTCATTCTTCTGCTCCCTCCCAGACCCTTCCTCCCTCACGAATCCTTGATAATTTATAAATTATGATGATTTTCTCATTGAAGAGAACTCCGGCTAGCATCGGACTCATGGGCTGAAGTTGAATTGGCCTGGGGTGCCTTCTTGATATCAAGTCCCTTATACTTGGGTGAGGACCACCGGTTTTGTTTCTCTAGACAACGCCATCCAACATCCCATCCATGCTTTTATGAACATCCTGGCTGTACTTCTTCTAAGATAGATTTCTTTGTTCCTCCAGAAGTCCACAGTATATTTAATATTCTTTGCCAGTGCCAAAATTCAAAGGCATCAAATCTTCTGTGATCTTCCTTATTCATTGTACAGCTTTCGCATATGTATAAGATGGAAAGTACCATGGTTTGATTCAGGCGCACCCAAGTCCTCAAAGTGGACTTTGCTTTGTAACGATCTTAAGAGACCTTGTGCAGCAGATTTTCCCCATGGAGTATGCCATTTGATTTTTTGACTGTTGCTTCCATGGGCATTGATTGTGAATCCATCATTTATGAACTCCCAGAGCTCAGAGAGACCGGGAATTTTAATAGAGTCCAATCCAACTTACTGTATAAGTAAGACTCAGAGAAGTCAGGTGAGCTGCTCAACATCACAGACCAATCACATTTATTTACTGTGTGCCATCGGACTAGTAAATGAACCTCTTTGTGCTGTGATTCTCATCAATAAAACAGGAGAATATGAGAGCCACTATTGATAAGCTTGTTCTGTGAGGGTGAAGGTAGGTGATGGATATGAGGGATGTTAAGGCAAGAATGGACACAGTACTCTGGAAGGGGCGATGGAGAAGTTGGCATATAGTGTGACCCTCAGCTATCTGACTCTGGTAACTGGGAGGATGATTCGCAGTCTCAGTCTTGAGGATCCAATGAGAAGCAGGAGTGAGAGAAACAATAGGACAATCCGTGCTGACATATCAAGTTCTAGACGGAACCAAGCCCCAGAACCTGTAGGGTCCTTAGGTGTAGGAATGGAAAGCATTGGGTTTGATTTGGGTTTGGTTTTATGGATATCAAGAGTTAGGGAAATTCTTTGCCTGTATCTTCAATCTCTCCTTTTCATTGAATTTTCATCAGACTCAAACTCAGTGCCACAGAGTCCATGCCAACTCATAGTGACCCCACAGGACAGGATAGATGGAGTGGACCTGTGAGTTTCCCAGGTGGTAACTCTTTTTTTTTTAAGTCATTTTATTGGGGCCTCTTACAACAATCCATACATTAATTGTACCAAGCATATTTATATGTACATCCATTGTGTGCATATGTTGCCATCAGGCTCTAACTCTTAATGGGAAATAAAAAGCTTCATCTTTCTCCTGAGCGCTGGAGCGGTGGGTGGTTTCGAACTGCTGACCTTGGGGACCGGAGCCCAGTGTGTAACCATGAAAGTGCACAGGTCTCTTTGTTCAACAGAAGGAAAAGGGGATGAAGGAACAGAGAAATGAAAAGAAAGCAGTGAGGGAAGAGGGAAGAAAGCAAATCTGCCTACAGCACTGTGTCCTTCCAGGCAACCGCCCTCCCAGTGTCCCGGCAGGAATTGTTTGCGTTCTCTCTCTCCGCAACTTGTGCACTTGGCTTGCATCAACTCTACACAGGAATGACGTCGACATGGTCATGAGAAAGACCTCCCTGGGGATAACTCCAGTGGATAAGAATCCATTATTGTTGACTGCTTAGTACCTCAAGAAAAGCAGGCTTGACAGAGGATGTACACTGGTACAGATCAGAGCTGGAAACACAGGGAATCCAGGATGGATGATCCCTTCAGGACCAAGAATGAGAGTAGTGATACCAGGAGCAGATGGGGAGGGAGGGTTGGAAAGGGGGAACCGATTGCATGGATCTACATATAACCCCCTCCTTGGAAGATGGACAACAGAAAAGTGGGTGAAGGGAGACGTCGGACAGTATAAGACATGACAAAATAATAATAATTTTAAAATTATCATCGGTTCATGAGGGAGTGGGGACAGGGAGGGAGGGGAAAAATGAGGAGCTGATACCAAAAGTTCAAGTAGAAAGAAATATTTTGAGAATGATGATGGCAACAAATTATACAAATGTGCTGGACACAATGGAAGTATGTATGGATTGTGATAAGAATTGAAAGAGCCCTGCCAGACCTCCTGCACCCTCCTTGCCACTGATTTTGGATCACTTGTTGTTCCCTTGTCCCTGGGTTTGTTAATACCCACTTCCTTTTCCCTGCCTCCCTCTCTCCCATGCCACCCCCCCAACTGTCATCCCACTGTTCTCTCTTCCAGCTTGTTTATCCCACCTATCTCTTCCAGGTAGACATACAGCAACACCAATATGCACCATCACAAGACCGAGTACAACGAAGCAACAATAGAAAATAAAACAATAGCTACTACAGCAACAACAACAAACCCTATAAATAGTTCAGGGTCTATTTGTTGTCCTTTATGAGTGCTTTCCAGGCGAGTCTGATTGGGTGCCATGCCCTGGGGACTTCTATCCCTGGGCACTTCATTATTCTGCTCCCCCACTGCTCTGCTGCATGCCCCCAGGGGCTGGTTTCAGAGTAGTGGGCTCAGGGCGGGCACAATTCCCACCGTGTGTCTCTAGTGTTGTCCCCCATGGTGCTATGGGTCAATGAGGAATGCTGTGTCCCGTGGTGGGGCTAGCCCTGTGGTTGTCCCTGTACATTGCTGTTCTGAGCAGAAACATTGTCCTCAGGGTTTGGTGAGCCAGGTTGTATTTCACTCTTTTTTTTCCCCTTCCCCCCTAATTGGCTCCTGTGTGCTCTGATCAGACAAGTTCCTCTCCTTGAGCTGAAACTTCAGTGTTATGCTCTGAAGTGAATTCTTCTTGGGGGGAGGGTGGTGCTATCTACTTAGTTGGTAATGGGGCCGGCCGCTCAGGCCACCCTGTCGGTTCCCTGCTTCATGTCGATGTGTTACGTTCTTGTCTTGGAGCACCGGATTGAAGATAGGACAAAATAATAATAATTTATAAATTATCAAGTGTTTGTGAGGGAAGGGGAGTGGGGAGAGAGGGGAAAATTGAGGAGCTGATATACCAAGGGTTCAAGTAGAAAGCAAATGTTTTGAGAATGAAGAGGGCAACAAATGTACAAAAGTGCTTGACACAGTGGATGGATGGATTTTGATAAGAGATGTACAAGCCCCCCAATAAAATGATTTTTTTTAATTTGTAAGAGCCCCCAATAAAATGATTTTAAAAAGAAAATAAAACAAAAAGGAAAGCAGGGTTGAGGCACGGCCCCAAAAAGACACCCAGGAGTCTTCCTCTCTCTTTTTAAATTGCTGAGCCTAAAATTATACATGTTTCCCCCATCCATCCATCCCCATGAAGTGTAACAAGCCATTCTGTTCTCATTGACTTGCCAGCCCTGTGTGAGTCTGCATTTCTCATTTCTCCCTGGGAACACAATTTCCAAAACACTGTGAGAAAAATAGCTTTTGTGGCCTTACCAACATGCAGGGGAGGAGGGTTCCTTACAAATTCCATGAGAAAGCTTTTCCTCAAGAGATCCCCAGCCCCATGGGGATAGGGCAGAGAGGGGAGGGGAAGTCTACCAGAAGGAGGAAGGCATTGATCTCCAGGTAAGGAAATCAGTTATTTTACCTAAAACAATGATTTAACAAACCAATCAATGGCCATGAGTAGACCATGTGACCATGAAGATACACAGCTAGACTAGAGTACTTGACCTGAAAGAGCTGTTTCTTCTTTCCGTGTTCCATGGCTTTACATGACAAAGCACTTGCTTTGTAGGACAGAGGATTGATTCTCTTCTGCCTTGAGTGTCACCTGAATTCCCTAGAAGGTGCTGATCCGCTTCTGAGCATGGCTGTGTTTGTTGTCTACCACTGCAGTAACAAATGACACAAACTTAGTGACTCAATGCCTGGTGGGGACAGTGTCTAAGGGTCAGAATTCTGGGCACAGCGGGCATAGAACCCACTGGGCTCTGTGTTAGGAGCTTCAAAGGCTTAGGTCAAGGTGGCGGCTGGCCTGCGTTCTTCTCTGGAGAATATGTAGGCTCACTCAGTGTGGTGGGAGGATTCCGTTCCAGGGGCTGCAGAAGAGAACTTCCTGCTTCCTCACTGGCTGTGGACTGAGAGTCGTACTCAGCAGCTAGAGAGGACTCATGGTCCTTGGCTTGTGGGTCCTTCCATCGTCAAACCAGAAAGGACAGGCTGAGCCCTCATCCTTCACACTCCTTTCCCTGCTCTCCCTTCGGTCCTCCTCATCTGCTTGGTTGGCTGGTGTTTATTTGTTTATTTGTTTTCTCGATGCAAATTCTAGAACCTTTTTTTCTTTTATTAATAAATCATTGTACTGGGGGCTCTTACAGCTCTGATAAGAATCCATACGTCAATTGTATCAAACACATTTGTACATGTGGCCATCATCCTTTTCAAAATATTTTCTTTCTGCTTGAGCCCTTGGTATCAAGCGCCTCTTTTTTTCCCTCCCTCCCCCACCCTCCCGCCCTGGTGAAACCCTGAAAAATTATGAATTCGTATTATTTTCATATCTTACAATGTCTGCTGTCTCCCTTCACCCACATTTCTGTTGGGTGGGTTTGGTTCCCCATTTCTCCCCTTTCTCCTCCCGCCTTTGCCTTACACTCGGTATTGCTGCTCCCACTACTGTTCCTGAGGGGTTTATCTGTCCTGGATTCTGTGTGTTGAGAGCTCTTATCTGCACCAGTGTTCACTCTCTAGTCTAATCTGATTTGTAAGGTCAAGCTGGGGTCATGATATTGGGGGGGGGGAAGCATTAAAGAACTAGAGGAATGTTGTGTGTTCCATCGGTAGTATGCTGCACCCTAACTTGCTTGTCCCTTCCTTGGGACCTTTCTGTGAGGAAATGTCCAATTTTCTACAGATGAGCTTTGGGTCTCCACTCCAACCCTCCTCATTTACATCGATGTATTTGTTTGTTTGGGGGTCTTTGATGCCTTATACCTGATCCCATCGACACCTTGTGATCATACAGGCTGGTGTGCTTCTTCCAAGTGGGTTTTATTGCTTCCCTGCTAGATGGCCATTTATTTAACATCAAGCCTTTATGACCCCAGATGCTATATATTTTAATAGCCAAGCACCATTAGTTTTCTCTGCCACTTTTGCTTATGCACCCATTTTGACTTCAGCGATCTTGTCAGGAGGGTAAGCATCACAGAATACCAGATTATTAGAACAAAGAGTTCTTGCATTGAGGGGGTACTTGAGTGGAGGCCCAATGCCCATCTACTACCTTAATACTTAACAATTAAATATATATATATAGACCTACATCCCTATTAATATATTTACAAATGTACATGCCTATATTTATACCTCTATAAATGTCTTTTGCCTCGTAGTTCTTTCCTCTATTTCTTTTTACTTTCCTCCTGTCCCGCTATCATGTTTGACCTTTATTCGGCTCTCAGTACTTTCTCTTGGCTACACTGCATTTGATCAAACCCCACCAGGCATTCTACACCCTCCTTGCCATCATTTTAGATTGTTCCCATGTCCCTGGGTTTGTTGCCTGTCCCATCTGTTTTTAAATGACTGTAGTGTTGTGATTGGACTGGGGCCATCTACATAATCTGAATAATATCTTTATCTAAAGTTGACTGATTAGTCACCTTAATTACATCAGCAAAGTCCAGCCATGGAATTGGAATGTTAGCAGGACATAGGCAGAGTTTCTACAATGGGTGGAGCTGACCTTACAATCTTCTAGATTCATGGGCACAATTGCTTCCCAACTCTTAATCTTAATCACAGTACCTGGTTTCCTTTTTTTTTTTT
>NW_022107431.1:7771158-7837802 GCF_000313985.2 Echinops telfairi
TCCCATGTCCCCCCGGAACTGTCAGTCCCGTTGTTTTCTCCTCCAGATTGTTCATCCAGCCTGTCCTATCCAGACAGGCCACCTGGTTTCCTTTGTGTAAATGATTAATTTAAGTTTGTCATACAAAATACAATAATTGCTTACAAACCTCAAATTATTATTGGTAATAAGTTATAGGGACCCACTCAGAGATGATTGGTTCCAAGTAATTATTTTTGTTTATAAACATAGAAACAAAACAAACAAACTTACTGCCAATAAATGGATTACAGCTCATCCCATAGGACAGAGTAGACCTATAACTATTTACAGGATTAGAAAGCCTCCTCTTTCTCCTGAGGAGCAGCTGATGGTTTTGAACTTTTGACCGCATGGTTCGCAGCCCAACTCGTATGCCACCAGGGTTCCATAAACACAGAAAGTCACTTAAATTAATTTGCACTGAGAAGTGGAAAAGAGAAGCAGCTCCAAAAGCTTAGGGAAGACAAAATGTGTTTGCCCAATGCAAGATTTAGGAAGGCTGGTGGTACGGTGGTTCACTTGCAGGGCTACTAACTACAAGGTCAGCAGTTCGAAGCCACCAGTCACTCTTTGAGAGAAACATGAGGCTTTCTACTCACTTTGACTCAATGGCAGTGAGTTATTATTTTTTTTAATGTAAGGTTAGAACCAGATGCTGTAAAGCCATCACCAACTAAAAGAGCTATTCTTTCTGCTGCCACTTACTGAAAGATATCATGTTTTTGATGACCAATATATATCTGTTCCTTCTTCTCGTATGTACTGTAGATCTGATGTTTTCCTCTTTATCCACAGAAAATGCCTACCTCACTTATAAGGCCTACTAGACCAAGGAATCAGGAAACACTTCATAGATTTGAGTCTTAACTTCAAATTCACTGCAGAAAGGCTCTGTTGTGTTTATCTTTTTTTTTCTTTAAACGTTTTACTGAGGGCTCTTACAGCTCTTGTAACAATCCATACATCAATTGAATCAAGCATAGTTGTGTATATGTTGCCATTGTTACTTTCTAGACATTTATTTTCTATTGAGCCCTGGTGTCAGCTCCTCTTCCTCACCCCACCCCCACCCTCATGAACCCTTGATAAATTCTTATTATTTTCATATATTACACCAATCACTTTCTCCCTTCCCCCACAGTTTCTGTTGTTCATCCCCCGGGATGGTGATTATATGTCAATCATTGTTATGGGTTCCCCCTTCCTCCCCTCCTCTCCCCCCTTTCTCCCTCCCCTCCTGGTATCACTACTCCCATTCCTGTTCCTGGATTCGAGAGTGTGTTTATCTCGATGGCTATCTTTTTATAGCTTTCCTTCCCTTAAAATATATTTTTAAATGGAGCAAGTATATCTCAGCTGTTTTGATAAAAAGCAAGCACAGTCTGTACTCTTGCCTCGATGCCATGGTCATGAATTGGCCTGGGTTTCTGGGCACAACCAAGATTAGGTGGTGCCATTGGTGAGTAATGTGACTCTCTACCAATGGGGGGGGTGGAGGGGGCAGCTTTGCAAAGGGTTGTGAGCAATGCAAGTAGAGCAGATAATAGAGTTGAGGGGAAGGAGGGGAGGAGTTCATGAGGAAGGAAGTCAGCAGGACAAACAGCCTATAAAATTTGCCAGCCTCATTAGGAATTGCTTGAACTACAATTATCTTGGGAGCTGATTCCCTTAAACATTTTAGATTCCTCCAGACATTTTTAAAATTCCTTAAGGCATTTCTCTTCAGTGGCGGCACCGTATGACTTTCAGATCCCACCCTCCATTAAAAAATATTATTTAAGTTTCCAGATTTTTAAAAACTTCTCTATGGGAGTTGTAAAGGCAGAAATGAGAGGAGGCCAGGGTCTGATCCTTTGTGCAAGCATCATGCTTCAGGGGAGCCGCTGGGAGTTAGCCGATGGCCAGTGGACTGTCCAGGGCCTGACAAGGCAACGTTCAGAAGACCTGGCGAGCCTCCTGCAAATAGGTGTGAGGGAGCCTCTACGCACAGCCCATGTCCACATCACAGGGTTGATTCCCCACATCTTCTTCAAGAGGGGTGAGCACAGGGAGGGCATGGGAAGGGTGCTGGTGTTACACTGTGAGGATTGGAATCAGTGTCCAGAAACAACATGTGTATGAATTGCTGATTGGAAAAACTGATTTGCTCTGGAAACTTTAACCCAAATGACAATACAAAGTTTGCAGGGTCGGGGAGGGGCACAAACAGTAGAAGAAAAATAAGAAGCTTGCTTTTGGAAAGTTGTCTCCGCAATGACATTTCAACACTTTCTGATAGACTTGATGTTTCCAGCCGGGCCCAGACTTACTATGGCTCTTTATTTTATACTGTTTCCTTTCCAAGTACATAAGCTATCCTGATCTCCCCCTCCCCTCCCCTAAATTACTAAAAAGAAACAGACTGAATGAAGAAGGTGAGAAGAAGAATAGGAAAAGGCTTCTTTTCCAAAGGTAAAACCGATCTAAATTCTTGCTAGGCCAGGGGGATCTTTTTAAAACTATAATGGTGTCATTTCTGTTTAGCTAGTGGCTGGCAGATAGCAGAATACATGTGAATTCGTACCTATCTCTTGAAAACAGATGTAATGGTCCTTGCACGCAAAAACCTTACAGTCAATCATGACCCGTGTGTGTGCAGAGGCAAGCATTAGAGATCGTTAGTACACGTTTAATAGCAAACTCCACCCAACCCATTGCCATCTAGTAATTTCAGCTCCTGTAAGACCCTGTAAGACGGATTCGAAGCAGACCAGAGGATTCCCGAGGCTGTAGATTTTGGATGGAAGCAGGCCGCGCCACCCTTCTCCTCTGGAATGACTGGCAGATGAGAAGCCCCGGCTTTTCTGATAGCAGCTGACACTCAACAGGATAGTAAAAGACTTTCCTCATATCTTGAAAAATGTTCTATGATGTTGTCTTTTCTCCAACTTTGACACGTCTTTTCTCTACTCATGCTGGTCATCCAGATTCAATGACCCTTTTTCATATTCCCTACACAAAATTATCATCTGTTTACATCATTTTGTCATCCCTTAAAGCAATCACACGAAATTACATGTTGTCCCCAAGAATTTCAGCACGGCCAGTGATCTGGATAATCTGTAGGGTTTGCTCTGTCTTTTGTTCAACAGAGGCTGTTGCTGTTATTGTTCAGGGCCCTCGAATCAGTTCCGACTCATAGCAACTTCACGTACCACTGAAGAAAACACAATACCGTTATATACCAGCGTCACAAATGTCTTGTGCTTGAGCCCATTGCTGCAGTCACTGGGTCAATCCATCATCTCATCCACGGTCTTCCTCCACTTTGCTGCTCTTCCACTTGACCAAGCATGATGGTCTTTTACAAGAACTGATCTGTCCTGACGACATGTCCAAAGTACCTGAGACAAAGCCTTAACACCTTTGCTTCTACAGAACATTCTGGCAGTGTCAGATGTTTGTTCTTGCAGCAGGTCATGGCACGTTCAACATTCTTCCCCAGCACCAGAATTCAAACGCATCCATTTGTCTCCCCTCTTCCTTATTCAAGGTCCCACTTTCACATGCATCTGAGGCCGTGGAAAATACCATGATTCGGGTCAGGTGTACCGTAATCCTCCAAGCAACCACATTGCTTTCCCCCATTCTAAGGAGGTCTTGTGCAGCAGATTTACCCAATGCACTGTGTTGTTCGAGCTCTTGATTGTTGCTTCTATGAGCAGTGTTTGTGGATTCAAGAAGATGCAATCCTTGACAACTTCAAGCTGCAGCAAGTGGATCAAAATTAGGAAAGATGTGCATCAGGCTTAGGTCCTCTCACCATATTTATTCAATCCGTATGTTAAGCAAAAGCCTGGAGGCTGGATTCTACGGAGGAGAAAGCAGCATCCGGATTGGAGGAAAGCTTGCTATGATGCACACAGTCAAATGCTGCAGCATCGTCAATAAAACACAAATAAACATGATAGAGGCAGGTGGCCAAAATGAAGCACTGAGGTTATTCTGGGCCCACACTCTTCCCAGTAGTGAATAAATGCTGGGTATAGACATCAGACAAGTCCCTGGGTGGGGCAAATGGTAAAGTGCTCTACCACTAGCTGAAAGGTTGGTGGTTCAAGCTCACCCAGAGGCAACTTGGTCAAGAGTTCTGGCAATCGACTCTTGAAAGATCACAGTTTGGAAAACCCCGTGAGGGACATGTCTCCTCACCATACTTAGGGTCACCAAGAGTGTTGGAATAGACTTTGATGACGAGTTTGAGGGCTTGGGGGTTTTGTTTCATTTTGTTTGGATATGAGGAATTTCATCTTGCGGTATAGGAGCCAAACAGAAATTGCCTTTGCTCAGGGCAGTAATGAACCTCACCTAGGGGCCTGTGAAGAAATCAGGACCTCCCTATAGTGGACTGTGATAATCACACCAGCTGAAGAGCATCTGTGAAAGTCTCTGAAAAGACATTCTTTGTGAGCTGCCCATTCTTGGAATTACCCGAACAGATGCTTACTGATCTCTGCTTTTGGGGACAGGTGTGGTTCATTAAAATATGTATATCTGGAATCCTGCATTTAAATAATATGTAAGTATGTGAAAGGGCTCCTGATATTAACATTTGGTTTAAAAGTTTTAGCATACTAAACTGTATGTACAGTTACATCTTTAACACACCCCTCGCTTGATCTCAAAAATTATTTGCTAAAAAACAAAAGTGTTTCTCAATGGCTTGATCATAAATCCTATAAATTCAGTTCATAAGCTGTTGACACTAGGTGTTTGGAAATAGCCTGACTGAAGCCATGTGTCTTAGGCTGGGTTCTCTAAACTAGAAAAACTCGTGACACATATATGTGTATGTACACATACCAAATCAAAACCCAAGCTCACTGACAGTGAGTCAATTCCAACTCATAGAGACCCTGTAGGAGAAAGCAGAACTACCCCTGTGTGTTTCTGAGGCTGTAAATCTTTATGAGAGCAGAAAGCCTCATCTTTCTCCCACCATGCAGCTGGTGGGTTCAAACTATTGACTTGTGGTTAGCAGCCTGACACATTGCCCAATATGCCACCAGGGCTTCTTTAATGTATATAGAGATTTATATTTTTTTAAAAAACTGGCTCAGATATTTGTATAAACAGGCAAATTTCAAGTCTGGGCAAGTTCCAAGTCCATGGGTCAGATATTAGGTTGGAGGCTGAGGTGTGGCGCTGATGAGCCCAAGATTGGCAGGAAGACAACAGAATCTGCAGAGGTCGATGAATCCGGGGTCATCAGATCAAATTGGTTGAAGGGTCACTGATGACTCCCAGGATTGGCAGGCAATACAGCAGGCTATTGGCTCATGTCCAAGGAACCAGAGGTTAAGGAGCCAAATACAGGTTGCACACCCATCACGAAGTAAGCAATATTTCCACAGCTTCCACTTAAATTAGAATCAGGCCACATCCCTGAGGAGATCTCAGCATGGGGGTTGACTAGGTCCCAACTGCCAAACCGCTGAGAATTTGGCCCCGCCCAGTTAACACAAAGCCTTAACCATTCCACCACAGTATTGTCCATTGCTTCTCCCCTGTGAAAATGGGTCGAGGGCTAAGGAATAACACAGAAGAATTGTTGCATTTGCATCATAATGCTGGTGAAGAATATTAAAAATGCCGTGAACTTCCAGAAGAACAAACACGTTTGTCCAGGAGGAAGCAGAGCCAGCATGCTCCACAGAAGCCAGGATGGTAAGACTTCATCTCAGGTACCTTGCACATGCTCTCAGGAGAGACCAGTCCCTGGGAAAAAAGACATCATGCCTGGTGAAGCAGAGGGTCCGTGAATAAAAGGAGATCCTCAAGGAGGGGACTGACACAATGGTTGCACCCATGGGTTCAATCACAATCATGTGGATGGTGCTGGCCCGGGCGGTGTTGCATTCCATTGTGTGCAGAGGCATTATGAGTTGCAGTTGACTCAACGGCACTTCATGACAACACCATAGGTAGAAATTAGGAAGGCCCCAGGTACCAGGAAGGTGGAAGGAAAGATAGAAATTGTGTCTAGAAATGACCATCATTGATCTTTCTGATCAAGACCTCAATAGAAGGTCCCGGTTAGAGGAGGGGGTGGGTGGGAATGTAGCATAGAATTCAAAGTCATAAGAAAGACTAGACTCACTAGTCTGACAGGGACTGGAGGAACCCCTGAGATGGTGGCATTTCGATGCCCTTCAAACCTGGAGCTGAACCCACTCTCAGAGATCACCTATCAGCCAAACCATAGATGGGCCTATAAAGTGAACAATAAAGCGTGTGATGCGCGAACTCCTTAAAATAATCCACCATACGTGATCAAAAGAGCAGCATCTGCCCAAAAGCCCAGGTCAGAAGGCAAGAAGGAGCCAGAAAGAAGGAAGAGCCGAAAGGAAGACCCCAAGGGGGGAGGGAGAAAGGTGGGATTACACCTATGGATCGCAATCAAGGTCATGAAATACAATGTGTTTGAATTGTTGCCTGAGAAGTTAATTTTCTCTGTAAACTTTCACCCAAACTACAATAAAGAGTTAATTTAAAAAAAGAAAAAAAAGTATGTGGGTAAGTGATATTGTCTTAGAAGGAGTTACCAACGTTGAATGCTCTAGTTCTCTTTGTCCTCCATAGAAATTTATATTTTGTCTAAACATAAAACATACAACAAGAGGTTTCAGAATTACTAATTCATGTCATCAATGAAGGAGTCCCACTTGGTGCAGATGGGCATGTACTTGGCAGCTAACCAAAAGGTTGGTAGTTCAAGTTCTCCCAAGGCACTGAAAATCAGACATTGAAAACACGGCCATGACACGGCTGACCCTTTCAAGGGTTCCTGTTTAAAAGGTGGCTTCCTTTAATACCCTTCCTCTCCCAGGTGGTGTGAGAAACCATTATCTGTCTGCAGAGGAACCGGGCCATAATCTTCCAAATTTCTTCTGGAAAAAGTTGACCCTGTGCCTTGGCTCAGACGCAGTCCGGGACCCTGTCACTTACCCTCCACCAGCACCTACCCAGCAAGACCTCTAAGACTTCTAATGCTACCCACTTAAGACTCATCTAGCCCCAGGTCTTGGAGGACATAAGGTCGGTGTGCTCCTTAGAAGCAAAAGGTGAGACTTCTCTCATGTACTTTGGACATGTGATCGATCAGGAGAGACCAGTCCTTGGAGAAGGACATCATGTTTGGCAAAGTCAAGGGCCACTGAGAAGGAAGAAGGCCCTCAAAGAGATGGGTTGGCTACAACACTGGGCTTGAGCAAGGAGCAATTGTGAGGATGGTGCAGGACCGTGCAGTGGTCTGTTCTTGTGCTCATGGGGTCCCTATGGGTCAGAACCAACTTGACGGCACCTAGCAACAACACACCACCCCAGGGAGAGAGCCAGCGTGGCAGAGCGATGCTTTGGAAAGTCACCTTTATGTTTCTGCCCTACGTTTCCATGTGCTGTTCACACAATGCTCAGTCAGCCCCTATTTAACATACTCCTACAACACATGTTCATGCTGAGAAGTCCCAGGCAGCTAGGCCTTCCCTCCCCTCCCCAGCCCCACAACGAGTCATCTTAGCCATTTTAATAACCTTCTCCAAAGCGGTCAGAACACGTCTGCCCTGTGTTCTCTTGGCCCGTGCGTCCAGTTCCAAGTGTCAGGCCCACAGCCAATCAAAACATGGATGGCCGGACAGATCTCCACAGGCTTCAGTTGGCCATCTTCTGGCAGGGGAGACAGGGTCACGTCTGTTTACCCTTTCAGAGATGCACGATCCCCAAACATCTCAATTTTAAAGTTTTTTAAAGAAAAATTTAAGATTTGCTTTATGAAAAACAGAGAGCTTAAGGTCATCTTACCAAATGTTATAAATATATGTGTCGTCTACTCATGTTTTCATGTTGTATAAAGCTCCTGCAGAAGGGTTAGTACCAGACCACTGGCATAAAGCAAATATCTCAAGAGAGTGAGTCAGACGCATTTTCTGGTTTTGCAGTATACTTAAACGCCATGTTTACACGCTACGGGGGGTGGGGAGGGGGTCCCCTGAGTGTGCGATGGCGTCGTGAACAAGTACAACATCTGGTCAGAGTGACCACGACGTGACACGGAGACACAAAGGGAGCACGTGTGGGTGGGGAGATGGTGACAGTAGGCTAGCTGCAATAGTCTGCAGGGTTGCCCAAACCTTCCCCTTGTGGAAAGACTATCACCTCCTTCCCAGAAGCGCAAAAAAGTGAAGCGCCATCAAAGGAGGCGTTCTGCCTCACGCTAGAACTGACTTGTACTACGTCGTTGGTCCAGTTTGGCATTGCTGTACCTGGGGGCAGACTCACTCCCGCACTTGAAACTTATTCTTTCAGAAAACAAAGATCCCTGAACCTGTCCTGTTTCCAAGAACCCATAAGTCTTGCAGCCGTGGCTCACGGAATCATGTGATGACCTCAGCAAACTCTCCATGGCGCTGTTCTTCAGAATGTTCCAGCACATTCTGCTTGCTTCTGTCTTCTGAAAGAACCTTCAGCCAATCAAATTTGGGGGGGGGGGGTGCTGCAAGTTCCTGATGAAATTATTCAGTGAGAAAACGTTGTTCAGTGATGAAAAGCGTTCATTGTGGAACCCCCAATACAGAGGAGTGACGGGAGGTGGCACCGTCCTGAGTCACTTCAGCGATGATGACAGTCGTGCAGAACTGGGAACCTTTTTTCTGTTGTACACAAGTCACTATGCGTTGGTCTCTTATGCATTGGTCACCATGCGTTGGTGCATTCCAGTGGTCTTCCATCTGACACAGAATCATTCATTCTTCTGCTAACCACTGTCGATTGAGTTGGGTGCTTCTGTTACGTCTGGTCAGCCATGGCACTCAGCATCTTACCAACATCTCACCACAGTCTAACAAACAGGAAGCAGACCCAAACAACGACAACGACGACTAGACAAACCATGGTTAAACCTCCCTCGAGAAGAAAGCGGAAAATATTAACAACTGAACTAACTTTAAAATGGGTCAAAGGGGAGCTCAAATGATAAGGTATAGTTTATCAAGATCTGCCATAATCGACTTCCAATGCTCTCTGTGTGATAACAAAGCTATTCACAGCCCTTGACCAAGTTCAGAGGGCATCCATGTGTGGACCCTGCACATGGACTTTGGGCTTCTACTGTCATCCATAGTCTTCTGAAAATTGGTTGTTTACAATTTAAGCTCTGATACCATTCCCTCCCTCAGATTTGGGTTTTATTATTGACGATCTTTAGATCACACCGACTGGTGTGCTTCTGCCACGTGGACTTAGCTGACGGCTCACTTAGATGACTGCTTGTTTGAAGGTGAGCCTATAAAGCTCCATATGCGATTCTTCCTGCTGGCCGAGCACCACTGGGTTTGTTCAGCACACCGTGCTGTAGCACTCAGATCTTCAGTGGTCTCGTCAGGAGGACAAGTTTGATGTCTTTGTCGAGGCCTATTGCTCTACATAGGCTCTCAGCTCTGAGGTCTAGAGAGAAGTTGGCAGAATGAACATCTTTGCATTGTTTCTGATTCTTGTTGGTAAAAAAAAGTCAATTGAGTAAAAAACAAAAACACCATGGCATAATTATGTTTTTCTCTTTCATTCTATTAATGTGCTGAAACCTCTTGATTTGGGGATGTCAAAGAGACTTTGCAGTGCCAGAACCTTGGTCATAGGAAATAACTTACATTGAACAGGAAAATGTATGTGTACATTGTTGGTGTGATTGGTTAAAGATTTGTCTAGGATTATTTGGTTAATATTTGTGAGAGGTATTTCTCTCCTAAATAAAGATATGGGTATAGACATTTAAAAGTTGTATCCCTAGTACTTTAGAAATCTTAATGAACCAGAACTGATTAATTAATGATGATGTATTACTATGCAATTTTCAAACTGTCTAATAATGGGGATCTGAGTTGCTCATTTCTGACATAGTATACCTCAGCATTTAAAGCCAACAACCCCACACAAACACTCACTGCCATCGAGTCAATTCTGACTCATGGTGACCCTGTCGGACAGTCGAACTGCCACTGTGGCTATCCAAGGCTGTAACTTGCTCATCTTTCTCCCTAAAGCCTCATCTTCCTCCTTGAAGTCAACAAGGAAGCATAAAACAAAAATTGGCCTGTGGCTTCTCTTGCTACCCTGCCTGGCCCTTTCAGTGACCCCTGAAGTCCAGGTAAGGGACATCTGGATGACCGTGTCATACCACGAGTAAAAGGAGCACCTGGGAATGCTGGGGGCTGGTTCAGGCATGACGTGGGTGTCGGCTGCCTTGATTCACTGCCCACGGGGTGGTGTGACCGGTGGGAGAATTTTGTTCTCAGCACGGATGAGGTGCCACAAGCTCCGGGCTGCATCAGGTAGGCCTTGAAGCTGGATACTCTTGGCAATGGGGATGCGCTGATGCTACCCCCTGCTCCATTTCCTAACTCAGAATCAAGCAGTCTCCATGGAGTAAGTCCAACTCATGGTCACCTATGTGTCTCAGAGCAGAACACTGCACCAAATGCTGATTTTTTTCAAAAGCAGTTCACCAAACCTTTCTTCCAAGGGCGCTCGGAATAGATTTGAGCCTCCAACCTTTTGGTTAGCAGCCTAGGATTTTTTCACTTTGCACCACCCAGGGGTTCTACTAACTCAGAGTTGTGCTTATTCTCCAAGGTGCGTTCTTAACCTGTCCAATACACCTGCAAATGCCGAAGCGACACCCTTTCAGACTTGCAAGAGGGAGAGATCAGGCTTCAAAGAGATAGGGATTGCTCAGCTTGCCAACATGTACTCACGTGGTAGAAGAGAAAGCATGCAGAAAGGTTCTCTTTCTCTTTCCCTGGGCGGAGCGTTGTTCAACCTCCAGGAGCCTTTTGGATGGGGAAGCTGGGAATGTGATTACTCTGCAAATAAGCAAAACCAGGAGGGGGCTTTGCGTACGGCATCCACGTGCCTAGCAGAGCTTCCGGATGGGTGCCAGGGACTGTTAATGGCCAATGTCTCTTCAAGTTCCAAAGACACTCTGAACACACCTGCGGCCTCTCTCTGCCCATCTGTGCAGGGGTTTCTGCGAGTACTCAGAATGCCCCCCAAAGAGCCTGCGGATGGCCAGGTGTGGGAAGCAGCACATAGCACACAACTTGCTCGACAGCCCGGGATCAAATGCCAAGACAAGTGTTTCTGATGATAAGGCTTGTGAGGTTTGATAAACTTGTATACGGTGCCAGGCACGGGGCTGGGTGTTCTACAGCAAGAGACAGGTATGACCTGAATGAGTCAGGAAAGTTTGCGTAGAAAAGGTGGGTGTTTGGGCATGTGGTGGGCATTGGCAGCCGGAGAGAGGCAATGCCTGGGGGTCAGCGGGTCTGCAGGAGGGAGACTGACTAGGAGCTGAGCGGGCAAGGGCCATGAAGGCAGTGAGACCAGACGAGGGAGGACCTTGACCCTGAGGTGGAGGGTGTGGGCCTTTCCACAGGGACCCTACTCGCTCAATTCTGTTTCTGCTGCCAGAGACACCCTGCCCTCTCTTGTTCAGTTGGCACCCACCTGATCTTCAAGACTAAGTCTATGTGTCAACACTTCTGGGAAACCTTTGCTGTTCCCTCCCTGCTGAGCCCCTGTCCTGACAGCTCTCCCCATGCTCAGTGCATGCTGAGGCAGAACAAGCGGGCTGCTGACCTGTATGGAAGGTTGGCAGTTCCAGTTCACTCAAAGGGACCTCAGAAGCAGGACCTGGCAATCTGCTTCTGAAAGATCCCGGGGTTGAGAAGCCGGGAACTCAGCTCTGCTCCAACACACCAGACACCAGCGTTGGAGCCAGCTCTGTGGCAATGGGGCTGGTGGTCTAGCTTATGTATGTGCATGTGTATTTCTGTATGTGTGAGTGCGCAGGCATGTGTGTGTGTGTTTTTATGTGTGAGGATATCTATATCTGTGTTTGTGTGTGCCTGAGTATGTGCACGTGTATGTGTATATGTGCATGTGTTTGAGTGTGCATGCATGTGTATACATGTACAATTGCATGTGCATGTGTGTATATATGGGTAGATGTGTGAATGTGAATGTTTGTGGGTGTGCATGTGGATATGTGTAAGCCTGTGTACCTGTGTGCACATGCAAGTGTATGCATATGTGTGGCATGCATGTATGTGTTTGTGTGTATGTATATGTCTGTATGCATTGTATACATGTACATGTGTTCATGTGTTCATATGTATGCACCTACATGTGCATACAATAGAGCATGAAAATCTGTGTGTGCATATGTGCATATGTATACATGTGTGTGGGTATATATGTGTATACATGAGTGTGTGCATGTGTATGTATACTGCACATGTGTTCAAGAACACATGCATGTAACTGTGTGTGTAGTGTGTGCACATGCATATACATGTGGGTGGGTGTGCATGTGTATGTGTGCATGCATATGCATGTGTGAGTGTGCATGTATATGTGCGTGTGCACACGCATGTGTGTGTGTGTGTACCCCCTCTCTGCTGTCTGGGAGGGTCTGGAAGCCATCAACTGCCAGCAGCACTGAACACATCTTGGGCTAGATGTAAATACCATTTTTCTCTCTGAAGAAACTAGGTCCTGAGAGAAATGGCTGATTCCAGAGCCAGTGCACAGAAAGTACAAGATGAACCTGAGACCTCTAGCGTTCAGAGAATGGTGGGCACATGTTGAAGGGCAAGAGAGAGAGAGCATCTGAGTAACGATGTCACAGATTCCCCAGTGGAGTGGATTTTAACTCAAGGCAGCCCCTGGTGTTACAGACGAGAACTGCTCTCAGCATTTCCAAGGCTGGCCTGTGGGGAAGCAGGCCATCAGGTTTTCTTCCACAGGATTGCTCCATGGATGCAAACTGCCAGAAGGCAGGTTAGCAGCCAATTGCCACCTATGCGCAGCAGTTAACAATTATAACCCATGAAACAAGGAAACGGAGTGCATGATACCAGGGAAAAAGTGAAAACCCAGCCCATTACTTCGGAGTCAATTCCCACTCAGAGGGAACCCATAGGAGAGTGTAGAACTCCCCCACAGGGCTTACAAGGCTGGGGGTCGTTACAAAAGCAAACTGCCAAGTCTCCGCCCTGAGGAGCAGCCAGTGGGTTCGAACTGCCAGCCCTTTGGCTAATCGCTGAGTCCTTAACATCTGTGTCATCTGAAACCACAATAATAAAAATAAACAAATCAATTGAAAACTGGTGGAGAACAGAGATTTACAGGTACCAAAGCACCTCCCCACAGGTGACCAATTGTGGAGGGAAAAGTATCGTCACAGGTATGGGAGAGACCGCTAGCAAGAGCTCCCCGTAATCTGGTGATTCAGGGAGAGACTCCGGAAGTGGTCAAGGAGGATGCATGGGGAGAGCACAGCAGCAAGTCTTGATATCCCATGGGGAGAGCACAGCAGCAAGTCTTGATATCCCCGCCAAGGATGCCGAATCCACTTGTAGGAAGAAAGACTCACGAGTGTTCAGGTGGGATGTGCTATCAAGGGGGCAAGGTACGCCCAGCGATTTTTCTTTAAGTTTCAGATTGCTCCACCAAAGAAATACAAGGTATCCAAGAGCATGTGGCACATGGGTGAAGTCTCCAGTGAGTCCCCTAGGACCAAAGCAGAGGGACGTGCAGAGCCTTGCTGTCAGAGAGAGCGCGCGATTCTAAAGTCCATGGTGCCAGACGCAGTTAGGTGAAAATGTGACACCTGACCGCTGATCTCTTTTCTGACCCATTTGAAAGTTGTTTCTGTTGTTAATGTGTTCTGTTTTCCTTTTGATGAAGGTGTTTCTGTTTCATGTATGAAATCCAGGATAGGTAGATCTACAGAGAGAGGGACTGGATTCGGGCATGGCCGGGGAGGAGGGGGTGCTAGTGGGGACCTACCAACAAGGATGAGATGAAAATGTCCTCAGATTGACTGTGGTGATAATTGCACAAATCTTCTGAATATGATGGAAGGGTTACATTGTATGATATGTGAAGCCTATGCCAATCAAATTACTTTTTAAAAAATTAAAAAGCGTGATATAGGAGCCTAATTTTGACGCAGCACTATACATGTCTGTGTGGGGATATGGATGTGGATGTATGTTTTTATTTGTTAGAACTCACCCACGGACAGCACGGAGTCTTACATGTGAAGTTGTTCCCATGGTTTACAAAGAAGGGGGTGAATGATCGACAGGGGGGTGGGGGAGGAGGAAGAGGAGGAAGGAGTCAGTAAAAGGAGAATAATAAAAAGACGACAGACAAAAATTTGAAAGCCATCAAAACTTTTAAAAAACTGCATTAACAATAAAAAGCGGGTCACGTAAATAGCCATCCATCACCATGTGCTTGCGTAAAATAAGGTCTAGATGTGAACAGAGATATATGTGTGTACGCACATATACATATACAATCCTTGACCCTGTCAGACCTAAGCATTCCTGCCGTAACACACACCCCCTGTGACTGGTTCTGGGCTCATTGGGAGGGCAGCTTGGTGACTTTTGTTCTTTAAGAAAATATTTTTATAGGGTTGTGTGCTTCCTGCGTTTGAAAATGGCTCTGTCGGTTGCTTTGTCTTGGGTTGACCCTGTCTTGTTAAATGATGTGACTTAGGGTAGAGCTCTCTGATAACAGGATATCGACCAGATGACAAGGACACCCTCTTCCCCTGTGCGGTTCAATGGCATGAGCATAAAGCAAAATCTGACCGCTGGTGACCGCTCCATTTTTCTTAAGATCCTCCCTCTCCCCTTCATCATTTGTGTCTTCTACTCGTATGTTTCTCCGGGACTTCTTCAAATCCTTCCATGCTACACACACACACACACACACACACACACACACACACACACACATCTTTCCCTACATTTTTTGGCCTCCCTTCATTAAGTTCCACGCTTGGGGTTGTCTTCTCCCATAATACGAGATCCCACACACGGCCGTGCTGAATGAACAAGCCAACACATCTGAAGTTAAGAATCCTGCCACCTTTGGAATGCTCTAGAAACTGTCTCCAATGACCCTTCAGAGCGTCTCTCTCTCTCCCCATCTTTCATCAGTCCAGATGAGACTGGCCAGCAAGCAAGGAGACAGAAGTCGACTCCCCAGCCTGGCCCTGCGAGGTGGATGAAGCGGAGTCATCCATGGGTTGTCTGAGTCTTCAAACCACCCTCCTGAGTCCTGAGCAGAGGCTACACAGCAAGAGGGGCTAGCAGATGAGGCAAGTCCAGCTCCTGCGGCAGCTCGCAGAGCCAGTGGGCTAGGGTCTGGTTCCACACTGCTGTCCATTCGCTGGGTGAGTTCAGACAAGTCATCCCTCTTGAGCATCACTTCTCACCTTGTTGTGGGACCAGGGGACATCTGCCTTGTCTCCTTACTGGCCGCCAGATAGGCTGAGAGTCACACCCCATATGAGTGTGTTCTGTACATGGTAGACCAATCGCCCTTCAGTCGCCCAACTCAGGGCAGCCCTGGGTGTATCAGAGTAGAACTGCACTCCATGCCGATGGATTCTCCATGGCTGACACTGGGCAAGTCAATCAGCGGGCCTCTCATCTAAGGTGTGGACCTGGGCGGACTGGATCCTGCATCCTTTGCCTTAGAAGCAGAGCAGATTTCGTAGGCTGGAGATGGCAGGGCCTGTGTCAGTGGAAAGCAAGACATCGGAGGGAAGTGCCAAGTGAGTAGAGAGGGAGTGAGTAGTGAGTAGACAGGCTTGAAGCAGCCATCCTGGAGCGGCATTCTTGGCACTTCCCTCTGATGTCCTCACGATTGCTCATGCCCAGCAGGACAGTGCAGAGGACATTCAGACAACCATTGACCTGCTGCTCTTTTTTTTTTTTTTTTTTTGCTATAACAGAAAGACCACAAGAGGGGGCTTTAACAAAGCTTGTGTTCGTACAGTTGAGGAAGCCAGGAGGCTGGGTTTAGGTGTTGGTTCTAGGAACAGGTTTTCCCTGTTTATCCACCTCTGGAGAAGGTCCTTGTCCCTTCCAAGCTGCAGCTCCTGGGCTCTCACTGTGTGCCTTGACGTCTCTCTTCCCCCTCCTCTGCTTCTTTCCCTTGCTGGTTGAATCGCTTAGAACACAAAAGAGGTTGATTTAAAACACACCCTACACTAATCTGTCTCATCAACAGAAGAAAGACAGCCAATTCCCAAGCAGGATGAGAGCCACAGCTATTTCCATTCCCACTGCCACTGAGTCTAGTCCAGCTCACAGCAACCCGATGGGACCGAGTGGCACTGCTCCATAGGGTTTCCGAGGCTATAAATCTCTCCGGAGGCAGACAGCCTCATCATTCTCCCACGGATATAGGAGTTAGGATTTACAGCACATATTTGTGAGGGTGGGAGGGGACACAAATCAATTCATAAAACCCAGCAAGGCCAACATTCTCTGTTTCCTGTTTCAAGAGTGGGAAAGCTCATTTCCCTCGGAGACCCTGCTCCAACAGTGGAACCGTGGGAACATGACTCCCCTGTGCTTGGGAGGTTTATGTCCTGGCTCCTTGGTCCCCCCAGGGCTCCCCTCTTTCCGTGGAGTCTTCCTCCTCCTGAAGCAGATGGCTGATGACCTGATGACCGGGTGTCACTGGCCGGCTGCTTGCCAGAACTCACGAACTTCTTCTCCTCCTCCTCCTCCTGCTCCTCCTCCTCCTCCTCCTCCTGCTTCCTGGCAGGTTTGCAGAGGACCCAGCTCCGACCACAAGGTGGAGTTCACGACTTAAATCTTCCTTGGTGAACCGGGAGCCGCTGGGAGCTCAGGCTCCCTCCCAAAGCCCAATGCTCTGGCTTCCCCCTCACTGCAGATGGTGAGGTGGCAGGGCCCCTGTGCCACCACCTCCATCAACCCGGACCACCTTTGTGGAGCCACCCTAATATGCAATGGACACTTTCCACCAGCTTATTGTGGGCTGCGGATGTCCTGGGTATTTCTCCTGTATCCTTGGGCCAGGGTTGGGGCTCAGTCAGCGATGCCTTTGCTGGACCCAACTCTGCTCCTGGCTCAACAGAATCCCTGGTGGTATAGTAGTTCCACATGGATACCTGTGATGCGCAAGGTCAGCAGTTCCAACCCCCCAGCCACTCTGAGGGACAAAGACGGGGCTTTCTACTGAAACTGAGTTTCTCAAAAACTCAATGTGCCAATTCTACCCTGCCCCATGGGGTCGCTGTGAGTAGGAGCTGACCCGATGACAGAGAGTTTGGTTTGGATTGTTTTGTCTTGTAGTGGTTGTGCATTGGGCTGTCGCCACGGGATCAGTGGTTTGAAACCACCTGTCGCTCTATAAGAGAAAGATGAGGCTTTCTGCTCCTGTAAAGACTTACAGCCTCAGGAACCCTCTAGATCCATGCCACCTTGTCCTATAGGGTCACCAAAAGTTGGAATCAACTTGATGGCAGTGAATGAGTGAGTTGGTACACAGTGTGCTTTTACTTAATACTTCCAAAATTTTTGAGAGCTCTTTCCCATCCTTGGGGTGTACAGCAAGCTGCAAATGGTGGAGACACCCCATGTGATCTCATAGGTTTTGTCTGCGTGCTGGCCCAGAGGACTTCTCTGGAGCCGTGCCTGTTCAGAAGACCCTCCTTTCCGAGCGTCTCGCGTTTTCTCCAAAGCGTGTCCACAGGACAGAGGAGCGGGCATGTCTGTCACGGCGAGTTGGTCCCCAGCACACACTGAGTGGTTACCTGACTTGCGACAACTCTGCACACGCCTGGGTGCTACACCCCTCAGCCAGCAGGCTTCCAGCTCCGGGCTCTGTTGGCTGGTTGGCCCGTAGGCAGCCCGGGGTGCTGGGCCCCGAGTGGGGTCAGCAACATTCCTGCGCTATCTCCAGCAGCCGGTGGGGGCTGTCAACCTCCGGCAAGAGGGCCACCTGCTGCTGCCCTGGCACTGGCACCAGGCCGCAGCTGCCGTGAATTCCGTCACCGGCATACTGACTTCAATCGGAGAGGATCCGGTTCTCCGTGACCAGGATGTTCTTTCCAAGGCCGGGTCATCTTCTGAAGAAAGCATTTGCTTCTCCTTCCAGCGCCTTTACTTGTAAGAAACACCAGTCTCAGCAGATTTCCGACAGGTCCTTGCTGGTTCTCCATTGTACTGGTTCTTGGGGGCAGCATGCCTGCCAAGCAGAACACACACGGGCACCCAGATTTTATTCATTGGACAACTCAGGGAAATTGTACGCCGGGTGCAAGTTTGTGTCCCAAAAGTGTCAGTTTGATCTGGGGCCTTTGCTTCTGGCCAAGGAAAATCACCGCAAATAATCCACGTTTCTAGAAAGCCAGAGGCAGGGTGGGTTTGGTACTGGGCTGCCAACCACAAGGTGAGCAGTTCAAAGCCCCCAGCCACTCTTCAGGAGAAAAAACGTGGTTGCTGGCTCCTGTATGAATGGCCAGTCTTGGAAACCCTACTCTGTCCTATGGGGTTGCCATCAGTCAGCATGGGCTTGATGGTGGCGATTTCGGTTTGGGGTGTTAGTAGGCATGTCCTTTGCTTCCCCTTCTGGTGTTGAGAACAAGTCAAGGGGAAGCACCGAGTGATGCTCCAAGCAGCGACGGTCCTCCGGGACCTGCAGCCCCTTGCTCATTGAGCAGTGGTTTGCTGCTGTCTATAAGGGTTTCAGGGTCCCCTGGCAGGCCGGTCACCCATTCTGGCTCTGCAGTGTTGTTGTTGTCATTCTGTTCCTTGAAGATTAGGGCCAGCGTTTCTCCTCTGGGCACACTTGGCCCCCTCTGGGATCGTTTTATGACCACTAGGGGGGGTGATACACCGGTGACAGTGCACGGACAGAAGCCAGAGATGTTGGTAAGCTTCCTCCAGCACACAAGACTGTTCCTGCAACCGAGAATGAGCCACCTACAGTGTCCCTTGGTCAGAGACTGGCTTTCCCTAGATCAAACTAGATCTTCTACCAGGGAGCATCTAGCTCCAACACCTTGGGTGCTGTAAATAGTTTGGTAGACCTCTTCCATTCCACGTCCTTGATTGATAGATTGCCCCTCTCCGTTATCTCATGTCATGGTAACAGAGAGACCGCAAGTGGGCTTGGTTTTACCAAACATAAATTTATCTCCTCCCAGTTTAGGAAGCTAGAAGTTTGAAGTCAGGGTGCAATCTCCATGGGAAGGCGTTCGCCCTCTGTCAGTTCTGGGAGAAAATCTTTGTCTCTTTGAGCTTCTGCTCCTGGATGCCCTTCAGGTGACCTAGAATCTCTCTTCTCTGCTTGCTTGTTTGATTCCTTTTTTTCTCTTATACCTGGGCTTTAGATACACCCTATGCTAATTGGTTTCAATAACAGCAAAGACAACTTATTGCCAACTGAGGCCTAGAAGTTAGGATTTATCATTCATATTTGGGGGCAACACAGTTATTCACCCTCCATGTAAATATCAATTTTCATATCTTATCAGAAATATGTAGATGACCAACAATGCTCTCAGCATGAACACGCACATGCATGCACACAGGAACACACACACACACACACACACACACACACACCCCAACCAAACAACAAAAAACCCAAACTGAATGAAGCTCCCTAACTCACTGGAAACAACATTCTGAAAAACCCCTGTAATAGCAGCCAGCAAGTTCAAAGTCTTAAAGGTATAATCTGTATTCTAGCGCTGAGAGTAATCTTTTGGGAAGCTGCCTTAAGAATTATTTGGCTATTGATGGTTGGATAATTTGCCGGATAATATTCTTGGCGCTGAAAGAAAACATAAAGTTTGTGAGAGACGGGAGGAGGCCAGGACTTGTATGTCTGACTGTGGTTATCCGGGCTGCACCCAGATTTTTAAAAGAAAATAAAGCTCATAATGTGTTTCCCTGCAAAATACCCTTTCCCATTCACCCTTTCCAAAAGGGGATTTGTTAGAACAAGCACTGAGCCCCACTGTCCTTCACAGCCCCCTCTCCTGGGGTTCTGATCGCTTACCTGCACTGCTTGTGTTTTGTTCTATGGGGTGGCTCACTCAACCCTCTGGACTCGAAGTTTCCTGAGGAAACGTTTCTCGTGCATGATTATTTCTGTCTTTAGGGCATAGTCTTTCTCCTGCAGAAACTCAATTCTCAGTGTTTTCGTTCCTTGCTTGCTTGCTCGGGGCACTGACAATGGCTCTTTAAAAAACTCACTGTCCAACTCTAAGACCAGAAGAACTAGATGGTGCCCAACTACCACTACCAACTGCTCTGAAAGGGATCACATGAGAAGGTCTTACATACAGTGGGAGAAAATGTGGGACCGAACTCAGAATCCTTAAAAAAAAACAAAACCCACAGGTTCACTGGTCAACTAGAGGGAGATAGAACCCCCCAAAATGATGACCTTGTCACCCTTCAGGTCTGTATCCCTCCAGGGTTCAATTTGCAGTCAAACAATAGACAGGTCTGTAAGTGGAACAATGACCCTAATGAAGTATCTTAGAATAAGTGACCACTGAGTGTTAAAAATGGACAGCATTTACTCAAGAACAAAATTCAAAATCATAGAATAAGTGACCACTGAGTGTTAAAAATGGACAGCATTTACTCAAGAACAAAATTCAGAATCTTAGAATAAGTGACCACTGAGTGTTAAAAATGGACAGCATTTACCCAAGAACAAAATTTAGACGTGTTAGGAAGGAAGGAGAATTGTGAACAGGAGACGGAGAGGAGATGGGATAGCAATAACACAAACAACAACCAATCGACAACCCAAACGAACAAAAAATTCTCATTGTTCTCAAGATGATTCCTGCTCACAAAGACCCTATCGGACAGAGGGGAGCTTTCCATTAGGGTTTTCTGAGGCCGTAACCATGATTGAAACAGATCATTACATCGTGCTTCTGCACCATGTGGAAGGTCCCAGACACCGACCTTTCGGTTACCAGTCGAGTGTGTGACTAATTCATCACCGGGCTCCTGGCTATGCCTTGTTGCTCCCTCATTTACTTCCAACCTTCTGAAAACAATGGCCAAGGACTGCCTAATCTCCTTCTTCCTGGATCAAATTAACGAAATGCTGCGATGTGAGACAAGGGAAATCTCAAACATAAATAACACACACTCCAAACCCTTGCCAAATGGCTCTCATTCCGTCCCACAGCCCAAAGGACTTTTCCTTAGCCTTCTACTTGGATTTGGCTTTCTTAGCAAACATGAAGGATTTCTGGAGCAATTAATTATATCAGTGATGATCTGGATACTATTTTCTCTTGGTCAGCAAGGATAATAATCCAAGGAAATAAAGAGGGCATAGGTAGCTATGGACCAGGGAACCATAAATTTCACCTATCAGATTAACTGGACATATATGGAAGAAAAAGCTTGAGAGAAAAGAGGGAACTACGTGTACATGGAAAACTCCCATTATCGTTTAATTCCATTTTCCCATGAACTTTTTTGAAACCCCTTGGTATATATGATGTGATGGTAGATTTATCACATCATAAAAGTTAAGGCCCTTTGTGCAAGATATGAAAGACCTTAGACTTAACCACTAACAAATCACTAAGCCCTTGAATTATGAAGTTCTACAGATCCCTAGAGATCTAGCTCATTTCCTTCTTGTTTACAGATGAGGAAATGGAAGTTTAATCACTGACTAGCTTAAAGTAACAGGGCGACGGATAGCTCACTGTTGTTAGGTATCAGTTCAGATGGACAGCATCGTGATATACAACCGAACACTGACCTTGCTCTGTCTAAACCCGTTGTTGCAGCCGCTGTGTCAATCGTCTCCTTGAGAGCAAAGGCCTCTGTTGCCATGATTTTACCCACCATGATGTCCTTCTCCAGGGACTGCTGGGACCAAAATAGAGCAGTCAAGTGCTGAACCCTTGGCGCCACCCAGAGACTCCTCTCACTGGGTAGGATTCTTCAGTTCTAACTGCTCCTGCCTGTCACCCCCACCCCCGCCCACAGCCCTAAGTGGCCCCTCTCCTGCAGGGCAGCTGGGAATGCTAAATTGGGCAAATCTGCACTTCCTTGCTACTACCCAGAAGATTGCATCCTGGAGCAATGTTTATTTAAATTATGAAGGAACCTGATAAGAAATTGAGAAATACTTCCAGCACTAATTACAGTGAATTATCAGATTATTTGGATTAAAGCGATCATTTGGCATTGGATCAAATTATCCTCTAGTCGTGTTTCTGAATATGTAAGCAAAGCCAGGAAGGAAGCAACAAGTGGAATGACCCAACAGCAAAGCATTGAATTACATCCCCATCATTAAGGTTCCTCTCCTGTCTGGCCTCCCCACCTCCAGTCTCAAGGACTGAGTGGCTTGGCTATGGAGTAGAGGGAGAACTGATCTGAAGGCCCGGGTGCTGTGAGTTTTGCTCCTGGCTAGGGCATTGATGGCGGAGTGTGGAGTGACATAGTAAACTAACTGCTGTAAGTGACCTGAGGTCTTACTTTCTCCTTATCTGATCACTTACTCTAAGCAATTCATAATGAATTTCAACATCTCTTATCCCACCTCTCACCTGCTGCTGGCACAAGGATCTCGTGTCTTTCCGGGACCTTATCAACGAGTAAAATCCTGTAACATTTCCTAGCGAGAGGTTGTCAGGACCATCCCGAGTGGGGCCGTGGGGGGTGGGGGGGCCGTGCGGAAGTGGTAAGACTTTGTAACCATTGTCATTGTCCTTAATTGCTGTTGAGTTGATTGCAAGTCATGGTCATGGCCATGTGTACTGAGTAGAACTGCTCTGTCGGGGTTTCAGCGCTGCGACCTTTCAGGAGCAGATCCCCAACCTACCTTCTGAGGTGCTTCTTCCTGCCATCAAACAGCCAGCTATTTCCTTTAGTCGTTGAGTGCTGGGCCACCTGGGCCACTCAGGGGTACCGGACTCAAACCCAATGCCATCGGTTTGTTGAAACATGTCCATTTGCATTCCATCCGTCCCTCCAACTAAAGCCTTCAGTAAGGCGTCCTAGTGGCATAGTGATTCCAAGGCCCTGACCTTGGTTTTGCTCCTACTGTGGAACTTCTCCATCGTCTTTTCCACAGATACCGTCTACTTGATTCCTGCGTATTTCACCTGGTGAGGTCCACATGTATGGTTGATGTTTATGTTGTTGGTAAAAATGTATTTGCGATGAAGAATTCTTGGTCTCCCAACCTCGACTGTGTGACTTCCAGTTTTTCTATCACCAAAGGCATCTTTTCCAATGATGGGTCCTTTCTCTTTCTTTCCAACTTTTGCATTTCAATCATCAGCAATTATCAACACATCTCCATTGCATGCTTGATCCATTTCAGACTGAAAAAGTGGGTAGTGTTTTCAATTTATTTATCTCTAACGTTAGTGGCTGGTGTGTCATTTTGAATAATTGTTGTATGAACTGGACTTCCTGGCAGGCATATGGATATTATCCCTCACAGACAGAATTGTACTTCATGCGATGTTGACATGTTCCTTTTCATGATGAATGGCATCGTGTTCATTACGAATAACCTCCGGGACTCCTCAGGCATTTTCCACAACCACTTCCAGGAAACAACAAAACAAAGCGGAAGTGGAAGATGTTTTGCTTGACACCAGGCAAAGCGTACCTCGAGTCCTAACTCAGTCCCTGGGTCAATCTGGCTGAAACTGAGGAAGCTGTTCAGTTTCTCTGACCTCTGCGTCCTCGTCTGTAAAATGAGAGCATCTCGGTATAACGCAGACGTTCACGGATCCCATGAAGGAAGTTATATGAAGATTGCTTAGAACAGGTACATGCTCAGCACACGGAAACTTCTTGCTTTCCTGCTCCCTGCTTCCTTCCTACTCTCTGCCATAGAGGCTGACATTTCCCCAATCAGTCCTCCTCTGGCCTTGACCATCAGGGCCTGGGATCAGGGAAGAGGCGGAAGGTGGAGGTAGAGTGTGTGTGTGTGTGTGTGTGTGTGTGTGTGTGTGTGTGTGTGTGTGTGTGTGTGTGTGTGTGTGTGTAAACACTCTTTGTTTCATGGTAGGCTGTTAGTTAATTTCCTGGGTTCTGAAGAATTTTTCCCCAGTTCCATGATGTTGACAGTTCTCACCCTTTTGATGAATTTTTTCATATCATCCAGTCATTATACTTTAGGTCAGGGCCTCAAGCAGTCGTGCTGGGCTCCTGGGAGAAGCCATAGACCACCTCCGCCCTCCCAAGTCAGCTTGGCAGCCATACAAATCTTTAGCCATCCAACTGAGGGGTCACCTTGAAGAGAACTGAATTTGGGTCTTGCTGGTTCTGGAGAGGAGACCTAGGTCTAGCATGTGGAGATAGCCCAAAAACATGGCCTAGTGTTCCGTGAAGTGAGCATCTTCTATCCATCAGATGGCAGAGGGAGGGTTTGAGGGATAAAGATGATGGGGTGAGACTGGCGGTAACTATAAGGGGACATTGTGGTAATGGAACAGTTTCAAGTTGGACTGGTGGTGGTTACACCAGTCCACACCTGTGCTATGATGCAGAACTATTCTCAAAACAAACAACTATAACATTGTTATTGACTGAATTCTGACTCATCGCGATCCTATAGAAATGAGTACAACTGCCCCCTAGGGTTCCCAGAGCTGTAACCACTTTTTAAAAACATTTTATTGTGAATTAATTAGGTGCCGGTTTACATGGTATAGCATCAGTTTTACATCGAGCAATTTGTGTACATTTTGGTTCCACTCGTGCATGACAATGCCCTCAATCTACTCTTCTGAATCTCTGTGTTTCCTGTTTCCATACCTCATTTTTTACTAACCCTCTCAATTTTGCCCGTGGGTAAATGGTGCCCCTTTTATCTAAAATGTTTAGCTATTGGAGCAAGAAGATGATTTCAGTTCCAGTCCTGAAGGAAGATCAAGGGCCATGGTCATAAGGATTTGCCCAGTCTCTATCTGACTGGTCTCTATCTGAGCCTGGTCTCGTTCATGATTTCGAGTTTTGATTCACATTTTTCTTGCACTCTATCCGGGACCTTCTAAAGTAAAAATTGCTTTTCAGAGAAAGTAGTCATGGTAGCCGGGCACCATCAAGTTCTTCAGATCTCAAGAGCTATACAAAAGCTATCCTGGGTCATGCTTTCCTTTGGATGGGGAGAGCCCAATGGCTGTGATGGCTCATGAACTTGTAAGACCCCAGTCACCCTACAGTAGGAGGTGGAACATCATCTTTGTAAACTAGGTTATGCCAATTGACCTTGGAGTGCCCTGAGACGATGGTCCTAATTCTCCAAGTCCAGTGGTGCAATCGCTCATGGTTTGGGGTATGGCTAAGAAGGTTTCATAACTTTGTCCTTTGTATGCGCCACTGTAGCCATGCCGACTGTTTCCCCTCATCATTCTTTTCTATCCCTTCCTGCCTTCTGAACTCTATCCCTGGGCAAATGATGCTCTTTTGTTCTCATGTGGTTGACCGTTCTAACGAGTGCATGTCTCTGGGGTGTTTTGGCTCACCTTATGCACCTGTCTATCATTTGGCTGAAAGCTGAAGCATGAGCATGAGTTCTGCTCCAGACAGGGAAGGTATTTAAGCACCGTAGGTACTTGGTCTTTGTCGTGATTTTGAGTTTTATTTTGGCATTTTTCTTGTACTGTATCCCAGACCTTTGACCTATTGAGATCTCTTTCAGAACATGTTGGCCGTGGTAGCTGGGCACCATCTAGTTTTTCTAGGTCTCAGGCTGGGGTTTACATGATCCATGCATCCCTTTACAGGAATGGCTTCCTCGCATCTTTGATTTCCTTCACTCTGCTCTACGTCAGACAGGGAAAGACTGACCACTGCACCTTAGATGGCCACTCACAAGCTTTTAAGCTCTCAGTCTCTACGCACCAAAGTAGGATGTAGAGCATCGTCTACGTGGACTAGGTTATGCCAACTTATCCATGGGGTTTTTTATTCAGGGACATTCAACAGCACATCACAAGGCTTTTCATCCCTGTCTGGCCCAATGAGGAAGTGATCCAGCCCCTGGCCAGCATCATAGCAACACGAACGCCTCCACTGAACAGACAGCTGGAGTGCTACACTGACTGGGAATCTAAGTCGGGTGTCCTTTCATGAAATGCAAGAATTCTATCACTGAGCCACCGGTCACCCCCACTGACTACCCAATAGTGAAAATGAGAGACAAGAGAATTAAACTCCCAGCATTTTGCTATACAACAAGTCCTGGTCGTGCAGTGGACTGCGTGTGCAAACCCACCAGGTGTTCTTCGACACTCAGTGGCAGGAAGGGTTTCTGCAGTGTTTGATTGTGCAAATTGTCAACATGTCCTTATCCCACCCTGTAGTCAGGATCTTGCTGTCCACTCACTCACTCTCACTCCCTGCCATTGAGTCAATGCCGGCTCAGAGCGACCCTACAGGACAGGGTAGAACTTCTCTTGTGAGTTTCCAAGACTGTACCTCTTTAGGGGAGTGGAAAGCCCCATCTTTCTCCCATGGAGCAGCGGATGGTTTCAAACTGCTGACCTTGAGGGTCACAGGCCAATGCTTCACCACTGCACCACCAAGGCTCCCTGCTGGCCCCTAGGAAAGAGGATTCACCAGTTTTCTCTTGCATGCTGGAGGCACCCACCACCAATGACAAGACAGCACTGAGCCCTTGACAGAAGAATCTGAGACCAAGGCCGTGGAATTAAGGTGCCCCCTGCACGGACATAAACGTGTAGTGGACATTGCATTCCTTCCTCCCAAGTGGGTCTAGGGGAAAAGCATTTGGGGGTTGAAGGGTCAGCATGCCTTTCAGATTGGATAAACACTTGGAACAGACAAAGTTATCAAACCCGAGGACAACAAACCCCCAAAGAGGCAGCCTCAGCGTGTAGCCTTTGCTGTTGTTTGCAGAACGAGCCCAAAGAATTCGCAGCCCAATCGGAGTCCACAGAGGAGCGCGGTCCCAAGGCCCAGATGTTCCTCACCCCAGCAGGCGGGCAGCCAACTACTGGGACCTGCTCAGTAGGACCCAAAGAAGAGGTGGCTGTGGGGGTCAGCTCTGAGGCCCCTCCCGGACTAGAGAAAGATTAACAGGTTTGTTGGACATGAAAGCACTCAGGTTACAGAGAGAAAGGGCTGTTTGTGTGCTGGTGTGAGGTAGCAGCAACCCATACCCCACGGAGCCCTGGAACAAGCCGGCTCTGGGAGAGCAGCGGAACCCACGCCCACGGCAGAAGGGCAGCGTGGGGCGAGCCTGGCCGAGGGGAGGTCTGCACCCAGGGCTGCTCTCTGGAGCAGGCTGCGGCTCTCCCTGGGACTGCCGGTCCAGAGGCGGCCTGTGCCCACAGCAGCCTCGTGGAGCGATCCCCGCCGCCAGCAAGAATGCCCACAGTAGATGACATCCTAGAACACATCGGGGACTTTCACTTTTTTCAGAAACAAACCTTCTTCCTCTTGTCTCTGCTCTCTGTTACCTTCGCCCCCATCTACGTGGGCATCGTCTTCCTGGGCTTCACCCCGGACCACCGCTGCCGGAACCCCGGGGTGGCTGGGCTCAGCCAGCGGTGTGGCTGGAGCCGGGACGAGGAGCTGAACTACACCGTGCCCGGCCTGGGGGCCGAGGGCGACGCCTTCACTCGCCAGTGCCGCAGGTATGAGGTGGACTGGAATCAAAGCGCCCTCGGCTGCGTGGACCCGCTGGCCGGCCTGGCCACCAACAGCAGCCACCTGCCCCTGGGGCCCTGCGGGCACGGCTGGGTGTACGACTCGCCCGGCTCCTCCATTGTGACCGAGGTGAGTGAGTCCCACCTAGATGCTCAGGACTGAGAGGGAGAGAGCAAATGACTGAACTTGGCTTCTGGGAGATTCCAGAGTTACCCCATGCCTGTGCCCCGACATGCTCCTTGCACTCCGTGTGCCACCCAGGACCCTAGCTTTTAGATGAACAGAGCTTCCTATTTGTCTAGATTAGCCCGGAGGTGACACATTCTGACAATGATTCTAGTTTATGCCAAGGCTCAATGGTGAGAAACCACCAGGGCTAGCACCACTGCCAGAAATAAGGCCAGCGAGGGGAAGAATTTGAAGTCTCCTCTTTTTCCAGAACTCCTACCTTCCCCCTGAGTTTTCCCACCACGCAGAAGGACAGACATCTGGCAAGCTTATGGAATTCCCCTGAGCTGTACCTTCCTGTGTTGGGGCCCCGGTGCTGTAGCAGGTTATGTGTTGGGCTGCTCACCTCAAGGCCAGCAATTCAAAACCACCTGGGGGAGGTTCGACTCCCCTACAGATGTCCAGTCTCAGAAGCCCCCAGGGGAAGTTCTGTCCTCGCCTGTAGGGCACGATGAGTTGGAATAGACTCATTGCCTTCCTGTGATGCAGGAAGTTTTTCTCCGGATGGCTGTTTCGTTCCCTCTTTAATTAGCTCAGTGTTCCTATAAAACCCTTTGGAGTCAGAGAACATGCTACAGTCCTATTTTTCTTAACATGACACTTAACATTTCAATTTAATTGAGAATTCTTGCTGCAAATGGAGAAAAAGCCGGAGTCTTGTTCCTCCGTAAGACAAAGCAAAATGGGGAAATGAAATTATTCTGAAAAACACTGAGGAAGCCAGTTGCCTGGCTTTGTTTCAAACAACGGCTTAGATAATGGGAAGATGTTCTGTATGAACAGATGTTTCTGGAAAGGAGCCTAATTTTTGTTCAGGATCTAAAGTGGCCAAATAGTTATGTGACATGCAGAAGATCTACATGTTCCGCACCATAAACTTTACAAGGCCGTACAGCTTGGCTGATATCATTCCAGCCCGCAGGGAGAAGACACTGAGGTCCAGGGCGGAGACCACTGGTGTCCAAGGCGCATGGAAGTGTAAGTGGAGTTGGCTCTAGAAACCTGGCCTCCTGACTTCCTCTGCATCTCACCCCAAAGGACAGCAAATGCAATCAGGACTTCCAGCTGGTTCATGCCGGCTTGAGAATTTGCATTTCACGTAGAAATGAACCAGTTCAAAGTCCTGAACGCAACAGCCTTTAACTGGATGCTTCTAACCCACCACCCACCCACCCTTGCTATCAAAGATGTCCTTCACAGGGGAGGCTCCAGGGGCCCGATGCATCTCTTTCTTCTGTATCTTAAAGTTCAAAAGTAAAGCACAGATTCGCTTATAAGTGGAGTCATCACTTCATGCCGGCTGATTGAGCCAGCACTGTGGTGATGGCATCGCATGTAATGCATTGAGCTGCTAACTACGAGGTCAGCAGTTCGAGCCCACCAGTTGCTCTGCTGGAAAAAAGATAAGTCTGTCTATTCCCATAAAAATGCAAAGTCTTGGAAACCGCAACAAAGGGCAGTTATATTCTGTTCTGTAGGGTCAATATGAGTTGGAATTGACTCGGTGACAGTGAGTTATAATTGATCCCTGGTAAGTTCTCTGGGAAGCATTGAATTGCTCATAACAAGGTAGGCAGTTCAAACCCGTCAGCTGCTCCTCGGGAGAAAGCTGAGGCGATCTGCTTCCATAAATATTGATAGCTTCAGAAACAATACATTGGGCTTCTAAGAGTTGGAATTGACTCAATGACCATGGGTCTGGTTGGATTGGGTTTGGACTTATAGTTGACCTAGGAGCCTTGGTTGCCCAGTGGGTTAAGTGCTCAACTGCTAACCAGAAGGCTGGAAATTCAAACCCATCAGCCACCCTACAGGACAAAGATGCTTCCACAAAGATTCACAGCCTTTGAACCCCTACAGAGCAGCTCTACTCTGTCCTGTATGGTCACTGTGGTACAGAGTCCACTTGGCAGCAGTGGGTTTGGTTTGAGTTATGGTTGACCTAATGACACACTCCCAGGTGGGATGTTGACAAGACTGGATGGAAAGTCTCTTGGTTGGGCAAAGAAAGTGAACACATCAGCACATGGTTGTACTTTTGTCCCTCGGCCACACTTCAGGTAAGAGGTCACGAGGGCCCAGGCTGAGTCACATGCAGCAGGGTTCTAACTAGATGTTGTTGTTTTTTCCTTTCTCATGTGGACCACCTCTCCTGCCGGGGCAGTTTAACCTCGTGTGTTCCAACTCCTGGATGCTGGATCTGGTCCAGTCGGCGGTGAATGTGGGATTTTTTATCGGGTCCATGGGGATCGGTTACATAGCAGACAGGTAGGTGTGCAATAAACATGGTGGAATGGGAGCACGCATACAGATTTGGAAAACATCTGTTCCTGCTCCCAAATTCAGAGAGCATGATATCCTCACCTTCGTCTTTACAGTCCCATAGCTGTTGCTGCTGCATCAGTCCTAGCAATGTTACTGCTGGCAGCTACTGTGGAGTCAACCCGGATTCAAATAGAACGAAACATCTCCCAGTGCTGATCGTCATCACGACCAGTGCCTGTGTGACTCCATGGTTGCAGCTATTGGATCGGCCCATCGCATTTTGGGTTTCCCTTATTTTCTGATGATCCTCGCTTTACTAAACATGATGTTTAGCAATTAGCTTTCCTCAAGACGTGTCCAAGCAAGTGAGTCAAAGTCTCACCACTCTCACGTCTAGGGAATATTCTGATTGCATTTCCTCTGAGATAGATTTGCTCATTCCTTCGGCAGTCCACAGTATATTCCATAGTCCCTGCCAACGCCAGCACTGGACTGCATCAATTCCTCTTCTGTCTTCCTTCTTCATTATCTAACTTTTGAAAGCTAGTAATGACTTATGTCTTTATTTTCAAACTCGTAGGGGTCATGGAAAGGTACTGCGGCATTAAAAACCAAAACCAAGCCCACTGCCATCAAGTTAATCTTACACTGAGGCACCCTATGTAGAATTTCTGAAGATGTGAATATTTACAAGAAGCAGCCAGCTGCGTCTTTCTCCTGCAGCCATGTCTTTCTCCTGAGTGGCTGGTGATTTTGAACTACCAATCCTCTGGTTAGCAGCCCGCCACTTAACCAACAACACCACCAGGGTCCGTGTATGTGTGTGTGTGTGTGTGTGTGTGTGTGTGTGTGTAACCAAGACACTGTCCCATTAGAGAGTCTTAGATAGAATGGGAGAAAAAGGTAGAGCAAAACTCAAAATCAATTTCTAAAAAGACCAGGCTCACTGGTCAGATAGCGATTGGTGCAACCCCCAAGACTATACTCGAGTCACCCTTCAGTCTGGTACTTAACTCATCCTTGTGATTCATTTTTCAGCTACACAATAGACCAGTCTATAAGGGAAACGATAGGGCTAGTGAGGTATGCACCCCTTGCAACAATCAACCATTTGAGGTCAAGGAGGCAGCATTGGCCCAAGAATGAAGTTCAGAAGGGTGAGGTGAGGAGTGGAGGCCAGAGACTGAGAGGGAGTGAGGTCCGGGGTGTTACATCGAAGGGATGCAATTAACGTGATGAAGTAAAAGGTACATGAGTTGTTGAATGTAAAACTGCTCTGTAAAACATGCACTTGATTTATAATCAAGTTTTGTTTGGTTTGCTTCATTTTTTTTTAAGTAGTGAAACTATTCTATTATCTTTTAATTCTGTGTTTCCATGAACTGTTGGAAGCTCCTTAATACATATCCACACACTCTTATTTAACTCTGCAAAAATGATAAATGAGTTTCAAGCTTGTAGCACTTTCATCCCTCCCCAACTATAGCTCTGATACAGATAAGCTCAAACCTGGAGTAAATATTAAATGATGTAATGGACTATGCCTTCACCTGCTAATCACAAGGTCAGCAGTCTGAACCCCCCACCCCAGTCCTTGTGGGGAAGATGAAACAGTCTGCACTGCTATACTTAAACCTTGGAAACCCAAGGTTCTACTCTGCCCTGTCAGGTCACTATGAGTCAAGATCAACTCCATGACTCTGCGTTTCACATATTTAAGTATGCATACAATATTTACTGCATTTTACATATTTAAGAATGCATACAAGTTTTACCGATAAATACAAACTTCTCCTTGGGTTATAGTATGTCGCAGGCTGGATATAGACTTGCCAAAGTCTTAAAGATAACCAGCAATGTCCCAGCAACAACCTACTGTGTCCCAGGCCCAGGTGTACCTGCAATTCTACAGGGGCTGTGCCATCGGACGCTGGAAGGAGGGAGGATGATAGAGTAGTGGGCTAAGCATTTGCCTGCTAACTTCAAGGCTGGCAGTTCAAGGCCACCAGCAGCTCTGTGGGGGAAAGATGAAGCTGTGGGCTCCCATAAAGACTTGCAGCTTCAAAAACCATAGGGATCAGTTCTACTCTGCCCAATAGGGTTGCTATGAGTCAGAATTGGCTCAATGGCGGTGGGCTGGGTTTTGATTTAGTCATGAAACAGTTTCCTCTACCACCTCACATTTCTAACTGCACCCAGTCTCCCAGCCAGGGCTGCTCTGGAAACGTCCTGTTAGGTGGCTTGTAAGGTGAAAAGAAAGGTCATTCCTTTTAAGTTTTATTGCCACAGAATTGAGGCCTACTTGCTTGGAGATGACCCAGAAGATCAGGAGAGACACATTAACTACAGGAGGGCCAGAGTCCAGGCCAGGCCGTCTGGCCAGCAGGCTCCTCCCTTCCTCCCTAGAAGGTGCAGATACTGAAACTCAGAGAGGATGTGGGCCAAGAACCCCGCCTCAAACCACAAATGACCCAGTTAATTATTCTCATCCCACTCACAAAGCAGGAGACCTGCTCAAGTCTCCACTGACAGTGCATTCCTAGTTTATAATCCCTGTCAATTATCCACCTTCTCAAATGACTTCATCAGAGTGTTCCATTGTCGAAATCTCCCATCTAAGTCATCACTCATGATGCTGCCCCCGAAGGCTTCACACATACTTCGAGTTTTGTCTCAGGCTGCCTGCAGTTTGGGAGGTGGTTTGCCCTCCTTTTGCTCTGCTTGCATTTGTGTAAAGAGCAAGAACCAAACCCCAAACTCGCTTCCACCAAGTTGATCCCAGATCATAGAGGCCCTAGTAGACAGAGTTAGGGTCTCCAAGACCATAAACCTTTATGGGAGCAGGCAGCCCATCTTTCTCCTGTGGAGTGGCTGTTGGTAGGTTTGAATCATTGACTTACGGGGTGGGCAGCCCAATGCTTAACTGTGATGGGACCCAGAAAAGGCAGGCTATTTCTCTTCCATATGTCGAATGGCTCCTTCTGAACAATTGTCAGATTTTATGCACTGGGATTAAAATCTCATGGAGTCCCGTTGTATATTATGGCTCAAACCAAGACTAAATGAAACAGGTGAGCTTCTAAGAAGAATTTTGAAATGTGCCCTAACCGGTGTCGGACTGCTAACCTCCAGGTTAGCAGCTCAACCCCACCAGCAGGAAGATATGGCTGTCTGCTCCCCCAATCAATGACTTCCTAGTGCCGCAATGCTTTCATACAGTTCCTCATGTGGTGGGGACCCCCAACCATGAAAGTCTTTTCAGTACTACTTCATCCCTGCAATTATGCTACTACTATGAATGGGCTGACCCCCGTGAAAGGGTTGTTTGACTCCCAAAGGGGTTGGGACCCACAGGTTGAGAACCGCTGCCCCACAGGGTCGAGATGAGACAGAAGCAATTCCATGGCAGTCGATGTGGTTGGGCCTCTACAGCTGGTTTCTTTGTCAGCGGAACCAGAAATATTTCATGAAAAAGTGGTAAATGAGAGTATGGAGTCTTACACCAAGTCCACGTGGGAGCATCGGTTTTGCAAAGAGGGAGGGAGGGAAGTATAAGAAGGAAGGAGGGTAGGGGATGGAGAGAGTCAGTCATGTGTTAGAGAACTGGAAAACCAATCTTTTATAAAACATCTCATTTACTTCTTCTTCTTCTTCTTCCACAACTCCCTGAAGAACGATTTCGGTATCACTTGACAAAAAGTCATCCTTCGCCAAATCCACACTTTTTACTCTAATGGCCAGTCATTATAAGGGCTGTGTTTAGTGGCACACTGGTTAATGTTTCATGCCCGGTAATCTGGGGTAAATGTTCCGGTCTGAAAATATTCCCCCAGTCAGTAACTTGGCTTTTCACTTAGAGAGTAAAGCCTTATGAAGGACAAAAGTTTTTCATTTGTGTACGGCCCTATTGATTGATTTTGCCTTTTGCTTTCGTTGTTAGACTCCATTGTTAAAAGCTAAGCCCCAAGAGCATTGGCCCTGCATTTTCTTGTAAGAAATTTATGGTTTCGTCTGCATACTTAGGCCCTGGGTGCATTTTCTCTTTGCTTTTGTGCACATGAGACATAGATCCTGTTTCATTTTCAGCATGTGGAAATCTAATTTTCCCAGCATCGTTTATTGAAGAGACTTCTTCTTTCCCCACCAAGTGGACTTAGCACTCATAAAAAAAATCAGTTGTGCCGGTTTATTTCTGGATTCTGAATTCTATTCTATTGGTCTACGTGGTTATTGTTACACCAGTACCGGGCTGTTTTAGTCATTGCATTGAATAATATATTTTAAGATCAGGATATGTGAGTTCTCCGGTTTTGTTCTCTTTCGCTATTCAGTTGGAATGCTGTTCTTGCCATTCCAGATAAAGTTGAAGCTGAGGGGATTTTGACTAGGATTGTGCTGAATCTTTAGATTGCTTTGGGCACTATTGACATCTTAACAATATTAAGTCTTTCAATCCATGAACAAGGAACATCTTTTCATTTATTTCAATCTTTTTGAATCTCTTACAACAGTGTTTTATAATTTACCTTGAATGAGTCCTTTACCTACCTAGATACATTTATTCCCAGGCATTTTGTTCTCCTAGACACACTGTAAATGGAATTTTTCTATAGCACTAGAAGTTTTCCTGTGCACTTTTGGGGATGCTATATATAGAGAGGATCATGTCACCTGCAAATGGAGAGAATTCTATTTCCTTTCTAACATAGATAACTTTTATTTCTTTTTCTTCTCTTATTGCTCTGGCTAGGAGTTCACCCCACTCATCAGACAGTGCTCAGAAGGGATTAGGACCCATTCTAATCCCGTATGCCTTTGTTGACTTAGCTGAAAACATCTTCAAAGACAGAATCTAATGGCCAACAAGGTCACATTCATAAGGACAGGGATTAGAATTTCAACATCTTTGTGAGAGACACAATCGAATCTATAACACGGTCCTACTAGTCTACTCCAGAAAGCACCCATGACCCTTCTTTTCAACTGAGTCTCATCAAGTCAAGTCTGACTCTTACAACCCTGTATCGGGGTTCTGAGGCTGTAAAGATTTTTTTAAATAATTTTATTGGGGTCTCTTACAGCTCTCATCACAATCCATACTTCCATCCATTGTGTCAAGCACATTTGTACACATGTTGCCATCGTCATATGTACAAAACATTTTCTTTCTACATGAGCCCTTGGTATCAGCTCATTCCACCCACCACCCCGCCCCGCCCTTCCTGCCTCAAGATTCCTTGATGATTTATAAATTATTTTTTTCACGTCTTACACGGACCACGGTCTCCCTTTTCTGTTGTCTGGGTGGAGGGTGGGGGAGCGGTTATATGTCAATTATTGTGATCGGTTCCCCCTTTCTCCCCCCAACTTTCCCCTTCCCCCTCCTGGTATTTCTACTCTCATTATTGTCCTGAGGGTTTTATCTGTCCTGGATTCCCTGTGTGGTGAGCTCTTGTCTGTACCAGTATACATGCTCTGGTCTAGCGGATTTGTTAGGTAGAATTGAGGTCATGACAGTTGGAGGAAGGAAGCATTAAAGAACTAGAGGAAAGTTGTGTGTTTCATTGGTGCTATACTGCACCCTGATTGGCTTGTCTCTTCCTCGTGACCCATCTGTAAGGGGATGTCCAATTGTCTACAGATGGGCTTTGGGACTCCACTCTGCCCTCCCGCTCATTCATATCAATGTGATTTTTTTCGGTTTTGGTCTCTGATGCCTGGTACCTGATCCCACTGACACCTCATGATCACACAGGTGGTGTGTTTCTTCCATGTGGGCTTTTTTGCTTCTCAGCTAGATGGCCACTTGTTTATCTTCAAGCCTTTAAGACCCCAGACACTATATCTTTTGATAGCCAGGCACCATCAGCTTTCTTCACCACACTTGCTTGTCCACCCATTTTGTCTTCAGCAATCTTGTCAGGGAAGATGAGCATCACAGAATGCCGGGTAATTGGAACAAAGTATTCTTGCATTGAGGGAGTACTTGAGTGGAGGCCCAATGACTGTCTGCTGCCTTACAACTTAACAAATAAATATATGTACATAGATCTATTTCCCTATTGTTATATATAAATGTAGTTCCATATGTACATGCCTATATTTAGACCTCTATAAATGTCCTTTGCCTCTTAGTTCTTTCCTTTATTTCCTTTTACTCTCCTCTTGTCCCACTATCATGTTCGCCCTTCATTTGGACTTTGGTAATTCCTCTCTGCTACATTGCCCTTGATCAAGCCCCACCAAGCATTCCATGCCCTCCTCACCATTGATTTTAGATCACTTGTTGTTCCCTTGTCTCTGGGTTTATTGACACCCCACTTCCTTTCCCCTGGTGAGGCTGTAAAAGTTTACGGGTGCAGACAGCCTCATGGTTCCCCTGTAAAGCATCTGGGTGGATGTGAGCCATGGACCTTTGGGTTAGCAGCCCAGCATTGAACTCAGAGTGTCATGAGTGATGGGAGTGTGACACCAAGTGTTTCCAGGGAAACACACAAATACTACCAAGTCCAGAAGCACTTTTGGAACTGTGGAAAGTGCATATTGAACATTGAATTTCTTTTGTGCCAAAGCAAAAACTCTCTTAGGTGAGTTGTTGGTTGAGATGACTATGGCAAAGCCCCTAGCTCAGATGATGACGTAAGAACTAGCTAGATCCTAAGGGCATTCAGCACTGGGTGGCCTGCAAGAATCACCTCTCTTCCTAAATCCCCTCCACAGTCTGTGACTGAGCAGCTCCTTTTGTCCTGGGCTGAATGTGGCTCCTTGTGAGTAAAACGTATGCCCAGCCTTCTGATGAAAGCCCTGAACTGAGTGCCCTGAAGCCGCGGGCTCTCTTCATAAGTATCCTCCTAGCTCCTCTGGATTTCCTTATACAGAACTTGCTTCTGCTGCCTTCTGGATGTCCACAGCATCCACGAATTTTCCACATCATCCATCTGATTCTCTGGCATGTTTCTGTTTGTTTTCTATCTGCAGATTTGGCCGTAAGCTCTGCCTCTTAATTACAATCCTCATAAATGCCACATCTGGAGTTCTCATGGCCATCTCTCCCACCTACACATGGATGTTAATTTTCCGCCTGATCCAAGGACTGGTCAGCAAGGCAGGTTGGGTAATAGGCTACATCCTGAGTAAGTCTGCTTGTGTTTGCAGCTGTGAGCGAGAACAAAGGGTCTTGACTGCCAAAATAGAGCCAGGTGGGGGGTAATTGCTTAGCAAAAGGGACTCCGTTTCAAGACCATGTTGAGAGAGATTTTTTTTTTCCAGTATCAAAAGAATTTCTAAAGCCTTTCAGTCAACTCATTCTGCATTCCTCCTCTTAAGGAAAGAAAGCGATGAAGACAAAAACAAGGGTAAACTTCATGCTGCCGAGATTCTTATATAATCTTCTTGGAATTTCTGTTTCCTGGACACTGGAGTGTTACAGAGAGTGAGAATCTAGTTTACAGCCTATTCATAAGGAAGATTCAGTGATGAACAATAGGACTGATTTGTAAAAAGGACTGTATTACTTTGCACTAGCCCGCTATAGTAAGCCCCAATTATTCTCAATGTGTACACAGGAAAATCAAGAATGCAAGTGTGTTTTTGTTATCAAAATGAGTTTCACTTAATTCCAGGTACCATGAACCTCAGTTGTCTGGATGTAGTCATGGGGTTGGATAAAGCTTGTTCTTCATTACACCTGTGCTGTAATATGCTGGTAAAGCGATCTTAGAAAAAAAATTTAAAACATGATTTACAGTGTTTTCCACTTTGCTTGGTGGAAATACTTCCACCATGGCTGCTTTCAAGATACCAATGTTTATAACCACCAGCTTATGAAACACCTAAATATTTAAAAATCAGATCCCGTGAGCCACAACTAGCTGCCTCCAGCACCTGCTGAGGTTTGCAAATCATTTACGTGAATTAATGGAATTGCAAGAAAGGTAAAAGAAGATCATATAGTCAAGTTTTTCACAATTTACAATCTAAATTCAAATTCTGATTTATCACTCTGCTTTATGACCCAAGATAGAAGTTCTGTGGGTGTATCTGAATTATAGCTGAATTTGCTCTTTCAATTATTCGATCATTCAATTGCTCATCTTGGCAAGCCTCTTTTGAATTATGATGTTGGTGAAAAATACTGAATATACTGTGAACTGCCAAAAAAATGAACCGATCTATCTTGGAAGAAGGAGAGCCAGAATGCTCCTCAGGAGCCAAAATGACAGGACTTGATCTCACTCGTTTTGGATAAGTTATCAGGAGGGGCCAGTCCCTGGAGAAGGACTTCTTGCTTGCTAAAAGGTCAATGAAAAAAAAGGAAGATTCTCAAGGAGATGGATTGACACAGTGGCTCCAACAATGGGCTCAAAGAGCAGCAATTGGTGAGGTTGGTGCAGGACCAGGCAGTGTTTGGCGCTAGCCTACCTAGGGCCACTATGAGCTGAACTGTTCTGAAGTACGTAACAACTACAAGATGGGATTTATAAGTTTTTACATTCATTTTGTTTGTCTGTTTGTTTGAGATGAACTTCTTGGTCACTAAAGACCCCAGTTGTGCTTTCCTCCTATTTTTAAGCCATTCAAACCACTCTTTAGGTGTGATGAAGAAGGCATCTGGAGGGATTTGTTTCTTTTTTTTTTCATTTATTTTTGGGGATAGACAACAGAAAAGTGGGTGAAGGGAGACGTCGGACAGTGTAAGACATGACAAAATAATAATAATTCATAAATTACCAAGGGTTCATGAGGGAGGGGGAGCAGGGAGGGAGGGGGGAAAATGTGGAGCTGATCCCAAGGGCTCAAGGGCTCAAGGAGAAAGCAAATGTTTTGAGAATGATGATGGCAACAAGTGTACACGTGTTTGACACAATGGATGGATGTATGGATTGTGATGAGTTGTACGAGCCCGAATAAAATGATTTTTTTAAAAAAGGAAAGGAGGAATGAAATAGTCAACTCAGGAAGGAATGGGATAAGTGACGTTGCAGTCACCATAATCCCCAGATGGCAAACAATGACATGAAATAAAGTGCATATGAATTTTTAATGAAAAACTGATCTGCTCCGTTAACCTTCACCCAATTTATAAGTAAATAAATAATAAAAGAAAAATACCTAAAAAATAAAGAATACCATATATATTTACACAGCCCATCCCAAGAAATGAAATCAACAATATCTTAACAAACTCTCCATATAGGTGGTTTTTTAAAAAATACATTAATTTACACTATAGCAATCCTACAACAGTAAAATAGGACTCAATATTACATATTTCCATTAAATAAAACTATTCAATATTATCAGGCAAAATGAGTTCAGGTTGAAGCTGAAGAAAATTAAAAGTCTACAACAGGCGTCCTCAAACTATGGCCTGAGGACATATATCCAGCCCACCGGGTGTTTTTGCCCCATTTCTTTTTTCACTTCAAAATAAGATATGTGCAGTGTGCATAGGAATTTGTTCATATTTTTTTAAATGATAGTCCAGCCCTCCAACGGGTCTGAGGGACAGTGAACTGGCCCCGTTTCAAAAGTTTGAGAAGCCCTGGTCTACAAGAACCAAAATACGACCTTGAGTCTATCTCTTCTGAATTTCAAGGTCATCTTAAGAACAGATGGGCCGCATCGAAGCGGACTGACAAGAGACCCGGTGAGCTGCTCGAGAAGACAACATAAAGCATTGTAACGGGACGTGCAAAAACGTGACACTAAAATAGTCCAAAAGGAAGAACACGCTCGACACAGCACAAGCTGCATGTGTGAATGATATGCCAATAAAACTGCTAAATATCGAAATCCTCACAACTGGACCGATAGACATCATCATGATAAACAGAGGAAAGATCCAAGCTGTCAAGGATTGGATCCACAGTCAATGCTCGTGGAAGCCGCAGGCATGACATCAAACAATGCATTGCGCTGAGTGAATCTGCTGCATAAGATCTCTTTAAAGTGTTGAAGACCAGGGAGGCCACCTTGAAGACGAAGGTGTGCCTGGGCCATGCCACGGTACATTCAATAGCCTCATGTGCACGAGGAAGTGGCACAATGAGTACAGAAGAAATGACAGTGTTGTCAAGGATATGTAAAGTCTCATGGACAGCACAGCCAGAATGCTCCTTAGAAGCAGGAATGGCAAGAGTTCACCCCATGTACTTGGCTCGTGTGACCGAGAGTGGTCAGTCCCTGGAAAAGCAGAGGGGAAAGGAGAAGATCAATGAAAGAGAAGTATCATTCAAGGGATGGATTGGCATCGTGCCTGCAACTATGGGTTCAGATAGATCCAAATTGTGAGGGTGGCGCAGGCCCGGGCAGTTTTAGGGCTTTTTCAAAATTAATTAATGAATTAAGTTTTCATTTGTTTTTCAGGAAGCATGCTTTATCTATTTACACAAGCCATCTCAAAAAATGCCCGGGCAGTGTTTCTTTGGGTTGCATCTTGGGATTGCTGAGTCAAAACTGACTCCACGGCATCTAACAAGAACACTAAAAGTGATAGAACTCTAGTTCCCCAAAATTTGAGCAGCCAACCACCTGTCTTGCTGATTTTGACTTTTCTGTGCAGTTACAGAATTTGTCGGGCTGAGCTACCGGAGAACAGTGGGGATCTTGTACCAAGCTGCGTTCACCATGGGGCTACTGGTGCTGACTGGGGTGGCATATGCACTTCCTCACTGGAGGTGGCTGCAGTTCACCGTGACGCTGCCCAACTTCTGCTTCTTGCTCTATTACTGGTGAGTTCGTTTGACCAGAAAGGCCATCTCCCTTGTGGACGCCATCGTTCCAAGGTCTAACTTTTCCTGGATTCAACCTGTGTCTCACTCTGAAAGTCAGATGTTTTTCTCCCTTTGGGCTTACCTATTTTTGTGAGCTCAATCTTTCATTTCCACTTTTTAGGTTATATTCAAATTAGCATTGGGCAACTCTGGTGCAATTTGGACCACAAGCACTCTGAAAAGCTAGACAATCCTCATACGATTGTTGCGATCCCCCGCCCCTCCCTAGATGAATCTTCAGGGTAGAGAAGACAGAGCATGACTAACCTCCCCATACCCACTGTCAAGGCAACATCCCTGTCAATCACAGCGGCCCTACCCCAGACAAAGCCGGCAAGGTGCTCCTGGTGGAGAAGACCAACCAACCAGAGTACCCACAGGAAGTGCCTTGTATGCTATTCCTGACCCAGGAAAATACGTGGAAGATAGCATTCATTATTGACTGTGAACATCAAAAACAAACAAACAAGCTCACTGCCAGCAAGTCCATTCTGACTCATAATGACCCTACAGGACAGAGTAGAACTACCCTGTGAGACAAGACACCAATGCTTTTTCCCCCAAATCATTTTATTGGAACATAATTCAGACATCATACCACTTAATATTTCATTCATATCAACCAGTGTTGCACAATCTTTACCGCAATCCTTTTCATTTTCTTCCCTCTCGTACTTCTTGATTCCGGCTCTCCATTACCCCCTCTCTCCTCTGCCGTACCCCACAGGAACCCTGGTTCTAGTTACTGCCTCGATAGATTCACCCAGTGTCCCAGTATTCTATGGCCTGTGGCCTGAATTCCCAGGAAGTTGACACAATGTGCCTTATTAGGAGCCCCGTAGAGGCACAGTCTCCCCAGGATCCTTAAAAGTACTGTGAGCCACTTTCCCCACTCCGAGAGGTGGGTCCTCTCCCTTTTGCTTCCAACAGAAATGTCCTTGTCTTCTCCAAGACACATCTGCTCCCCTTATCCCCTCGACCTGATTTCCCATCAGTATCACATCACTCGGGTAGAAATGGCTGCTGGTTTGGGGGGGTCCCTCATCACATTTTTGCATGGCAGTCACTAAATTATCATCTTCCTTTCCCTCACTAAGACTGTAACTCTTTACAGGAGTAGAAAGCCTCATCTTTATCCTGTGGAGAGACTGGTGACTTAGAACTGCTGGCCTTAATTCACCACCATGGTTATCTAAAAGAAAGCCAGGTGGGTTGTGTTAGTCCAGGTAGACTAGAGAAACAATTCCAGAGACACTCATATGTGTATAAGAAAGAGCTTTATCTACAAGAGCAATTGAATATTGAGAAAACATCCCAGCCCAGTCCAGATCAAGTCTATAAGTCGGATATTAGCCCACATGTCTGATACCAAAGCATAAACTTCTCTTCAGACTTACGGAACACATGCAACGATGCCGAATGCAGGAAGATCACAGGCCAGTGGGCAGGAAGTCTTGTGGTTCCAGTGACGGTAGAAGCATCTCAGTGCTGGCAAGAATCTTCACGTGCCCCCTTCAGCTCCAGAGCTCTAGCGTACCTCCATGTGTATTATTTGCAAGAATGTCTTCAGGAAATTGAGTGTGTGCCCCACCTCCAACAAGCGATTTATCTCCTTAGCACCTCCAAATGAGGTCATCAAGCTGTGACCTGATTGGCAGGCTAAACTCCACCCCTTCACTCTTAAGTCTCAAATTGACAACAAATAACTACCACATGGGTTGAATCAGTGGTTCTCAACCTTCCTACTTGTGGTGACTCCCCAACCATAAAATCATTTTCGTTGCTACTTCATAACTGTAATTTTGCTACTGTTATGAATCAGGTGACCCCTGTGAAAGGGTTGTTTGACACACACCCCCAAAGAGGTCGCGACCCACAGGTTGAGAACTGCTGGGTTAAATGAATAATTTCTTTTATAAGAACCAGCACAAAGCTGGTTCCTTTGAGGTAGAGTCTAAAAGGTGTCTCAAATGTCCAACTTCTCCAAACTGCTGGACGACTCCATCACTTCTCACACTACTTCCCTTCCTCTTGTCCTCCCCTTCGCATCTTTAGGGTCAGTGATTCACTGCACACACACACACACACACACACACACACACACAAACACGGAGGGTTTCATAAGATACTGTTGTTCAATTATTCTCATGAGATGGGCTGTGGAAATAGACAGAGTATGTTTCTTTTTTTTTTTTTTTTTAAAAGATCCCTCCATATTCCTTATCCCTCAAATCTAAATAGTGGATTGAGTGACTTATAAGAGAGACAGAGAAGGAAAAAACTGCAATGGATTTGTAGTCTCTAGTGACAAACAAATTCATCTAAAAAAAAGAGGCTCACAGAATTCACAAACTGTATTTAGGATTATGGAGCTTATTGAGAAGGTAATGATATGTAGTCCAGGATCAAGATTAATTTGGAAGTAACAGAAATAACTTGAGAGACAGATTTTCTATCCGGATGGATTTTTCTCAGTCTTGCTGTCATCTGACTCTTGGGGCTGGGAACCCCACTGCAGCCCTCTGGACTGGCCTCCTGGGTCTCATTGTCCTTTGGGTCATCTTTAATGCTCCTTCAAGATTTCAATGTCATTGCCCCCTTTTATTGCTCCTTGTCTCTCCCTAAAGCTGGTTATATAGCAAGCTCCTTGTAAGCTTCAAGGTGCATCTCCACCCCAGCAAGACCTACAAGGGTTTGATGTGGCCTATTTGCATGGTTTCACCCTCAAAAGAGTTCCATGTATCTTCTTTACTTCAGAAAAATTATTCAGCATCTCTGGTAAGCCACAGACATCTTGGAGTTACAAGATCATGTTTACCCAAATCAAAAACATCTATTTTCCTTCAGTACGAGGGGGTACCCACCCCCAAAATGGAATTTTTTTTTCAGAGCTATGAGTTTAAATGTTTTTACAAAGCAACCTTATCACCTTCAAAGTACTCTCCAGTACACTTAAGACATTTGTCAAACCTGCAATTCCATTCTTGGAAACATTTTCAAACTCATCTATTTAGATGGCTGACAGCACCTATCTCATTTTTTTCTTCACCTCTTCCACATCGTCAAATCACTGTCCTTTCGTGTCCCTCTTCATTTGTGGAAGCGAAAAGAAGTCTCATGGAGCAAGGCCAGGTCAGTGAGGTGCGTGGGGCAAGAGAGGCATGCTGTTTTTTGCCAAAAACTGGCCTACTGAAGTGGCTGGGTGAGCAGGTGCGTTGTCATGGTAGCAAAACCATTCCCCCATCTGACACAAATCAGGCCTTTTTCGTTCCACACTATTACACAATCTTTTCAGAACCTCTAAATAGAAAGGTTGCTTAACAGTCTGACCTGGTGGAATGAACTCCAAATGCATTATGAGTCGATATTTTTGTCAATTTGGGAAGTTGATGGACATCCAGAATGAAGTTTGTCATCAATCAATATTTCAACTCTTTTGAAATGAGAAAACCACTCGTACACTTGAATTTTTCCCATAGCACTGTCCTTGTAAGCTGTGTTCAACATCACGACAGTTTCTGCGGCATTTTTCCTGAGCAGGAAACAAAATTTCACAGCCTCTCCTGTTCTCTTAAATCAGCCATCACAAAAAAAATGAGGTTTGAGCAAAACTTTTTTTGTGAAAAAATTTACTGTGACCACAAAGAACCTTTCCAGGTGACGCCACTGGGTGCACTCACTCAGAGAGAGTTGCTTGATGCTCTCCTAGTAGGAAAAACACGTACTACAAAGCTCTGCTGCACCCAGCACAATTCCAGTTTTTGAGGGTACCCCTTAGTAAGTAGAACTGCCCCATGGCTTCAAACACTGCAATATTTATGGAACAGACGACCACACTTCTCTCCTGTAGAGCAGTTGGTTATCATCGCAACCCTATGCACCACAAAAGGACACTGTGCATCTTTGCAATTGTTTCCATGATCGAATCACATGTTGCAGCCATTGTGTCATACTAGCTCCTTGGGGGTCTTCCTCTTTTTCAATGCCCCTCTACTCTACCAAGCACAACGACTGTTCTCCAGGGACTGGTCTCTCCTGACCACCTGTCCAAAAGATGTAAGACAAAGTTTAGCCATTCTTGCTCTAAGGAGCACTCTGGCTGTACTTCTTCCAACACAGATATGTTTGTCCTTTTATGGTAATGCCAATATTCTTTTCCAGCAATACAGTTCAGATGCATGGATTCTCCTCTGGGCCTCCTAATTCAATGTCCTTTGAACTAGGACTTTCACATGCCTACGAGGCAATGGAGAATACCATGACTTGGGTCAGGTGCACCTTAGTCCTCAAAGTAACAACCTTGTTTTCCGTACTCTGAAAGCCCTTGTGAGTGTAGTGCATGCTAACTCACAGCAACCCTGTGTGCAATAGTACAACCATGGCTAGAAGCACCACATCAAAGCAATTCACTACACCACAGGAGTGCTGGACTACACCACAGAGTCTCCCCTCTCAGGTGACACACCCACAGATTCCCTTCCACATACAGTTCCTGTTCTCTCCGTAATTCTCTTCCCTGGGAAGGAAACCTCTTAAGCCCACACGGGTGTCTTTTTTGCCTCCAAATGCCAGCCTAATGCTAAGAGTCATCCTGAATACTTCCCCCTTCCTCCTTGCCCTCTAGCTGACCTTGCCCCTTTACTTCTCTGACTCTTTGTCCCCCTGTTCCCTGTATCTCCATTGATGTGATTGTTCATTGTCGTCGAGTTGGCTCTGATTCACGGTGACCAGATGTACAGCAGAAAGAAATATTGCCCAATCCTACACCATCTTCATGACTGCTGATATGTTTGACTCCACTGTTGGAGCTATTTTGTCAATCTAGCTCATCAGGAAAGCATTATTTCTGACTTGGATAGCTGCCATACACTCCCAACTGGTCTCCACCCGTCATTCCCAAAGCCCAGCTCCACCATACCACCCCCTGCTTGAAAAGTGTTTGATAGGTTTTTCTCTAAGAATTTAAAAAAAAAACCAAAAACGTATCTAGTATCCAAGTTCTGTCTGCCTCAGAAGCACGTCCTCTTGTTACTCTCTTTAACACTGAATTGACCGAAACAAAAACCTCACTGCCATCTGTCTGATGAGCAACCCTATAGGTGAGCGTCTGAAGCTATCATTTTTTTGTAGGAGTCAAATGTCTCATCTTTCTCCCTCAGAGTGGGAGGTGGGTTCAAACTACTGACCTCATAGTTAGCAGCCAAAAGTGTAGCTCACTCAGCTACCAGGGTTCTTTTTTAATTAAAAGATCATTTTATTGGGGGCTCTTACAAGTCTTTTAATAATCCATACATCAATTGTATCAAGCATATTTGACCAGAGTTCTTTTAAACTTACTTACTCCTCTATAAATGCTCCATGATAGAGTTCAAATTATTTTAAAAAAACATTCAAGATGCAAGATGGGGTGGGAACAGGGCACGCTGGGAGAAAAATGGAGGCAGGGAGCTGAGTCAGGAAATCACTGCCATAATATTTGTAGGAGATGACAAGAGCAGAATTAAGACCAAAGTTGTCTGAAGAAGATGACGTTATAAACAACTTCAACAGGCATCATCAGTGACCGAGCTTGGCGATGGATTGGGAAGGGTCCTAGAATGCAGGAAGTGTCTCCTGGGTTGGCCCCCAGAGTTGAAGTCCATATGCCTGCACTTCGGGGAGATGCCAGTCAGAGAAAGGGAAAACGTGGAAGGAGGTTCCAGGTTGGAAGGAAACGAGGTGGGTTTGCTTTGGGCATGCTGACTTTGGGGCCCTGGAAGGAAGTCTACATGTAGAAGTCGCTAAATTCAAGGATCAGGGATTCCAGTAAAAGCCAAGCATCCATTTTACGTAGCTTTGGGAGTGGAGGAACTCACTCTGAGTAAATAGAGTTGGGAAAGGAAAGGGGGAGAGTACAAATGCTGGAGAGTCAAGCAGGGGAGGAGAAGCCAGGAGCAAAGAAGGCTGAGAGGTTCTGTAAGACGCAGGTGGGATGGAAATCCTTGGAGGTAGGACCCAGCTCAAGCACACGCCCCTAAGCAGCCCTCCTTGGTTGGCTTTGGCCCTCAAGGATCACTGTGCGCTGGTTTGCATGGACCACCTTGTGTCCTCAACCATCCGCTTCCTGATGTCTGCCCTGTAGACGGTGAGCTCTTAAGGCCGAGTAGCTTTAAGGACCGTGTGGTCCAGCTTCTGCCCTAGGACCAGAGGCCCCTAATGAGTTAGTAATGTGCACTCAATACGCGTCTAGAAGCAGAAACAAGGTTCTGTGTGGATTGATGAAAACGTTGTTTGCAGAAACCTGACCTCGTCTTAGGAGCCCTGGTGGCATAGTGGTTACACGTTCGCCTGCTAACCACAAGGTCAGCTGTTGGAAATCACCAGCCACTCTGTGGGAGAAAGATGAGGCTTTCTACTCCTGTAAAGATTTACAGTCTTCAGAAAGCCACAGCTGCTCTCTGCTGTAACGTTGCCAGGAGTCAGGGTTGACTCACAGGGTGAGTTTTCCTGTGCGTTTAACTGGGTATTTCCTCAGGAGCAATAGTCCAGTGTTTGCTGATTCCATTTCGCAGTGACTTTTCTGGAACGAGAATTGACGGCATTTCCACCACCATTCTGAGCCTTTCTGGTCCTTCCTGCCTGTGACTAGGGTCTGAGTACTTCCCCTTGGCCGTCTGGGTGAAGCGCCCATGCCACACTTCCTGAACGCCAGGCCTCTGGAGTGATCTGGAAAGCTCAAAGGCCGTGTCCCACAGAGGGCCCTGCTCCCCAGAGCACGGTTGCCAGAGCGACTGCCCTGACACCTCTCCCCATGCACAACCACCAAAAGAAACCACCACAACAGGGCTTCTGAGCCCTGCCTCACAGAGTCCGCCTTCTCTTCAGATGATGGTCCCCCTGGTGGCCTTCTGAAAGCCGCCGAAGTGCTGTCCTGCCAGGCCTGCCACCTCCGTCTTGTCCTGACCTGCTGCAGACAGCCCTCTCTAGACTCAGTCTCCAGTGGGTTCGAGGAGTTGTGACCGCCTCCTTCTCCAGCCTGAACGGCGGAGCTTGTCTTTGTCACTCCCTCCCCCGGACCTTTGACCCCCACATCCTCTCATCGCCAGTTCTCATCTCATCCGCTGGGAAGTCAGCTTTCAGCATAAACATATTCTACCTGCTCCCACGTCACGCAACAGTTTGCCCATCTGCCCCCTGTTCCCTCGGTCAGAGCCCACCCCTGGACAAAGTCTCCTCTTGTACCCTGCTTGGTAGTTTGCTCCCATGATTTTGCTGAAACTTCTGAGCAGGTTCTTTGGGCTTACTGCACCACCTGGGTCCGCAGCCAGCACTCAGAGGAGGGCCGAACCACATAGCCCTCGAATAACCTCAGCTACTGTTGGGAGATTCCCCCCGTAGAAATCTACTTGGGAAGGAGGGGGCTGTCATTAAGGTTTCCCCTGCATTCAACAGCAATGGTGACCAGTCCCTTGTATCCTAGGTGCCTTCCCGAGTCGCCGAGGTGGCTCATCACCCAGAACAAAAATGCTAAGGCCATGAAGATCATCAAGCACATCGCAAAGAAAAACAGAAAACGGCTGCCGGCTTCTCTCCAGGTGAGGCAACCACTTAGGTTCCAAGTCAGGAATCATCGGGAAGAGAGGGGCTGGCAAGGCCCCAGCTCCAGCAGAAGGACACCTGTCCCCACACTGGACTGGTAAGCAAACAGTCAGCGGTTCAAATCCACCAGCCAGTACCCAGGAGACAGAGGAGGCTATCTGCTCCCAGACGGATTTACATCCTCGGAAACAAAGCGGGGCAGTTCGACTCTTGTCCTTCAGGATTTCTGTGAGCCAGAACAGACTGGACTTTGAAGCTGTGGGCTTGGTGGGTTTGGGGTAGTAAAATGCCACAGAACATTTCGTCTGCGGAGATTTGTGGTTCCCTCGTACATTACGGCAAGCTGGAGGAAAACATAAAACTCAAAGGGATCCAAAAAACCTTCTTTAAATCAAAGGAGCAGCGTCTACCTTGTGCAACTCAAAACGTGGCTGCCCAGCCCCAGCCCCCCCGTCCACACATACCCGAATTCCTCATCTGGTTTGCATGCTGAGCCAGGATCCTCAGGAAAGGTTCCGCAGAGGACAGATTCCAAGATGAGTTATTTATGACTTAGTTCTTCAACGCAAATAATTTCCTAGAATTTTAAACATTTGGGATCACAATTGTCCCAAAACGTTTTCAAACAATTGCCTGCCCTCTCCAACACAGTCTCATAGGGGTCTGTATCTGGCATCTGGCCTTCCGTAGATCTCATTCACTTTGAATTTGAACCTTCTCAGTCAACTGAGGCTGGTGTTAGATGCTGTCAAGTCAAACCCAACACTGCTGGGTCTCTACTGAGCAGTATGGTGCTGCCCTCTGCGGGGTTTCCTTGGCCAATATTTGGAACAGCAAGGGTAAGTCAAGAAGTGCTGCGAGAAAACCACAGATACCTTTATTAAACAAAAACTTTCAAAGTGTGAAGCTATGGTGTTTCAACATCTCCTCCACGTAGGCCTCTATACTCCTGAAGGTGGGGTTTCCAGCTGTCTACAGGAGCCCTGGTGGGGTCATGGCTGCTCATCGCAAGGTCGGCAGTTCGAACATACCAGCAGCTTCACGGAAAGACGCTGCTGCCCGCTCCTGTAAAGGTCTCAGAAACCCAAAGGGACAGTTCTACCCTGTGCTGTAGGGTCGCTAGGAGTCAGAATTGCCTTATAGCCATGAGTTTGGCATGGGCTTGACCCTTCCCGGCAGAATTCTGTGCTCTTCAATGTGTACTGTGTCAAAACAGCTGTTTGGGCATCCTCCGGGGACTCCACTGTGTTCCTTTAACATGCCCTTTGAGCTTGTGCGGACAAAAGGAAGTCGGAATGAGGCAATGTCAGGACTCCAGGGTGAAGGGGGTCAGGTTTCCCAGTGAAGTTCTCATAGGACGGCCCTTGCAACCCTCAACAAATGAGCAGGTACATTGTTGTGAGGGGGAGGGGGGGAGGAATTCCTTGGTAAAGCTTTCCTGGCTTTTTTATCCTTGATACAGTCCTGAGTTCTCCTAAAGCATCTTCCTAATAAATCCTGATCATCTGTGTCCTTCCAGAAAATCTGGTAAGACAGCTCCATTGTTGGTAGTGGCCTTGAGTCATTTCTGACTCCTAGAGGCACTGTGTACAGCAGATGAAACACCGCCCGCTCCTGGGCCATCCGCGCCATGGCTGCTGGGTTGGAGGCCACTGTCCCAGGCACTATGTCATCCATCTCCCTGAGGGTCTTGCTCTTTTTTCTGGCCCCTCCACTTTACCAAGTATAATCTCCTTCTCCAGGAAATGGTCTCTCCTGACAACATGTCCAAAGTACATGAGACAAAGTCTAGCCATCCTTGCATTCTCGTTGTACTTCTTCCAAAACAGAGACTACCCCAGGGGAATGCCCCTCACACACACACACACACACACACACACACATACACACACACAGTCACCATGGCTTTCTGAGCTGACTCTCTGTCTCGACTTTAACTGACCCAGCAGATCCCCCTCAGAAGCCACCCTTTGATTGGACCTTTATTTTGGAGGCACTCTAACAAGATCAAGACAAGGTCATTACTGTGCGAACTTGTCTATAGCTACCCACCAATCACAGAGGCATGCTTGCACGTGTTTGGTTTAGAATAAATCGATACATGCATAAACTTGAACCCTAGTTGCACTTTTTTTTTAACTTACCTATGTAGAGTGCCAATAGGGTTGGGGGGTGGGGGTGGAGGGTGGGGGGATAAGAGTGGGGGGAAGAAAACCAGGTTTATAAAGAACTTGTATCTAAATAAAAATAACGTCTTTCTGAATGAGGGTCTAGGATGTGTTGCCTCTAAGAATCTGAGACCTGTTCCTACATGACATTTACAGTGAGGGTCTTGGGCCTGGAGATCTTTTTTCTTCACTTCCTCTCGGGTTTCTGGGTGGTTGAAATGTGTCTTTTTTCCTGCTGATGACTGCTACTCAAACCTGATTATTCGGTTTTAGGCTCTTTTAGATGTTGGCCAGGAAATGAAGCACCAGCGAAGCTCTGTGTCACCAACGGAAAGGGAGCTCCTGTAATGGCAAGACGGCTTGCCAGAGTCTTGCTGGGAGGTCTCTTCACCACATCCCTCACTTTTTCCCACACGCTCCCTGTTCCTTCCAGGAAAGAGGCAGAGTGGAGTGGTTTGTGTGCAGGGCTTTTGAAACAGTTCATTTGCATTTCTACCCCAGCTATACTGAACCAGAATGGACATTTTAACAAGATCCCCAGGTGAGACGTATGCGTGCATAAGAAGGTGTACATAAGAATCGCCCAGGGGTCTCATTAACATGTAGATTCTGATTCAAGTTATCTGGGGTAGAGATGCAAATTCTCAGCAAGGGTCAAACTAGAATGAACTGATTGTAAGCCCTGCTTGTGTGCAAGTTCTGCTTCCAGACCCTGGAGTTTGACTCTCAATGCCACCGTCTCATAACTATGCTCTCTTATCTTCTCAACTTTAATAACTACTGCTTTCATTTCCTACAGCTTCTATAACAAATGACCACAAACTCCAGGGGATTAAAACACAGCAATTTGTCCTCTCACAGTTACGGAGACCAGAAGTCTGACATCAAGGGTTCAGCAGGGTTGGTACCTTCTGGAAGCTCTGAGAGAGGCTGTCTATTCCATTTCTATCCCCCTTCTTCCAGAGGCTTCCAGCACCCATGGTGCTCCTGGGCTTATAGATGCATCACACCCATCTCTGCCCCCATCATCACCTGGCCATGTCCTGTGTGTCTCTCTGTGTCCTCTCCTTAGAAGGACACCGGTCATTGGATTTGGAATCAACCCTAAGTCCAAAATGATCTCTTCTCAAGATCTGCCGAGGTCATATTTCTAAATAAGGTCACATTCTGAGGTTCCAGCAGGCATGAATTTGGGGGACCTTATTCAACCTGCTATATCTGTGCAAAGGAATACTGGAAATCTTATACAAAGGCTAAATAATTCTGCATCAATAAATCAGAGATGGAACCCTAGGCCTTTATTTCAAACAAGCACTAGGTCCTGCTGATGCTGCTGAGCTGAGTTCCATGGCCTCTGAGCAGAACTTCCCACCTACTGGTTCACACATGGACCCAGGGTGTGGAGGCAGCTGGCTGGGCCTTGATCTTCCCCCAGTGTCATTATCTCTGTGCCATGGTTGTCTAACTTCTCTGTCTCCAGTTTCCTCTGCTGTAAACTCAGATTGGGGGGGCGGGGAGATACAATTTTACTTACAGGATCTTTCAAGATTAAGTAAGATGATGTATGTGAAGTACTTAGTATAGTGTGGCACATTATCAACACTGATATTCACATTGGTGCATGTGAAGCATTATTGTCCTTCCATATATGACCCGGAGGCACCACCAGTGAACAGACAGAGCTGTTGTTCTTTCTATTTGTAGAGCCTGCGACCTGATGAGGAAGTTGGCAAGAAGTTGGATCCTTCATTCCTTGACTTGGTCAGAACCCCTCAGATCAGGAAACACACTTTGATTTTGATGTACAACTGGTAAGGAACTTTTCTCTCTCCCTCCCTCTCTCAGTGTTAAGATCCTCACACATTTTTCTCAATCCCAGTCATCCCCGATAAAGGTAGAGAACAGCAACACTTCAGAACACAGCTAATCCTAGGGTTGGCATGGCTGGCGGACACCAACATTGAAATCAAGGTTTTCCAATATCATTTTTCTCAAGCAAATATTGAAATTCTTTTCTAGTCCCTAAGCACAGATCCATATGCTGCCAACCTTGGCTTCCCCCTTGGACTCACCTGGGGAGATTAAACATAACTGAGGCCAGAGTCCTGCCCCCAGAGATACTGATGTCATTGATCTGGAGTAGGGCCCAGGAACCAATATTTTAAAAGATATTGCTAATGTGTAGCCAAAATTGAGAACTATTGCTCTTGATGGAATGAACACTAGGGAAGGTCTCTTCTTATAGAACAGGGCTGGCAAGAGTGGAAAAAACTCAATCTATGAGCTGCTATCACCCATTATTACATCTACTTGCACTTGCACACAGTCTTGTCACTGGAACGCTGCTGCGTCTGTCCATGTCTCCAGCTGCTCCCCGTTCCAGGTGCTGCTTGACCTGGGCTATGTCTTTCACAGAAGGCTTACTTCCCTTCAGTGCATGTTGGCTTCTACAGCAGCCACGTGAAGGCTGACAACCACTGACAAACTCAGCATTCATCAGGAAGTAATCGCTCAACCTCTACAGGGGGTGCTTCTAAAATGCAGTGGTGATATTTGGCCCCGCTGTCCTTCTTTCCTTATTCTAAATATTCCTTCAGCTCATTAGCTTCTTATTTCCATGACAGAGAATGAACTTTTTTTTTTTCAGTCAGCAAACCTGGAAACAGATCAAAGAGTTGTTTGTAGCAGGTCATCAGGTAAAACCATCAAGAGGGGTGACTTGACCCATTTGGTTTCTGGTTTCTTAAAGTTTGAAAATAAGTAGTGACTCTTCTTGATTCCAACTGCATTGTTGTTGCTGGTGGGGGTGGTGATGGGTGCTATCGGGTCCGTCTGACTCAGAATGGCCCTGTGCACAACAGAACCAAATATTGCCCCACACTGCATCGTCCTCACAATTGTTATGTCCGAGGGATTGTTGCATCCACTCCGTCCATCCAGCTCCTTGACAGTCTTCTTTTTTTGTTTCCCCTGACTTTCTACTTGATCATGCATGATGGGCCATCCTGATAACATGTCTAAAGGACGTGAGACAACGTGTCGCCATTCTGATTGTACTTCTTCCAAGACATATTTGTTTGTTCTGGAAGTCCAGGGTACTTTCAACATTCTTCGGCAACCCCAGAATTAAAAAATAGCACTTCTTCTTCAGTCTTCCATATTCATGGTCCAGCTCTCATGTGCGCATGGGGGGATTGAAAGCGCTGTGGCTTGGGTCCAGGTATGCCTGAGAGATCCCACGCAGCTGAGTTGACCGCTGCTTCCATAAGCATTGACTGTGGATCTGACTAAAATAAACCCTAGACAACTGCCATTTTTTTCTCTTTTTATCGTGACGATGTCAACAGTCCAGTTGGCAGGATTTGGGTTTCCTTTGCACTGAGGTTGAATCCCTCCTCCATTGGAGGAGCACAAAGATAAATCATGATCAGCCACTACTAACTCAGCAACATTTTACTGAATAGATCCCTCTGACCATTGAGATCATTTCTTTGGAGTTTCTTGCCCACAGATTGTCTCCTAATCGTATTTCCCTTGCTTGCTCTGTACTCATAACCAGCCACGGCAGTAGGGTTAGATACGTAAAAGCAATCGGATGGACAGGTTGTTAGTAAGAAGACCACAAAGAGAAGTACCCTACCACCACCGTGCCCCATTTTCCCAGAAGCTTCTCCCTTTTGGGGCTACTTGTGTTTGGTGCTTGGCTTGACCTGGGCTCTTTTCTTTACTCAGGTTCACAAGCTCCGTTCTCTACCAGGGCCTCATCATGCACATGGGCCTCGCAGGGGGTGACATCTACCTGGACTTCTTTTACTCTGCCCTGGTGGAATTCCCAGCTGCCCTCATCATCATCCTCACTATCGATCGCATTGGCCGCCGGTATCCTTGGGCAGGGTCAAATATGGTGGCAGGGGCAGCCTGTCTGGCCTCAGTTTTTATCCCCGATGGTAAGTTTCAAGGCCAGCCAGGGTCTTCCAAGACCCTGAGAAGAGGGAGTGTCATGACCCTTGGAAAGCAGGAGCATGCAATTTATCATCCAAACCAAGCTGAGAAAAAAAGATCTGGAACCATCCAGGGCAATCCTGTGTGACCACTCTGCCTTCAGGAACAAGGGCATCCAAATAAGAGTGTTTTTTTAAAAAAAAAACAATGGCATCCAGTTGTCTCCTGGGGTAAAATGACAGTGAAGGCTATCAGGGTCCACCCTTCAGGCCGCAGCACTGGCATAACGAGGATGGACTTTTGGGTAGAGCAAAATGTCTCGATACTATTTAGGCGGATCCCTTGTCCTCTCTGTGTGGTCCTACAGACTGCAGGAGACAGGTGAAATAAATGCAATCAATAAACAATCAGTCAGATTCTCTCTTTCTTTTTAAAATGTTTTCTCAGCGAAAAGAAACAAAATCCTATCTAACAGAATCCCGTTAGCAATGCAGAGCTTGGCTTGAATCATTCAGTTCATAGCAATCGTTTACAATATGCCCACACTCCACTGTGGTCTGCGTACGCGCAAGGTGGTCCACCTTCGAAAGCAGGTATAATTCTGTTCTCACTCCCCACTGAGGTCTACAGCGAGGAGACACAAATGGGTCTTGGGTCTAAGGTGAAAACAAAGAGATGGAGAATGTGCCATTGTTGTCCTGAATCTACAGAAGAGCGCTGTAGTATGAATGTCTCCTTACCAAGTCCTTCTAGAGGACTCTCCGAGGACAAGGCATGGGTACGTTTTGTGGATGGGTGACATGGTTTTTGTTGTTACTGTTTGCTTGTTTGTTTCCCTCAGATCTACAGTGGCTAAAAGTTACTGTTGCATGCCTAGGCAGAATGGGGATTACCTTGGCCTATGAAATGGTCTGCCTCGTCAATACAGAATTGTACCCCACTTTCATCAGGTGAGTGCATTGTACACAGCACAGAGCAGGTGGGTGAACTAGCTGGTGCTGGCCTGAGACGAAGGCAGGAGCAGAGGGTAAGACAAGATGAGAGCATTTAAAGACAGAAGCGAAATCAGCCCCCCTCAAACTCTCAAACTCAGAAACTGTGTGGTCAGAGTAAAAGAAACTGGGTTCTGGAGAGATTGCTCTAGCACAGCACCATCAGGCCCATAAGAGAGGTGCCGTAAAGTCAGGTAATGAAAGCACAAGGTATATTTAAAAAAATGGCCCTCGTCCCACTCCAACACTCAAAGGTTTCTATGAAACAAGTAGATGAGAATGTGGCTGGAATGAGGCAGCGTCTGCAGAAGCGAGGATGGGCAAGACTTCGACTTGTTCGCGTTGGACGCAGCCTCAGGAGAGAAGGGCGCGGTGTTGGAAAGTCGAGGACCAGCTGAGATCAGAGAAATTCTCCAGGAGATGGATTGTCCCCAAATCCCCACCAAGGGCTCAGTCAAACCTGGCCGCGATCACAGTGATGTTTCCAAGGCAGGCAGCATGTCATCCGGGTTGAGGGAAGGTCAACAGGAGTCAGAATCAACTAACAACATCATGTGTGTGTGTTAAAAATGGCGTGGACGTCATGTTATCAGTTCACAGACACTTGGATGATTTGGGAGAGTGTTTACTTGGGGTTGAGGGAGAGTTTACTACACACTGTGATACAGGCAACCGTCCAACCGGCTCCCTGCATTTTAGGAATCTTGGCGTCCTCGTCTGCTCCTCGATGTGTGACATCGGCGGCATCCTCACGCCCTTCCTGGTGTACCGGCTCACCGACGTCTGGCACGAACTCCCACTGATGGTTTTTGGTGAGACATCTTTCTCCGTGTTGTGAAGCGAACATTGGTTTTTCTAGGGACCTCCGTCTTTCTACCGGAGAGTGAAAGTCCTGCAGGTAACCACTAACACCCGAGTGTGGGAGCCCATTAGTCCTCACGGAGCGGGGCCAGGACTCTCTCCCAACTGGTTTCCACCCGTCCAAGGGCCTCTTTGTCAGAGGGCTGCTGCCTCTCTGCTCAGATGTGGAAAACGACCTCATGCCTTCAAAGAAAGGTGGTTGGCATGAAAACAAAACCAACATTAAGAAAAGGCCCGGGCATAATGAAACCCTGTGCAGGGGTTGGAGCGCTTTCCTCAGCCTCTTTGACAGTGAGATTGATGGGAGACTGGCCCAGGCTCTCCTGGTAACATGGTCAGTGGAGTCAGGCGCAGATCAGACCCCCTCCTTCGCCCCACCAGTGGGAGGTGGACAGAAGGTCACAAAGATAACTCCAAGCATCGGCGGTTAGCACACATATGCTCAGTGTGCTACTGAGCATAAAATCTGTAGGTTGAGAGAATTCCTGGCTTTCCACTCATCCAGTATCCATGGTCGCTGGCTTTCCCCACAGCAACAGACCACAAGACACATCTTCCTCTTTCCAGGCATCTCACAGAGGCCTGTGAGGTGAATGGATGCTGTTTCCAGATTCAGGCGCCTAATTGATACCCACCTTCTCTTGTCAATCCAGACGCCTCTAAATCCACTCAGTGTACTTGCTTTCAGGATCCGCGTTGAGTGTCTTTGCAGTTGATGATGGTACACTTTCTCCATGGGCATCCAACTTTCAGGAAGCCTGGTGGTTCAGGAGTTAAGCACTTGGCCGTGAACTAATGGAGCTGTTCCTTAGGAGAAAGACCTGTTGGTCTGCTCCCATAAAGAGGAGAGCCAAGAATACCTCATGGGCCAGTTCTGTTCTGTCACATGATGTCACCGAATCAGAAGTGACTCCAGGGCCCTGAACAATAGCAACCTACAGCGCTCCCTTAATTTAAAGGAAGAAAGCACTTGCCCGTCCCAGGCGAATAGCAGGGACACTCCCTCCCATCTTTCCCTCCTGGTGTGCTCAGTGCCACGCACGCACGCACCCACGCATGTCCACCCCTGCTCACTCCTACTTCTCCCCATCCGGCAGAGATTTGTGAGGGGGAAAGATTTTTTCCACTGCTATAGGTCTGCCAGCAAAAGTTCCAGACTGTTGATCGGACTCACCCTTGAAACAGACCCAGTGAATTCCTCCACATTCCAATGTAATCACCACAAGATGGTCAGAGTGTATAGAACACAAGCTCTTTATCCTGAGATGGCCGTGGTCTGACCACAGAGTGGCTGGCACTGCTCAGGAGACATACCCGCCCCAGATTTCTTCCTCCAAGACTGACTAGGGACCTCTTGCCCCTGTCGACTTGGGGGAGATGCCCCCTGCACCCTTCTAGACACCTTCCTTCTAAGAAGTTGGAAACCCTCTCTCTAGGCTCCTCCCTCAAAAGGACAGTGAAGAGAAGGGGGTCACTGGGGCAGTGGTTAGTCCTGGGTAGAGAATGGACGCTTCCTGTTTCTCTAGGGGCCGTTTCACAAGCAGGGAGACGGTCCAGGACCAGAGGAACTGCTCTGGGTGGTTTGCATGCTCACCTCCACCGAGGAAAAGGCAAAGGACTAGACTTACGTTTCAACATGTACATTCAGGGACGAGCTCCATCTTGATTTTTGCCACTCATTTCTTCTTCTCAAGACTGGCCAGTCTTGAGTCTGTGTGGCCAGCAGGAGGCAACACCGCTTAGCATTGTAATATCTTTCCCCTGCTCTTCCTCACGGTAACCAGAAACCAAGCCACTCGCCATTGAGTCTCACTCATGCGGACCCCTGAGTTGCACAGCATAATGGCTCCCGAGGCTGTTCAAAGCCCTGCTCTTTTTGGAAGTAGATTACCCCAGGCCTTTCCTCCAAGCCACCTCTGGGAAGGTTCAAGTTGCCCCCCTTTGAGTGAGCAGCCCAGCTCATGCACGCAGCCATTCCACGTACGGAGGGAATGCTCAGCATGGTCTGAGCCATGAAACACCAAGAAACCTGCCAAGTCAACCCAATGGAGAGGCCTTGTTGAAAGAACACGGGAAACAAGAATCTGTAGTCTCCTACCTAACTAGGGCTTTATCAGCACATGTAAAGAGCCAATGACCACAATTTGATGAATCCACTATGATAAAGTAGAGGGGCGATGAAAAAGAAGACGGCCATGCCAAGATGGATGGACGCAGGGGCTGCAGCAATGGGCTCCCACATCAGAACAATTGTGGAGATGGGACAGGACAGGCCGGTGTTTGGTCTGCGGTGCGCAGGGTCACTGTGGGTCAGAACACTCGATGTGCCTGGCAGCACTGTGTTCTCCACAATTCCCTCACTCCAGACCCTGGATTCAGATGCGAGCTGAAAGCATTGGTTGTTTACATGTGTTCCATCTTGATAACTGAGCGAGTCTCTAGAGCAGTGGTTCTCAGCCTTCCTAATGCCGCGACCCTTTAATGCAGGTCCTCATGTTGTGGTGACCCCCCACCATCAAATCATTTTTGTTGCTACTTCATCACAGTAATTTTGCTACTGTTATGAATCAGGTGACCCCAGTGAAAAGGTCGCTCGACCCCCAAGGGGATCACGACCCACAGGTTGAGAACGGCTGCTCTAGAGGTTTGGAGCCCTTTTGAGAAACCAGTTATTCAGTAAGCACTGCCATAGGTCCCTGGGTGGCACAGTTTGTAATCCTCTATTAATTGGAAAGTGGTTGCAACCCACTTAGCAAAACCATAGAAGAAAATTTGGCGACCTGCGTCCATACAGATTACGGCCAAGAAAACCCTAGGAACCACATCTTCACTTTGTAACACGTGGAATGATCATGCGTCAGAATCTGCTAGCGGGTGATGGATTTGGATTTTTGTCCCCTCCCACGCACTATTCAGGAGTCTGTTGGTAGGGCACGCAGTTAAACACTTGGCTGTTAGACAGATTGGAAATTCAAGTCTACCTGGAGGTACTTGGGGAGAAAGGCCTGGCAAACTACTTCCAAAATTAATCAGCCATTGGAAACCTTAGTTGGTACCCATTCCAACTCTGAATTGCATGGGGTCGCCGTGAATCAACTCAGCAGCAACTGGTATCCATCCATCATGCCTCCTGTGCCCCAGCATGGTTCTAGGCACCTTACAAATACTCGTTATTTGCAGCCCTCTGTGAAGCCTGTAATGTAGACACATCAAACCAAGAGAAAGGACATCTTAGAGAGAAATGTAAAATCCCAAGGACATTCAACATCCAGTTCTACCCTGTCCTTGAGTCAGAACCGGCTCCATGGCAGTGAGTTCATTTCTGAGTCATCCAATCAACAAGTAAACAAAGAGCCACAAAACAACTTCATGGAGTGTTGATGGCTATGAACATATTAAAACTGGGCAAGGAGCAATGGCCATGGCCTCAACCGGCTTGAGTTGAGAGAGTGTCTTTGAAAAGTGAGCCTGGAGCAGGTGAAGCAAGTCACAGGAAAGAATTTCAAGCAGAGGGATCAGCACAGGCAAGGGCCCCCAAACTGGGCCAATCATAAGAGGGGTCACCAAAAACAAAAACAGAGAAAAGCTCCACTAGGTAGATCTTTTATAGTACACATTTCCCCCCCAATATTCAAGCATCCAGCAACTCTCTCTGAGTTAGTGCATCCAGTGGCATCACCTAGGAAGCTTCCCTCTGGTCACAGTAAACTTTTCGTAAAAGAGTTTTGTTCAAACCTCATTTTTTGTAATGGCCAATTTAAGAGAATGGGGGCGGCTGTGAAATTGTGTTTGCTGCTTGGGAAAAATGCCAGAGAAACTGTCATGATGCTGAACACAGCTTACAGGGACAGTGCTATGGAAAAAACTCAAGTGTATGAGTGGTTTTCTCATTTCAAAAAAGGTGAAATGTTGATTGGCAACAAACCTCATTCTGGACATCAATCAACTTCCCAAGCAGATGAAAATGTCAACTCATAGTGCATTTGGAGTTCGTTCCACTAGGTAAAACTGTTCATCAAGCTTTCTATTTAGAGATTCCAGAAAGATTGTGTAACAGTGTGTGACAAAAAAACCTAATTTGTGTCAGACAGGGGACTGGTTTTGCCACCACAATAATGCACCTACTCACACAGGCATCTCAGTGTGCCAGTTTATTGGCAAAAACAGCATGCCTCTCTTGCCCCATGCACCTGACTCACCTGACCTCGCTCCCTGTGGCTTCTTTTTGATTCTGTGAATGAAGAGGGACATGAAAGGACAGCAATTTGACAACACAGAAGAGGTGAAGGGAAAAAATGAGGGAGGTCCTGTCAGCCATCTAAACAAATGAGTTTGAAAAATGTTTCCAAGAATGGAATCACAGATTTGACAAATGTAATAAGTGTAATTAAGGTGATAAAGTTGTTTTGTAAAAATAAATAAATACATAGCTTTGAAAAAACTGGGTTTTTGGGGTGTCCCTTGTAAGCCAGCAGAAAGATCAGTGAGGCTAGAGTTGGGTGAGCAGAGAAGAGAAGAAGGAGGGCAGAGAGCAGGGGGAAGATGGGTCCTCAAATATTTGGAAACCAACCCAGTCTCTACAACAAGATTCAAAAAAGATCATTAAGAACCTCAGCAGAAGCTGTACCAAAAAATTCATCGTCCATGTGTAAGGGAAATAAATTTGACCTAGGCCTTGAGCCGTTGATAGAGTATAAAAAGAGAGAGTCCCTTTGATCTTGGTAAGAAGGATACATTTGGACTCAAAGAAAAGAAAAGGCTCATTTGCCACTGGCCCCTGCAACGAACAGTATTAACGTTGTCATCAGACCAAGTTTTCCAGTGTTAGAGTTCAATAATAGATGAGCCTGGAGCAAATGATGGCATTGAACCAAATGGAAATGTTGTCATATTTGATATTGCCAATGACATTGGGCAGTAGAGTAGGGAAAGCAAAAATGGAAGGAAATTCAGGAGATACAAATAGCCTTGCATTACATGGAGATAGGGAATTTCATTAAAAAGTGTTTTGTTTTATTTTAACGAGGGAAATAAAAATAATGTAACTGCTAAAAACTGGCAAGAAGAGGGAGAAAGGGCTAGAAGGGTCTTTTTTTATCTCTCATAATGGAATATCAGTGCATATTATCTCAATCTGATAGATCACGAAGAAAGTGCTTAATTAAGTATATTATTTGACCTTAACAGTCACTAGAATGAGTAAAAACAGATCCAGACAAAAGTGTTTGCTTCAAGGAACTAAAAGGTGGAAGTAAACTACACCTTACAACTAAAAGGTGTAAGGGGTGGAGCAAGAGACTGTCATTTTGTCAAGACAAATCCTTTGAGTGTGTTACTGTGATGAAATGAATGAATGAATGAAATAAGCCTTTCAGAGGCAAACTTAGGGTACCATTGTTTGATTTTAGCTTCAATCAAACCTGTTGGAAAGATTACCCAGAGACCAAGCAAAACAGATCATCTTCTCTGATTCATTGCCTTATCTATAGAATGAGAATTTTAATACTAAAAGTCGGAGTTTGGGTAAGGAGTGAGCCAATACATATTAGATGCTTAGTCTTGCTCCCAATACACTGTAAAAGTCAGGGGTGGGAGAATGAAACAAAAACATTGCTAATGAGTCAATAGAAACTCAATAGGACAGTATAAAACTACCCCATAGGGTTCCTAAGGTTGTAATCTTTACAGAGGAGCCCTGGTGTAGCCGGAAGATTGGCATCTCATGCCTACCAGCTGCTTCCACTGGAGAGAGATGAGGCAGTCTGCTTCCATGAGGATGTATAGCCTTGGGACCCCTGGGAGGCAGTTCTACTCTGCCGTATAGCGTCCCTAGCAGTTGGGACCAACCTGATCTCAGTAGAGAGGGTGAGGACTCTTCATAGATACAGACTGCCACATCATCCTCCCTCAGAGCAACGGGTTGGTTTGCACTGCCAACCTTTTGGGTGCAGCTGAGCATTTGGGCTCTACACCGCCAGCGCTCCTTCAATACATTATAAATCATTTATAAACACTAGGAAAATGTTGTCTGTTGGTCTCAAGTAGAACATACATAGTCCTAGCATCAGGACCCATCAACTTCAGTGTACTTGCGAGGGCTTACTTAGGTCACATGTTAATTAATGGCAAGGTTTGAAATCTCCAGGGCTGTCTACTTTAAGCCTAAGTTCTTTCCAGATCTGAATGGGATTTAGCAAAAGACCCACATCCTGCTTTGGCTCACAGGGACTGACTACAGCACCTTGGTTGGCTGTGTTTTTCCTCTGTCTGTTCCCATCACCAACATTGAGTGCGGACAGCACTCACAGGCCAGAGATGGTGGCGTCCAGCATTCTGCAAAACCCCCAAGACAGAGGATCACCCACAGATAGAAACAGAATTTCTGAAGTCCAAAACGTGCATGGGAATTTAAATTAACAAAAGCATCGAAATACCCCTAGCACATGCAAAAGGTTACAGTTGAAGAAAAAGAAAAAAGGAAACACAGGAATGATTCAAACACCTGACTTTGGACCGAAAACCTTTTAAAATGATTCTGTGCAGTGATACTTCTATTTGCTAATAATGATCCAAACTTCTGACTTATTTTTAATATTAAGTACTTTGTGCTGGCAGGATTATGTCCTTCTTTTTTATAACAGTTAATTCTTCTTCAGAGTTATTTTCTAACCCCGAAGTATCTCAATATGGGGACAATGTCCTGTAGCCTAGAATAACCTTGGCCCCAAACTAGAAGTACATATTTCATTTCCCTTTTAGGAATTGTAACCCAGTAGAGTTTGAAGCTGGCATAATATTTATGGTGGAAAATAAGGCAGTCAGAAATGGTGCAGGAACCTGTAAATAAGGGTTAGAGAATGCAAAAATAGATATAAGGGAAGATCTAATATCATAACTTGCATTTTAAAGTTCCTAATGTGATTTGCATATGTTTGGCTTGCAGCGGTGGTCGGCCTGATCGCTGGAGGGCTGGTGTTGCTGCTGCCAGAGACCAAAGGGAAGACTTTACCTGAGACGATAGAGGAAGTGGAAAATATGCAAAGGTAGGTAGCTGAAATTCCTAAGTAAGCATTACTGTGTTTGGAACAAGTCCATAGCCAACTGGAAAAAAAGACGAGATTGAATCTATACCTCACACCATACATTCAGAACATTTTTAACAATATCAAACACTTAAAAATTTTTAATAAAAGAAACAGTAAAATGATGAAACTATAGAATTTATTTATACCTTCACAGTGGGAAAGGTATTTCTAAATCGGACACAAAATGTAAGACCCATAAAGAAATATCAATAAGATTATCTTCATAAAAATTTTAAATTCTGCAGTAAAAAGCCAGTATCAGCCAAAAATAAACAGAAAAAGACAACCTTGGAGAAAACACTACTCTATAAAGAGCTAATTCTGTAAAAGAGTTCTAATACATCTATAAGGGCAACTACTCAATAGGAAAAAGATGGGCAAAGGGCTATAACGGATAATTCAGTGAAAAGGTAATAAAAAGAGCTCTTAAATATATGAAAATATGCTCAATGTCATTCATAATAAGAAAAACAAAAATTAACACTGCTAATATCCACTTTTCCTTGGACAGTTGAGAAGTATGTTTCTTGGTGACATACTGTGTTGGAGAGAATGTAGGGAAACAGGCAGTCCCATACATCCCCAAAAGGAGCACAAATTGGAAGCTTTATTGAAGGACAACTTGACAATAGCCATCAAAATTGAATTTACAAATGCAAATAGCCATCCACCTAGCAAGTCCATTCTTAAGACTTTATGTGTATAAAATTCTATAGATAATTATGTATTGAATAACTTTAATAAAACAGAATATTGGAACACTTAAGTGTTCCTGGTTGGGGAACCACGTACATAAATCATGGTCTGCCATTCAGCATGCCTGGTAAAAGCAACCAGAAAAACAAAAGAGGAGGCTCCTCCACAAGATGGATCGAGTGACCCAGTGGCCACAAGAGTGGCTGAAACATAACAATTGTGAAGGTGGCACAGAGCCAGGCAGTGTTTCCTTCTGGCAAACACAGGGTCACTCGGATCAGAACGGACTCGACCTAAGAACAACAACAGCAGCCACTAAAAAGAACGAGACTGCTGAATATACACTGTTAAGACCATCTAAGTCGTCCCATGAATGCAAATATATAGTCTATCATATGTAAAGAAAAGAAGAGGGAAACTTAGGCACATATTTCCTTGTATCTCTGGAAGAATATGCAAAACCAACCTAACATTGGTTGTCTGTGCAAATGGGTGACCATGGACTATCAGTGGGAGGGAGACTTCAATACATGCCATTTTGTACTTTGTGAATTTTGGATCTGCTCAAAAAGTAAACTTTTTTTTTTTAAAACCCAAAGAGGAAACTTTATGGTACTAATCCCACAGGTTTATTTATATACATTGATTTATTTTATCCATACTCTCTCTTTTTGGCCTATCGGTGCCAGGAACTGTACTGAGTTTTGTCCATGCTGCAAAATTTTCACACTTAATATATTCAGTACTTGAGCAAAATGTTGCTGGAAAAGAATCACAGGAGTCTGAGACTTTTCCTAGAATTTGAACCTTAGAGTTGGAAAGGGTCTTGGAATTCAACCAAGGTCAGCCCATAGCACAGAGTCCCAAGTATTTTACTTGGCCCACACAGTATTTTAGAAAGTGAGAAATTTCGTATAAACTGGACTTCCAGGATCTGTTTGGGGGAAAAAAAGAAACGAAGAAAGAAAGAAAGATTTTCTAATACTGACCAGGTATTTCCTCCTGGTAACAATTTACTGGAGCTGAATTAGGGCTCAGTTTTTTATTGGCCCTGCCCTCTGTGGTGATTACAGTCCCCACCATTCCCAATTGTCTTCTGCCTGGTACATTTATATTGTCTGGATGACGCCTGTGGACATTTGAGTTTAAGATCTTGATCTAGACAAACCATCCCTCTTTATCCTGGTTTCAATGCAGCTTCCCATCCACCTGAGCACCACCGCTCAACCGCTCTTTCTGCCCACGGGCACTCACCGAAGAGCCGCTCACCCACTACCTGGCCTTCCTTCTACAGCATTTCTATGTGAAGTTCCTCTGGATTTTTCCAACATCTTCACATTTCCTACCTGTAAGAGAGTAGCGGGTAGCAGTAGCATTAGAGCCCACCTTCAGGGAGGACAAGGTGAATCAAGATCAGTCCAAGGGGCTCCCTATGAAGTAGAGACCACTCTTCAATCTTTCACTGGTTCTAGAATGAGCTATCCCTACCAAAGCAGCACACTCTCGGCTTCTCTTCTGGGGTCAATGTTCCATCGAAAGGGTCAAACAAAACTCACAAACTACCATGGATAAGTAGCTGATGAAGGAAGCAACAAGCTACGGCTCAGGATCAATACACAACTTGGATCAGGCTCAGGCAAGGCAAAATGGTTCACTTGTGGCCAACAAAAAATACCCATAGCATCACCACCAAAGCTCTTGTGCATTGGGTTTTGACCCAAGGAGGAAACAGGCAATGGTGACTTGTTCAAAGACGGCAGCAGATCTCACCACTTTGAACGTCTGCTGGCTGCCATCTTCCTCCTTCCTACTCAGGTCAATATCCCACGTTCTATGCAACATAAACGCTCTAACAATCACGACTGTACCACTTCAAATCAGTTCAACGCCCTGGTACAGGAAGCCTGTCGGCAAGTCCCTCGTTTTCAGTGTAGGGCAGCTCTCTCAGCTCCCTCAGGACAAGCTTCCTCTCAGCCCTCTCAGGACAAGCTCTTCTTGATCCTGCTCTCTGCTGCCATCTGCTCGGTCACTGGGCGCCCTCCTTGCCTACTGCTGTCTTCAGTATTACAATCCTTAACTTGTGTCACAGCTCTCTTATTTTGCTTCATTTCCTTTTATTTCTTCTGCTCTCTCTTGCTTATGTTCCTTTCTGCTTGAACATGTGTGAGGTTGGCTGATTATATACCCAAACCCTTTGTTGATTTCAAAGCACAGCTCCTCCACTACAGCAATGACCTAACCAATCCCCTCTTAGTAGGCCAGAGACACTTTATTTGCATGGCCTATTGACCAATCCCTGCAAGGTGCACACCAATTCAGGCCAGGCTGCAGTCCAGGACCAGACAAAAACAGTCAAACCAGCAGAAGAACATTGGGCCTCCACTCAAGTATTTCCTCAATGCAAAAATACTTCTATTAAATTGGCATTCTATGATGCTCACCTTCCCGACACAACCGCTGAAGACAAAGC